>NC_080388.1:74796093-75396093 GCF_028751815.1 Salvia miltiorrhiza
AATTCATAGTGTATCACCACGCACTATACATATAATCCATTGTATGATTGATAAATTCATAAGTAATTTTTGTTTATATAGGCCAATTTATTCATTGTATTTATAATATTTAAAAAAAAACGAATTTAATAATGGATAGCGAGTAAAACAGAGTAAATGTTGCAACATTGAATCTGAGCAAAACAAATTTCGTGTGTGTGTGTGTGTGTGAGAGAGAGAGAGAGAGAGAGAGGAGAGAGAGAGAGGTCGGTACCTGTGAATGCTTGCTTTCTGCGGTATCAAGGTAAGCGCAAACCCTAAATCCGCCGGTGTAATTGACGCTGGGCATGAAATCGCCGACGAGCACGTTCGACTTTTCGACGAGCTCCATGTCGAAGAGGTGGCGGAACGATTTCACATCGAGCACCGCCACCACGTTGGGGTTCACGCCGGCGAAGAACGGGAACGCCGGCGGCACGTTCGTGCGGAACACCGTGCTGCCGTACTTCTCCATCCGCTTCGCGAAGAAATTCTTCGGCCCCTGCAGCCAGAAGTACTGCAGCCGATCCGTCAGCGGCCCGATCACCGGCCACCCGTAGCTGCCGGGGATTGCCGCCCGCTGAGGCGCCGCTGACGGCGTCAGCGGCGCCGCCGAGCTCGAGAGTGATACATTCATCGTTTATGCACCACGACTCTCTCTCTCTCTCTCTCTCTAATATGTTGAATGTTGAAGAATGTGGAGTAAATTAAATTTCTCAAGCTATTTTGAATGTTGAAGAACGTGAAATTTGAGTTTGAAATAAATAAAGTTTAGTTTGGATGTTTCTTCTTTTTGTCTCTACCTCCCTCCGTTCAATCGAAGGTGGTGCGTATTCTTTTTTAGGTTGTCCCATTAAAAGTGGTGCATTTCATTTTTTGGTAATAATTTTACACTACAAATAATGTGATCCCACACACATTTATACATTTTTACACTACAATCTTATTTTCCTTAAATTTCGTGCCCAAAAGAAGTGCACCACTTTCGATGGGACGAAGAGAGTAATATTTGATGAAGTTGAATACTAGTAATTTTTTAAGTCATACATTATAATAAAACCAAATCCTTCTTTAAGATATATAATTAATTAATTATATACATAAGTACACATTTTTTGAGGGGGTAAAAAATACAAGAGGTATTAGTATATTGAAAAAAAAATCAGCTTAATTTACTTCAGTTCATAGAAGAGTAGTATATAATTAAGTAATTATATTACATAAATATACATTAATTACTACATTTTTTCAGGGAGTAAAAAATACAAAAGTATTATAGTATTTCTCACCAAATTGTACAATATCTAGAAGTTGGGAAAATCAATCAGCTTTCAGAAGTATTATCTAGTATTATCGTAATTACTCCATCCGTCCATAAAATATTGTCCTAATTTGTCATTTTAATTCATCCATAAAAAATTATTCTAATGTATTTTAGTAATAATTTATGGGCCCTTTTCTCCATTCAATATAAATAACATAATCTTTTTAAAAACTCGTGTCTTCCTTTCTCGTTCCTCAAGGTATAATTTCAATGGCTGTTGCAAATAATTAACACAATAATAATAAAATCAAATTTCATAATTTTGTGTGAAGCTTGCACGTGAATATCTACGTGTATGTGTCAGTGTGTGTACGTGTATTATATATAATTGACCTTTTTATTTATTGCAACTAATAAGTGATAAAGTTTGTTTTTTCTAATAATGCACATTTTCAGTTACGAAATGAAAACTCAGTAGTGAATAGTTTCCAGCTTTCAATTAATGTGGTTCACTTTCAAGTACTCCTATGTTATGGACCATTTGAAATAAGATTTTTCTTCTAATGTGGACTTCTAGTTTTAATACGACACAAAGTACAGACTGTCACATTCAATCATCAATTTTATTTATTTTTTAGATTCAATCATCAATTATTTGATTGAACTATATTATATAACTGGAATAATAATGATATAGATAAATCTTTTGTTTAAATTAGTCTTCGCTTTAGTGTTTCAACGTGTACACCACTTAATTATAAATAGTCGTTGTATCAATTAATTGAACTATATTCACTGAATAAATAACTATATAGATAAATACTCGTAAATACTCGTAATTAATAGGAGATTAAATACAATATGTTCAAACACATGCATGCACAGTTAATTAAATTGCCTTGAACTTTCTATATATTTAGATATACATAAGTTTAAGTTTTGAGCATTGAGCATTGAAGAAATTAAAAACCATACTTTACACATACAAAATTAGTCTAATGACTTTTCTTTGGTCATTAATTTTTATTGCCAAAATCTTGGTTGTTAATTTAAAACTAACTTTTTATTAATTTACAAGCGTAGTTCTGAGATAGTTGCTTTATTTTATTGCCAAAATCTTGGTTGTTAGGATATCAAATTTGCACGTTAACTTACAACTTTTTAAAAAGAAATATTCCCTTGGTCGCGCTATTTTTTTGGACACAAAAATTAAAAATAATGTGTTAAAAGTGTAAAATGAATAAATACCATTTTACTTAATGAATGTTAAAGTGAATAAATATCATATTTTATTTTTAAAAAATATTATTTATAAATAGGATAAATTAAAAGAAAACTTTGCCATTATAAATGGAAAAGAGGGATATATTTGGATAATCAATATAGTTGAAATAGTTTTCTAAAGGGGTTTTGGCCAAAAAATATATGAATTTAAAAAAAAAGTTGTAATTTTCACATGAACTTTTAATTAAGCCAAAAAAAATACATGAATTTATATCTTTGTTGCAATTTTTACTTGAGTTTGACTTTCGACGAAATTAGAGCTTAGTTGGCAGTCGGAAGTTCATCTGATATTGATCTAACTTTTGAAGCTCGGAGATCTAAGAAGACAAAACTTAATATATAAAATGTCAAGTGAAAGTTAAATACTTTATTCGTCCATGAAATGAGTACTCAGCTGAGCTACAGTTATCTGGCATCAGAAAACGGCGCCGTTTGATTTCAATCCACTGCTTCGCTTCTCCATGCCTTCATCTCCGGTGACAATATGTTACTCTCTCACTTCATTTAACAATGACTCTCTCTTCTTCTTCTTCTTCTTCTTCTCCATATCTGTTTTTGCATACAATTATTCGTAACTTTGAGATATGCTAATTAAGGCCTTTGATAATTTATATCAATTGAACTAATTTTACTTGATTTTATATCCCATTAAAAAGGTAGGATTAGAGAAATCATAGTTGGCTTTCTTTCATGATTTCTACATATCAAATGTTGATAACATATTTCAATATTTGTAACATCCATGAATAAAGTATGATAATAGAAACCAAAACACAATATTCTTAGGCAGAATAGCCTTGGAATTAACATAGGTTAATTAAACGGAGCATCATTCAACAACTCATGAAGAAATTGTGAATTAGAAGACCTAAGCAGTTATATGATGATCCTCCTTCTACGAGGGCCCTCGTGCTCTTCTCCTTCAACTCCCTAACCCTAACTCGAATCTTATTCGTGGGGTCCATTAGCTGCTTGATTGCCTTCTCGATAATATTTTTGGCCACAATCTCACCACTATTCTTTCGATAATCCATCTTAATCTCGACGGCAATTCCAATGTCCTTCACCAATTGGAATGCGTTGGTCTGTTGCTCAGCCCCCAGCGGCCAAGCTGCCATAGGGACCCCACAGCATACACTCTCTAGAATCGAGTTCCATCCACAGTGCGACACGAACCCCCCCACCGAAGGGTGAGACAACACTGCTACCTGAGGGGCCCACCCGATCACCTTACCCACCCCCGCCGTGCGCTCTAGGAACCCTACTGGCAATACCTCCCCGGGATTCTCGTACTCCGTCGGAAAAGCAAACCCCCCTTCGAAAATCGGCTTTCTCAACGACCACAAAAACCGCTCCCCACTCTGCTCCAGTGCCTTTGCGATCTCCACCACCTGCTCCGCCCTGAAAGCTCCTGTGCTCCCGAAGCAGAGGAACACGACCGACGAATCCGGCTGCCCGTCTAGCCACCGCATCATTTCCCCACGCCTATGTTGGTTCTCGTCGTTCTCGTCTCTCCTGTCACCGATGATCGGCCCGATCGGGTAAAACATTGGGATCCGCTCATTAGCATAAGTTGAACCTATCGCATATGATTCGAATTCAAGGAAAGTGTTGATGAGGATCCCGTCCGCTTCCCGCGCCTTCCTCGATAGCTCGAGGAAGCCGCTCTCCCCATCGAACACCGATTCCGGCCAAACCCTAGCCGGAACCGGGTTAACATACGACGAGATCGAAACCACCTCATCTGAACCCTCGAACTCAGCCAAATTCCGGCCGCCATCGTCTTGAAGACTCTGCAAATCGAACGTGAGCCCTAGAATTGCGGCGCCACTAGCAAAGAAAATGTAACTCGAGATGTTGAGCTCCTTCGCCACGTCGATCATGGCGACACACACAATGTCGACGAAGATTCCGGCGACTTTGCCGGATCTCTTCATCTCGGACACAACCGCCCGGGCGGAATCCCTGTGGCGGCCGGCGAAATGCATCATGCTCTTGGGAGGCTTCATGATCGCTTCTGTGCCATTGGATACGTCTTGTTCGAGCTGCACGAAGTTGATCTGCGGATTCTTGATGTAGGAGCTGATCTTGGTGTCCGTTGGCATGCTCATGACGAGGACTGTGATGGAGAGGCGGCCGTCGTGGGCGGCGAGAAGCTCCGCCGTCTTCACCGCCGCAACCAGGTGGCTCACGACGGGGAAGGGGATGAACACTAGGCTTGCTTTTTCATCATCAGCCATTTTGATTTAATTAATCACACTGTATATTTTCAGTCTTTCAATGCGTTTATTTATATAAAAAAAAATACTGAATGAAACTTTGTTGGTTGTAAAATTGTTGGTCACCAAAAACGTTTGGCTACCGTAAAGTGTATCTATAATTAACTATATCTATAAAGTAATTAACACTACAAAAAAATGTGGTAATTAAATAAAAAAATAAATGAAATTTCGTCTGATCATATTCATATGTGACACGAAGAAGGAAATTGCTAGAGATTGGGGAGACCAAGTCATATAATACAACTTAGAAGCTTCTTTTGCTTACATATATTGGGTTTTCATTTTATTTTATTTTTTAGTTTTTCTTTGTAGGTTTATTTTTTTTAAGGAAAACCAGCTATGAGCTTTTTTGTTTATGTTGGGTGTCAATGTATTTTAAATGTTTATATACTTACGCATGTTTCGGCATGTTAATTTTATTATTTTAATTTTGGTCTCTATTCTCTATATATTTTCATCAATTTTTCACCATTTTCACATGTTTACTATGATGAATATATTTTTTCGGGTAAAATGAAAAATTTTCTCGAGCACCTTCTTTTCTTTTTAATGTGGATAATATTATCCTAAGCTAAAGGTATGAAAATATTTTTCAACATTTTCTCATTTTTTATTTTTAGTAAATACACCATAAAAATGAGAAAATTTTATATTTTTTCATCTTTCTTTATTCATCATTTTCCAATAAAAATTTTATAATCAAAGTAAACGCACCTTAAATCTAATTTACTCAATCTTCTTATCATTTTAATATTTTAAAGTCAGTATTAATCAACAAAAAAAAAGAAAGAAGGAAAAGGAAATGATTGTGCAAAATAAAATAAAATAAAACAAATCCAAAAAAAAATCAAATAAGAAATGCCCTTGATTCCAAATCCTTGATCACAGCACGCCACCCGACGGCGCGTTTTTCCCACGCGCTAATCGCGGCCGTCTGTGAGAATGTGAGATGCACTCGCCGGCGGAAAAAGAAATAAAAAAGCTGAAAAAAATAGCATCCAATTTGTGTCGTAAGAGGTCAACACTCTACACCAACACTCAGCTGAGCCACAGTTATCTGGCATCAGAAAACTGCGCCGTTTGATTTCTCTCCACTGCTTCGCCGCTCCACGCCTTCATCTCCGGTGACAATCTGTTACTCTCTCACTTCATTTAACTATGACTATCTCTCCTTCTTCTCCATATCTGTTTTTGCATACAATTATTCGTAAATCCTTCTGCTAGAATTGATAGAAAGTTATGTTTTAAGCACGTCGGATTTGGTGATTCGATCGGTTTTTAGTAATAGCAGGTTTATTAATCTCCATTTGGATGATGATTACACCGCCGACGCTCTGATTTGGCTTCTTTTATCCTGGTGTGTTGAATTAATTGTATGATGATGACGTTGCTATTCACTGGATCCTGATTATGTTACTGTTCCGTTATTTTTTTATTTTTGGCTTATAAATTGAGCTTCCTTCAATCGAAATTAGATATAATGCAAACGAAATTCAACTTTTGTGATCTAATGGTATTGAGTTGAACTATGATCCTGATAATTGAGGAGTGAGTGAGTGAGAGTTATAAGTTGCTGGATTCAAATTTGACTAAGATGGATAGGAACTTTGAGTATTCTAAGGCCTTTGATAATTTATATCAATTGAGCTAATTTTGCTTGATTCATATCCCATTAAAAGGGTAGGATTAGCGAAATCCTAGTAATGAGGATAAAAGTACTCAATCATGAAAAGTAAATGCCCTCTTAGACTGATGTTTTGGTATTTTTTTGTCATTTTCAGTTTTGAGACAGTTGAGGAGATGATTGGAACAAGTCATCACTGCCAATCCCTGTATTATTTAGTCTTTCTGGTGGCAGGATTGTTGTTATCGTTACATACTGGGACGATAACTGTGAAAGCCGAGGATTCTTCATCAATCATATCTAGATTTCAGGATTACCTTAGAATAAATACTGCCCAACCCAACCCCAGCTACTATGAAGCTGCTGATTTCATCAGCTCGCAAGCCAAGTCTCTCTCGTTGGATGTCCAAATCTTGGAGTTTGTAAAAGGCAAGCCACTGTTGCTCCTCAAGTGGGCTGGCAAGAACCCTGCACTCCCGTCAATCCTACTCAATTCCCACACAGATGTGGTACCTGCAGAGCACCACAAGTGGAATCATCCACCTTTTGAAGCACACCTTGACCCCTCCTCTGGCCATATCTATGCCCGGGGCTCCCAAGATATGAAGTGCGTGGGACTCCAATATTTGGAGGCCATCCGCAAGCTCCAGGCTTCAGGCTTCCATCCACTGCGCACTGTGTACCTCACATTTGTGCCCGATGAAGAAATAGGCGGGCATGATGGTGTGGAGAAGCTTGCAGATTCTGACACTTTCAAGAATATGAATGTAGGGATCGTTCTGGACGAGGGATTGGCTTCTCCTACTGAGAATTACCGGGTTTTCTATGGGGAGAGGTCCCCCTGGTGGCTGGTGATTAAGGCTACAGGTGCACCTGGTCATGGGGCTAAGCTCTATGATAATACTGCTATGGAGAATTTACTCAAGAGCATAGAGAGCATCAGGAGATACAGGGCCTCTCAGTTTGATTTGATCAAGTCTGGACATTTTGCTGAAGGAGAGGTCACTTCTGTTAATATGGTTTTCTTGAAAGCTGGAACCCCGTCTCCTACTGTGAGTATCTTTTTTGTTGCCAAAGCTGCTTGAGTTGTTGGTGATGACAATTATCCACTCTTAAAATCTCTTTGTGATTCTATTTTCTTGATGAAGCCGCATACAATAGCTGGTAATAAGATAGTAGCCTTCCAAATTTGACAAGTACAAACATACAATAACTCAAAAGATAAAAAAGCATTTGAGTTTTTCCATATTTTGTACTAGTTCTATAAATATGATGACATGTCATTACTCTCTCTCTACCAGGACCACTTTATCATACATGATTTGGAAGTTATTGCTGAAGTTTTTCATGTGATTTTTTCTTACATCTGAACAAAGAGTATCAAGGTTGATCAACTGTTACTTGATTGACTATGTATGATGCTGTGAGCGACACAAAGTTTTGGTCCAACCTTATTATTTCTAATGCTTGCCATATGAGAACTATGTCCTCATTTATAAAATTGCATTTATTCTTGTTGTACTTGAGTTCCTTTGGTTCTCTGCATTTGGTGCACAGGCAACATGTTTGCAATTTGGAGGTTTCATTAACGGTTTTGTTACTGTTTCTTTTTGCAGATAAGCTGTAATGAATCTACTCATGCTTTATAACTAAAGCAATAGGAATTTCTGCTTTCTTTAACGTTCTTTCATAATGATAGGGCTTTGTCATGAATTTGCAACCATCTGAAGCTGCAGCTGGTTTCGATATCCGAGTCCCGCCAACTGCTGATGCAGCTGCCCTCGAGCGACGAATCCTAGAGGAATGGGCACCTGCTTCACGTAATATGACCTTCGAGGTGAGAAAACATCCATATTGCCCTTTCATATTATTTTGTTTGGATTATTGAAAGCACTCTGGCGATCAATTTTGTGTGCACATTTCTGTTTCAAGATGAAATTAAACTTAGAAGCAACTTGAGATATAATTGTCCCACTCCCATAGTATAATGAAATCATCCCCATATGTTCAGATTCTGCCTTATGTATTACACATTATTGAAGCAACAAAGTAATCGAAAACCGGGACCTTATTAATGTCGGGAGACGAACTTCTACTACAGTGCACATGATATGATCTTTTGTTGAGCTTTGGATGATTGGCCATTGTTCTAACATATTCTGTAGCTGGGTCAGTTCAAGCAGAGGGCAACTATGCAAGACAAGTACGGGAAGCCACTGATTACCGCTTCTGACAGTTCAAATCCGTGGTGGCGGCTGTTAGAGAAGGCAGTAAAAGACGCCAACGGGAAACTTGCAAAGCCGGAGATCTTTCCTGCTGCAACAGACTCTCGCTATTTCAGGGAGCTCGGCTTGCCAGCGATTGGCTTTTCTCCTATGGCAAACACTCCCATTCTTCTTCACGACCACAATGAGGTGACCTTTTCCTTCTCATACGTTCTGTTTCTTCGAGTTTGATTGATAAAAACGCGTAACTTGATTATTTTACTTGAGAAACATATATCGATCAATCTCGTGCAGTTCTTGAACAAGGATGAATATCTGCGAGGAATCTCCGTTTATGAATCGATCATCAAAGCATATGCATCTTATGTTGAACCTACGAGGGATGAAGCTTCGAGAGACGAGCTGTAACGATGCATCCAGCCGGTGCCGCCGCCTTCTCTCTCCGGCAAGGAAGTTGCAAGAATGCAGCCTTCTGCATACCGTCGCCAAGAACTTGCAACTCCAAAGTGTTGAATGTGCATTAAGGTAGTGTTTAATAAAATGAATCGATTTTCAGCACTTTGCATATGAATAATGATGGTTGGAAATAGATTTGAACGATAAACGTTTTTTTTCTACTTTAATTTGGTGTTTGCCTTAGAGCATCCACATTGGTCGACTCATCCGAGGGGACTCGAGTCAATTTTTGGATGAGTCAACCGATGTAAGCTCCCTCTTACTCGAGTCTGACTCATCCAGATGAGTAAGGCTCATCCACCCATTATGGATTGCACGCGCCACTTTTATATGGATGAGCCGGGCTCAACAGATGTAGGGGGTCGACTCATAGTCGACTAATCCCCTTTTTATATGGATTAGTCGATCTGTGGATGAGTTGACCAATGTAGGGGCATTGACTCATAACCGACTCATTCATGAATGAGGCTCTAACCGATTAAACGGATGCGAATGCTTTTACATTTATCGAATCATTTAATAAACTTTTTTAAGAAACACTTTCAAAAATAATCGAATACTAATAAATTCTCTTATTATACGCTAAAATATGAAACTAGCGTATGAATGAAATGAATTATAATTCACTCGGTTTAAGATAAACCATTCATTGATGTGTATTGAATAATTAACCTCAAAATGAGAATGATCAAATATAATTAAAGCCCAACAAAATGTATCAAATAAAATTCATGTTTGGAATAATTATAGTACTAGTTAGGTAATCATTAAGCGTGATAATTGGGCTCCACACGTTCAATTTCCTGTCTCCAGAGTGTTCAAGAATCAAAACCCTAGACACGTGGCAGAAGAGCAAGAGTCATTCGAAATTAAATATACTAAAATTAATTAGTTGAACTACAAACAATATACCCATTTGATTTGTGATATTTTCTTGAACCCTACCAATAAAGTTAATCAACTCAAATGCCAAGTTTTATTTATAATTACACGTATAAGTTGACTCAACTCTCCGACCTATTCCCTCCGTCTCACGAAGCATGACTCAGTTTCATTTTTGGTTTGTTCTACGAAACTTGACCTGTTTCTAAAAATGATAAAAAATTAACCTTTTATTCATGTTTTTACTTTTTCACCTATCACACTTAACACACAAAATACCAATTTCTTAATTTCCGTGTCGAAAAGAACTAGATTATGCTTCATGGGACGAAGTGGGTATTAATTAAAGAAAAGACATCATGAATCGTGCTCAAATCAGCAATATACTTACTAGATAAAAGTAAGAGAATTATACTAATTTGTGATTACATTTACATGTCTTAATTACTAGTAATATTTTGTTCATATCATTGTCTAATTGTGGTAGTAATTCAATGTATATACACCCATTTAAAATCGATTTGGACACTAAATCTCTTAATTAACCATTCCTAATTATGACATGGTTAAATACAAATATTCGTTAATTATTATATGATCACGACACGTGTCCAGACGCATTTACGTTTACATGTACACAATAAATATACCTACAATATTTATTTATTTTAAATTACAACTATACGCACATTAAATGACTTCCAACTCCTAATTTACGAAGCTTCTTATCAATATTAAAAGTTTTAAAAATGGTAATTGAACAATCAAGTTTTACACGTAGTGGAATCAGACGAAATATTTAACATTATCCACCTTAAACAAACTTATCTCAAAAAAGAAAAAATTATTAAAAAAAATTACGTATATAATTATTGTATATAAATATTCTTTTTATGTGTGTGTGTGTGAGAGAGAGAAGGCTGGTAACTGTATGAGCGCCTACAAATGTAAATTAGTTTACTCTTCAAATTGCTTGCCGAAGCAGGGCGTTGACCGCATTAATGGCGGCGCCTACATGCAAATCAATTTTACGACGATCGACAGCTTTGATTTGATTACGATCGTACAGAATCAGGCTGAAAGCGGAATTGAAGGAGCTCGAGATCACGGCGAGCGTACGGCTGTCTCGCCGCAGCCTGGCGGCGGCGTTTCTGTTGGCTGACATTTTTGCCAGCGGAATTTCCGCAGTTGTATTCCAAAAATTGCCGTGGGAACCGTTTTGTGTTTGATCGATTGCAGAGAATTGAATTGCTCGGATTTTGGCGGGACGGCGGCGGTAGCTGGTTTCCTGTTTGGCGGGTTTTTCTTCATCGTCTTCGAGGATTACAGGTACTGTTAAGAATTCTGGAATTCAGCTTTACTGATAACCTGACAGGCGATTGTCTGATCGAAGTAATCCGATGCGAAATGATCAAATGAATGTAGTTGTTTACTTTATTTCTGTTTGCGATTATTTATGTGATTACTGTGTCAGTGAGTTGATTTTTGGTAGGGTTTTAATTGTAGGCTAATTGACTCTAGCAGATTTTTAGTGATCTAGATGAAGGATTATCAAGAGAGATGGAAACCAGGCCGCGGAAACAGTGTCATTGCCTCGTTAATGGGTCTTGATGAGCTTCACACTAAGCCGCCGTTTCATGAAAAACGCAGAGGTTTATCTGAAAGCTATGTCCGAAACTCTGCTTCTATAGGCCTACGACCGGGTAGTTTACTTTCCGTTGCTCGTATGTGTAGGGTAGATAATGAGGGAGTGCAGGCCTCCAATATGAGTGAAAATGATAATGTTTCCGATAGATTTTTGAACTCGAGAAGTGGCAGTTTTAGGAAGGGTATAAGGTATTCAATCGGCAATAATGATGAGCAGAAGCTTGAGCATGACTTGCTTCACCTTGGTGAGCTTGGTATGGATTCCATGGGGAACTCATTAAACTCGCAGTTGGAGGTGATAGATAATACTCGTCGTTTATCAACTAGCATTGGCGCTTTTAAACCAGGTTCGGAGAAGGAAGGGACCGTAGGGTATGATCTCAAAGATGGTGAGTTAGATGTACATACCAGTGTAATTGGAAATCTCCGACATGAGTTGACACATGAAGAGCTACCTGTGTCTTCAGGGCATAGTTGCAGTGCTTGCTCCCGAGCTATGAACAGAATCTCTCAACAAGAAACGCGTAGAAGCAAATTTGAAGGGTTACTGAGATATGGAAGTTACGGCCACCATCCACATAGATTACTTCAACGGTCATCTTTGTCCAATGAATCCAAGAAGCAAAAGCTTCAAAGGTGGAAGAAGATGGAAAAGAAGGTTCAAGGATTTGGAGATTCTCGGAGGAATGAAACTCTTAATCAAATACTAGCTTTGGCTGATCGGATATCAAAGCAAGGAAATCTGGATGTGAAACCTGGTAAAACTAATTTGTGCAATCCAACCAGTAGCAGTTCTTCGCTTCTTAGCAGCGTGGATGTTGGGGATGATGAGAGTCTAAAAAGCCTACCGGTTTCTGAATTTGAAGAAGTGAAAGATATCCTTTCGACTGGATGGAACACGACACAAGATGAACTTATTGCAACAGAGAACAAGTCTGAGGAACAAACGACTTCCCAGAATGACGATTTAGAATCTAAAAGTGGGAGGGGCAGCAAGCAGTTTCAGATTTCTCTTGGTGCGGATGATACCATGTCACCAGGTTCTAAAATCTCAGAGTCATCTAGCTGTTCCTTTTTTTGCTTTGGTTCAGCATTAAACAACCCTGAAGCATACATCCTTGGCATTCGTGATGAAATGGATAATAATTTTGAAAACAACTTTGGTGAAGATGATGAACATAGTACGACTGTAGGGGTTTCTTCTATAACCAGTGGTGACCCTCAGTCAGAATCAAATCTGTGTACCAAATTGGAGGAAGCTGGGAAATCTTCTGCTGTTGAGGAAGTCTTCAGCAGAGAGGTTTGCTCTCTCTCTCTCTCTCTCTCTCTGTCTCTCTGTGTGCGCGCGCGCGCTCGCGCGTCCGCACCTCTTGGTTACACAAAACTGTTCTAATTCTATAATTTTATTGTCATGAAATATTATGCATCTGGAGTAGGCTGATTTATAACTTCATGGCACTGTAACTCACTCTAAAAGGAATCAAATGTAAAAAATTAATTACACTAGTTGTAAAGCATATAGATTTTTGCCAACTGAAGTTTATGAAATTACTAGTTATTTTGTTATAAATGCTTTGTTTTTAAGTACTTCCATCACTGTGCTTCAGAACATATCCGTCACAATCCTTAAGTTAGCATATTTGTTGTCAGATTCCGTTAGCTTGCCACCTGTTATACATTCTTCGTATATTTAGGTTTAGCAACTCCAAATCCATCATATTTATGTACTTATTTAGTCACAAATATCTTTGTAATTATAGTTGCAAAAGCTGGTGTGAGATTTCACGGCGAAAGTATGGTAAAAGGTGATTGACATAATAATCTACTCGAATTTTCTCGAAATTTGACAGAAGCTTTTCTTGCTGGTACATCACAATTAGATAACTATATGTACTTTCATCCTGTAATTTTACTTACCATTACTTGAAAGAGTAGTAATATGCCTAGAATCTCCAATTAAAGCATGTCTTCGTTTGGATGTGATATCATGAGTCTACTTTAATGCATAATTTAGCTAAACTTCTTCAGATGAATAAGCAGTAATGCCAAATTTGTTCAGTCTTTCCATCACCACTCCAATTAGTCTCTGATGCAGGCTGCCTTGGGAAGGATCATTTTCATAATCTTTTTGTAAATAAAGAAAATTCCTCCAACAGCCAACACAAGTTAATATTTTTCTGTTTTGACGGTGCACTTATACATTCCTTCCCTTTCCTCATTTCACTATGGCGTAAGCACTGCAGGCATCATTAAATGAATATTTCGAGGAAGAGCCAGCTTATTCAAACTTCCCTGCAATAGTTCCACCAGAGTCCCGGGAGAACTTGAAGAGAACCAATCAGCATAGTCCCGACTCAGTTTTGGAGTCATTTGGTATAAAAAGTTCTTTGGAATGGTTTGACGGCACAGGTACTGATTTCTGATGCAACTGAATTATAATTCTCGCTAAGATATGTGATTGTTGTATTAATATTTATTTATTTATTTTATTTTTGTCACTTCCAGGACTGCAGTTGCAACTCGAATCTCTAAATTTTGATTCTGGTGAAACTTACTCTGAAGGATCTGTCATGGTTGTGTCTGGTGACGAGGATGCCGAGGAAGAGTTTGGCGTTCCCCATCATGATAGCAGAAAAGTTAAGAGGTGGCTCAGAGACGGCGAAAGCAGGAACTTCTCTTACACGGTTGACGTTTTAGATGAAGCTGGATTTTGCGGTATGAACTCTTACATGGATTTGAAAATGTGGTATTCCCTTGAATGTCCAATAAGCCCCTTGGTGTTTGAGACGTTAGAGAAGAAATACGGCAAACAGACATCTTGGCAAAAGTCTGAAAGGCAGCTTCTGTTTGACCGTATAAACTCAGCGCTTCTAGAAATCTTTCAAGCTGGTACAACATCTATACAGAGAAGATTACGTGCCTCGTTCAGACTTGATGAGGTTGTGGATGAGATATGGACGACGCTCGTTAGCCAGGAAAAAGAGAAGACCAAAGAGCTGTCGGAAAAGGCTTTGGTCAAATGGTTGGAGTTTGAGGAAGGCATTGATATCATCTGTAAAGAACTTGAGGCCTCATTATTTGATGAATTGGCCATGGAGTTCGCTAGCTTGTGGAATTGATGAACCGGGTTTATCACTCGTTTCTAACATCCACGAGAAACACAGAGATGGTCGTTTTCCATCTCAGACAAAGTTTTGGGTATGAATTCGTGTTTAGTGTTTCGTTCTTGAGCAGACGTGGAGAACAGATGTAGGCGTGCTGGGAGCGCGGATTTCTCCACGTCGGGGTGCTTATAGGATTGCGTTGTCGATAGATTGTTCTTCCATTCAACAGAGGATCACCTCCTACACAAGTGTTGAAGGTATGTAGATAACACATTTCATAGAATTCTTGTATTTGTTGCATCAATGCATTTGTTTGAAAAAGTTGCAGTTTTGGATTGTAGTGAGGTCAGAGCAGCTAAGAATGTGCTGCGTTATCAATTTTGTGGCTTGTAAAATCATGAGAATTTTTTCATATAATTCAGATTTTTTTTTTCAATCCATTTTTTGGTTGGGAATCAGTATTTTCTCGGAATATATATATATTTTGTATGAGTTGTTCGTATATGTAATATATCATTTGTTAGTTTAAAGTATCTTTGCGCATGCATTAATTTGCACCATTAAACGACTTTTCACGGTGTAAAAGTACTCCCTCCGTCCCAAACGAAATGTCTCATTTCTTTTCGGCACGAAGATTAAGAAATGTGTATAAAGTATATAAAGTGAGTTGATGGAAATTATTTAAATATTAAGTATAGAGAGAGAGAGTGTATTGCCAAAAAAGGAAACAGGACATTTCGTTTGGGACAGCCCAAAAAGGAAAACAAGACATTTCGTTTGGGACAGAGGGAGTATTTAACTAAAATTTAGGGATTATAAGATAGTTTTTGTGGGGAAAAAATTTATAAATCACGTAGTAATATATTTTGGGAAAAGATAGGCTAAGTTTATGTGTCGAACTTAATTTTGTAAATACTTTATATGATCCGACATATAAGATAAGACATTAACAATATGGGATTTTAGGTGAATGCCTACATCACTTACCCTACTAAAACATCATTGCATCATTGTCTATCTCAAATTTATATCGAGACAATTATATAGTATAAAATATAAAAACTAATTATGTGAGGTTGACTCACGATGAAACAAATCAATATTCTTAAATTGTACATTTATTCTATTTACAACAACTTTAATAATTTTATTAAAACTGAAAAAAAGTGGTTTTACACCTTTTTTTTATTAGAAAAGGCCATGGTGGTGGAATACATCATTTCTACCATATTTTCGTGGCTTGACTTGATAGCATAGCAACATAGGTATTAAATCAACCATGCAATAATTTGGTGCCCAACATTTCAACTCTTATTTGCCCACAAAAACAAGAAAACCCAAAGTGGAGTTGTAATAACTCCATGCACTTAAAAACTGTTCCTTATTTTATATATATATATATATATATATATATATATATATATATATATATTCTTTAAATTAAAAAAAAAGTTATAATCTCTCTCTCTCTCTCTCTATATATATATATGTATATGTATATGTATATGTATATTTCTATATAAGATCTCATGAATTCATTAAACTAAGTAATTATCGTTCAATAAGTTTTATCATTGTTCACAATTAGTGTTGTTTAACTATGATGTTAGATACTTGTAAAATAAAACTTCTAATATTTCTATTTATTAATATGTGTGCAACATTTCAAAACGATAATTAGTATTAATTAAGAATCGAAAATGCAATTTCTGTAAAAATTTATAAAATTGGTCGAGAATGTAATGAGTCATGACGAATCATGTTGTCTTTAATTTTTACTCCTATTTAATTTAATTGTGTGGGAATGCAATTATAATGAAATGAATCGAATAACATGGATCAATTATGGAAGTGCTTGGTGGTTGTATGAAATAATGCCTATTTACTCTCCACATTTAAAATTTGGGTCCCCATGGTGTGATATCAAGTAATATGTCAATTACTACATTTAAGTTTAACATCTTGTTTGGATATAAATTTAATGAAGAATTTCAAAATCAAATATTAATTCCTTGAGTACACACAAGTTAATCAAGTTTTTTTTTTTTTTTTTTTGAAACTCCTTTTATCTAGATATATGATTATATATAAGAAGAAGAAAATGAGCTACAAGTATTCAATAATTTTTACAAACTCATCGTATAAGAAACATTCATCATCTCAAACCCTAATATTCTTTCTTTGCAAATTAAATTCATCATCATCTATCTATATATATATTGTAGCTCTTCTAACGTAAATTACAACAAAAATATGTAAAAACTTGTATTACAAGTATGATATGATATGCATAACAAAAATTAAGGTTGTATGGTACACCTTAATATTCACAAACGATAATTAATTAACCTATGCTTTAATTCTGTAAAACATTATCCTAAGATGAGATTGAGAAATGTAAGAACTAAATGTACCTTAAAAAGCTTATAAAGTGGCAAAAATGGCAGCTATCGGTTGAAATTTTTTGGAGCTCTATCGTCTGTTATGGAGAGGGTTCGATCCCGTGGGGACTCGCCGCTTCGACTCGGATTCTTTGCCCATGGGAGCATGGTTTCTATGATTTCTGAGGTGGAATTCGAACTCGTGACCATGGTTTTTGGGGGGAGGGCGGCCGTGGAGCAGGCGGCCGGAGACGGCCGTCGCGGCGGTGGAGAGGAGGATGGTGGTGGTGGAGAGGATCAAGACAAGGTGGAAGAGAATTGACATAATGAAAGGTTGTAGTAAAATGTGGTCACACAATAACTAGTTTAGTATACTATATTGGAGAATAATTACATATATACATTATATATATAGCTAGTGTGTGTTGTTGTGTTTGGTTGACTTTGGCACCTTTTTTTGGATCTCATGATGAGGAGTGATGTTAAGACCATTTTGGTCTTTATATGTTTCAACTGAGGCATTATATAAGCTAGTTGATATATTATATATATGATGATCCCTTATGATATAAGTACTACATTCGTCCACAAATAATAGTTTGAGTAAGAGACGATACGAGTTTTAATAAAAATAATTATTGTATTCTGAGTGAAGAAATGATTCCATTTTATAATGATAACAAAATTTATTTTGTTACAAATGTTCGTTACATATGCTATTTTATATATATATATAAAATTAAAACCTAATTGTACCTCAATATATGCAAAATTAAAAATTACTCCACATTTTTTTTGATGTATTCAGCTTTATCACTAGCTAGTCTAACCAAACATCTATATATTATTTATAAGTTATAACACACGTTGGGATACAATAATTTTCAAATATATTTGAAATAATGATACGATAAATGGACCTGCTTCATAAGGAATTATTAGAGCATTTTCACCATGGAATCTATATAATATAAAAGATGAGTTTTTTTCCCTACATTTTTCGCTCTCTTCTTTCCCTATTTTTTTTACTATTTTTCTCTTTATTTTTTTCTTCACTTTTCATTATCAAATAATTTAAATTTATTTAATAACTATGATTATCATTATACTTTATACAAAATTGAAAATATACGTTTTAAATTCAAGATTTTATTAAATAATTGATGTGAATTATTTTATTATTAAAATATATTTTTATTATTTAAACATGTCATTTAATTGCGATGTTCGTCGTTCTAGTTATTCATAAATTTGTGGTCTATGCACTCGCACTTAAAAAAAAATCATGGACTAATGATGGTATAAATGGGCCTTAATTTTTTTCAAAAATCAAAACATCATTTAAATAATGATGGAATAAATGGGCCTCAATTTTTTATAAGACTCAAAACATCTTTTAAATAATGATTCGATAAATGGGCCTGCTTCATTCTCAATACTCAAAACTTACTATTTATTGCCTAGGCCCAAATTGAAGCTCCAAGTATAAAATATTAAATGATAAATAATTGAGATAAAATCATAAAACATCATAAGACATCAGTTGTATTTATTTGATGGAGGCACTATTTGCACCAAATGTGTTCCTCTGTCCCAAAATATAGTGTGTACCACTCTTTATTTCTTCATATTTTTAAATTATTTTTTATTCAATTTTAAATTTATTAATATTTTCATATAATATAAAGATAATTAATAAGGATTCACTCATCCATTTAGGGTTTATCATTATTTTTATTTATTTATTTGAATTAATAATAGATTATTTGGATTCATTAATTCAAAGTTAGGGTATATAATTTTTTAAATTTTAATTTTTCAATGATAAATACTAATTAGAGTTTATAATATAATAATAATTTTTATTTTTATAAAAAACAATTTATAAAACAAAGAAATGTAGAGTGATACACACGGTACACACAATATTCTGGGACAGAGGATCCCATCTGCTATTTGCACTTCCATAAAAGGAAATAGGTGACACCAAATTCAAAAGTTGAAGCCTTCAATTCTTTTTCTTATCCTATGAAAGAATATCCAAATAGGCAAAAATAAAACCAAACAAGATATTGTGAAGTAAAAATCACGTTTTGAATACTTTCTTAAATAATCAAACACGATTATCGTCGGGACCAGACACGTGATGGGGTAAGGTTAAGTGTCAATCGCATTTCACATACACGACTATTCAATTCTTAATTTGGAAATAACATTGTGGTGCAATGTCCATATCAAACTTTCTATATTTGTAACCTAAAAAAAATAATGTAAAGAATTTCTACATTTGTGTTCTAGCTTCTAACTCATTATTACTTTTATTTCGTTTGAGTAGACATATTAATTTCAATTGTAGTAACAATTAGTAGTTGAAGAGTGGAATACAATTGATTTTAATTTCGATAAAGTGTTACGTCTAGTTAATCGGATGACATACTAATTTCAATTGTAACAATTAGTAGTTGAAGAGTGGAATTAATTCAATTAATTTTAATTTCAATAAAGCGTTGCGTCTAGTCAATCGGATGAGATCAACGCCTCCCATTATTAACACAAAAACTCACGTGAAACCGATTTTATGGTGAAACTGGCTTCACAATAACACTACTTCAACATACAAATGACACTTATGTTGAAGTAGTGTCATTGTAAAGCTGGTTCATGAAACCGATTTTACAGGAGACCACATGCATTATTAATATGTATGTATCATTTTAATAATATTTTGTTATAAAAATAAGATTTATTGTATAGTAATATGGATCCTACTTAACTTTTATATCAAATAGTTGAAGTTCAAAAAGATTGTATACCCTAACTTCAATTTATCGACCCTAACAATAAATTATTAATTAATAAAAGTAAAAGTAAGTGTCTAATTGGATGGACTAAATCCTAACCAATAATTACAAAATCTATACTATATTAAAACAGCAGTTTTCAATTAGAAATTGATTTCAAATCAATTTGAAAATTGAATGGCGATTTTGTAGTTAAGACAAAATTAAAGATTTATTTATAAACTCTATTTATTCTTTTCATTTTCTTTTCTTTAACTTCTTATTTTTTTTGTTTTATTTATTTCTAAAATTATGAAATTCGATTAATTATAAAATATTCAATATGCCTATCAAATTAAAGATCACGATAAGAGCTTTAATTTGATATAGTTTATGTAAATATAAGATTTAAAATGTAAAAATTATATTAGTTTAAATATTAAAATTTTAAAAATTTCTCTCTCCTCTCTCATCTTTTTTTTTACTAAATCTATTCTTTAATTCATTTTTCATTATTTTTTAATTTTGTAAACTTTTTTTTACGATTCATAATTTAAAATAAAATATTAAAATATTTAAGTCAACTAACTCACATTTCTAACAAACGTTTATTTACAGTTCTAGAATTTATAAAAAGGGTTTTATTTTCTTTTTCTTTATCTTTTTATTTCTTTGTTTGTTCCTTTCAAAATTTTTGAAATTCGTTTAATTATAAAATATTTAATATGCATATTAAATTAAAGATTGTGATAAGAACTTTAATTTGATATATTTTATTTATAATATAAAATTTATATTTATTTAAAAATTAAAATTTTTAAAAATTATCTCTCCTCTCATTTTTTTTGAATAATTTTTTTAATTGTTTAATTTTTTAATTTTTTAACTTATTTTTTTTATTTACATAATATCAATTTTTTTTTTATTGTGGATTCTTTTTTTTTCAATATTCAATAAAATATATTTAATTAGTTAAAGTTAATTTTTTTTATTATATGTATAAATGTGATATTGAGTTGTTATCAATTTTATATAAATTTATAAATATAAAAATATTTCCCGTGCATTGCACGGGGTGCAAATGCTAGTAAAACTAAAACATGAAAATTTGAAATTAAAGAATATAAAATGAACACCAACTTTGATACACGGAATCTCAAATGCTCGTCTACAAAGACGGAGACAGGGGATGGCTGGTAGTGGCGATCGCCCCTCTCAAAATTATATAAAGTTTTATAATTTTGATGTCGAGAAAAGTTCGCCGCTCCTTCGATACAATTCTTGGCTCCGTCCCTGCCCGTCCATAATACTTACTACTCCCAAATCACTTGATGCACAACACTAGGTGTTTAATTAATTACAATATCCAACCTTTGTAAATAGAGAACTTGCAGCTGTCATTATCCTCTTTCAAAAAAGAACAAGAAGCGTATTTAGTAAGTGTGGAAAATGAGAAAAATGTGACAATGACCAAGAATTGTTCCTTCAAAAAGATTAATGTTCGTATCCCATTTGCCTCATGGTGGGTTGGATTCGAGGGGGGCTTAAGCCCCCACAAAAAATTACTTATTTTAAAAAATAATTATCGGTATTTTATGCAAATCATTGTACAATAACCCTCACCAAGTCCAATAGTAAAACAAATTATTTTTGAAGGATCTTTTATTTTACTTTTTTTGCGTCGGCACCTATAGTTAAAATTATCTTTGTTCACAAGGAATGAGATTTGGGAATACTTCACATCACCACCCTAAAATGGCTACAGATTTTTCTTGGCCACCAAAGAAAAAGAATAAATCCAAATAAATAAAATATTCAGAGATAAGTAGTATCTATGAAACGTCGATTTTTGATTAGTTGTGAAGGATTTCAGCCACAAAGAGAATACCTCCAAAATCCAAATGTACCCAAATAAATCATTTAGTTTCCTTTGCTGCCTAAAACTTGTGGAGGCTAGTCATAGTTATGATGAACATTACTCATTTTGAATTTTGCTACTTAGTTTCATGATTTTATCAATCATTCAATTCCAATCCAACTTCATTAGTCATTCTTTTTGTGCATAGCAACACCAACTCTCTCTCTCTCTCTCTCTCAACTCTCTCTATCTCTCTCTCCAATGGTAAGTAAATTATTGTACATGAAGCCAAGCCAAGTTAAGTGTGTGTGTGGTGTGTGTTAAAATGGAGAAAATTGATGCATATGTATTGTTTGAATTTCCACGCAGGTTTTGGTTGATAGTCACGGCAGCAAAGATGACGGAGTCAAGGTGGATTTTCGCGGAAAACCGGTCGATAAATCAAAAACCGGCGGCTGGCTGGCCGCCGGGCTCATCTTAGGTAATCCATGTACCATGCAGTAAGTAGTGACGGAGCCAGAATTTTGTTGAAAAAAATACTATTTAAACAATTTGAGATTAATTATAGCTTATGTTTATAAAAAAAAAAATTCCACCTTTTAATCTAAAATTGGTAATTTTAGTTTAACTGATGAGTTCCGTGCCTGCATTTTGATTGCAGGAACGGAACTCTCCGAGAGGATATGCGTGATGGGGATATCGATGAACATGGTGACGTATTTGGTCGGAACATTGCATCTTCCGTCGGCAAAATCGGCGAACATCGTCACGAATTTCATGGGGACGCTCAATCTACTGGGCCTCCTAGGCGGCTTCGTCGCCGACGCCAAACTCGGTCGTTACGTGACGGTCGCTATTGCAGCATCCGTCACAGCTTTGGTAACGAAATTTTAAACGCCTCAAATTAAGTCCTAATTCGTTACTATAAGTCTATACTATGTATAAATGTTAACATTATTATTTTTGTTTCGATGTTGATGTGAATTAGGGAGTGACACTGTTGACATTGGCCACCACTATTCCGAGCATGAGGCCCCCTCCCTGTTTCGATCCGAGAGGAGGGCCGTGCGTGGAGGCCAACGGGCGGCAGCTGGCCATGCTCTACACGGCCCTCTACACGATCGCGTTGGGGGGAGGGGGCATCAAGTCGAATGTCTCCGGCTTCGGATCAGACCAGTTCGACTCGTCTGATCCGAAGGAGGAGAAGGCGATGATATACTTCTTCAACAGATTCTATTTCTGCATTAGCCTTGGATCCTTGTTTGCTGTCACGGTCTTGGTCTACATTCAAGACAATGTGGGGAGGGGGTGGGGCTATGGGATCTCCGCCGGCACGATGATCATCGCGGTCGGGATTTTGCTGGCCGGGACGGCGTTGTACCGTTTCAGACGGCCTCAGGGGAGCCCCCTGACCGTCATATGGCGCGTCGTCTCCTCTGCATGGAAGAGGAGACGACTGCCGTATCCGCCGCAGCCGGATTTGTTGAATGAGTACTACAATGCCACAGTTCCTCATTCTGATAAACTTAGGTAAAAAAATTTAATTTTTTTGTTGATTTGCCCTGTTTTATTAAACAGGAACATCACTGAACAGTTCAATGATGTTCTTGTTTAATAAAACAGGGGCGTTATCAGAGCAGGTCTAGCTTCATGTGAACTTTTATATAGGATTTTAATCTAAAAAAGTTGAAATTCTTGCAATTCTAGGTGTTTGGACAAGGCGTCGATCGTCGAGGGCGACGAAGGGGAAGACGGGCCCAAAGGCGCCGCCGCTGCTACCGGAAAACTCGCAACCGTTACTCAAGTTGAAGAAGTGAAGATGGTGATAATGCTTCTACCAATTTGGTCTACCTGCATACTGTTTTGGACAGTCTACTCCCAAATGAACACATTCACCATTGAGCAAGCCACGTTCATGGACCGGAATCTCGGCGGCTTCGAGATTCCGGCGGGGAGTTTCTCCTTCTTCCTCTTCATCACGATCCTCCTCTTCACGTCCCTCAACGAGAGGGTCCTCGTGCCCCTGGCCCGGCGCGTGACCCACACGAAACAAGGCCTATCCTCCCTGCAGAGGGTTGGGATAGGCCTTGTCTTCTCCATATTCGGCATGGGGGCCTCGGCCCTCGTGGAGATGAGGAGGAGGGACGCCTTCGTCAAGGACGGCCTAAGAATCCGCGCCTTCTGGCTCGTGCCCCAGTTCTTCCTGGTGGGGGCCGGGGAGGCCTTCGCCTACGTGGGCCAGCTCGAATTCTTTATTCGAGAGGCCCCCGAGAGGATGAAGTCCATGAGCACGGGGCTGTTCCTCAGCACCCTGTCCATGGGCTTCTTCGTTAGCAGCCTGCTCGTCACGTTGGTCGACAGCGTGACGAACAAGAAGTGGCTCATGAGTGATCTCAATAGAGGGAAATTGGAGAATTTCTATTGGATGCTTGCAGTTTTGGGAGTCTTGAATTTTGTGGTGTTTCTTGTGTTTGCAATGAGGCATAGATACAAGGTGCAGAACTATGTTGTACCTCAGCTTGATGGGGAGGGAGAGCTCAAGCAGCAGAGTCACGAGAGTACAAGCATTAATGCAGGCAAGATTGCAGCTGAGGTTGCAACAGAAGAGCCTTGAATTGGAGGAGTTTGATCTCTTGAGTATTTATTTTATTTTTTTGTTACATTTTTTTTTTTCTTTCTGAAGCTTAAGTTGGTAAAGATATAAGAAAAAAAAAAATACATTGTTACACTTTTGATTTTGGTATGTATTTGTGCCTTGTAGTGGAAGATGTAGCATTTGGTTTGTGATTATAGAAATAATTGATTTGTATAATCTTGAGCTCATATATTTAAGTAGTACTGTTTTTTCTCTCCCTTCTATGTATATATATTATTTGTGACATATAACTTATATTAAAATTGAAATAGACATGAAATAGAAATAGAAAGACATAGATAAGTAAATGATGTTCGTGAACTATAAAAAGGACACAAAAACTTAGGAGTGACTTTGAGGCGCGATTCTGAGTTCATTCGTGGTCCGATGACGATGAATTATTTATAATTTAAAAATTTATTTAATGTAAAATACATTAAGCTCTCATTTTGTGGCGATAAATCATCATTTCAGATATAATTTCGGTAAAAAACAACAACTATTATATTTTCGGGCATGCTCGATGCCCGAAAAGATTAACCAACCATACCTAAATAATGTTTTGAAATTTAGGACATAGTGAAATTCGTCACAAGTTCAAGTTATAAATTATAATTAACCCTATTTCTAATAAGGGCGACAAAATTGAATATGGTAAAATTTGTCTATAAATTTTGTTTTAATTTGTGGAATAGCAAAATTTTAAAATAATTATGTTATTTGCAGCAATTATTCTTGTAATTTTCTTGACATATAGGAAGCTCTTATTAAAAGTTGCCACCAATTTCTAATATTTGTCACTTGTAATTACCAATATACCCTTCTAATTTTTCCCAATCCCCAAATTTCGAAAAGGAATTTTTGAAGGAGGGAAAAAACAGAGTTTCGAAAACCACTTTCAAACTCTCTCTCTCTCTCTCTCTCGCTCTAAAATCTCTGGGAATTCCGGCCTCCGTCTGCAACCTGAAATGGGGGAAACCTTGAGCCCAATTTTGAAGCAAAGAGCTCCTCCATTTTCCCCGATAAAGAGCCCTCTGTTTGCAATAGGCTCCAACGACGACAAGCTCGAGCGGGCTCAGGCCCGCGCCGCACGCGCCGCCGCCATCCGCCGCAAGCCCACCGTCGTCTCCACCTCCGTCTCGCCCGAGACCGACTCGTGTCTTGGGAAGGAACAGATCCTCGACTTGTTCCACAACTGCATCAAACTAGCCAGCGAAAATGTCCGCTCTTTCTATTTAAAATTATGATTTTTCTTTCCTTTTCTTTTCTAATTATCATTTATATGTCTCTGGCGTCCAGAAAATCAATCAGAAAAATACGTGGGAGCTGACTTTGATAGATCACCTCTGCGAGATCATTAAGGTCGAAGAAGAAGATGATACTGAAACCAATTTCCAAAAGGTATATCATATCCCTTTTTTTGACACTGTGTTAAAGGTTTGTATTTTGTGTTACATTGCAATTGCAATGACTTTATAAGCTGCAAATGTGGAGCTATGTCTTGATAGTGCATTGGATTTTGGGCAACTCATTACACAAGCATTCAATAATTGGCAGGAGTGAACTATTTTCTTGAACATTTTGAGAGCTGAGGTTTTGTTTAACCAGGTGTTCTGGATCAAAAATCAGCTAATTAACTTTGAAATTACGAATTCGAGAAGCATTAGTAAGAAAAACAAGGCCTTTATCTAAATGGTAGAACTTGCATTGCTTTTAAATAAACATCATGTAGGTTCAGAGGATTGTAACAAGATTATGCTTATTAAGTTGAACAGGTCAAAAGCTCGAGTATATTTTGTGGAATGATGGTAAATACTTTCTGTAGCTTTATTGCTGCACCATATCTGCTAGATGACATTCATGATTGTGGGGATAAAGCTTTGCAATTTATTTATCATCGCCTATGTCATGCATTTAACGTAGATATAGTGGCCTTAGAGTAGAAACATTATTGTTGATTGCTGTTGGATTTTTCTTCTTAATATTTTTTTTGCATTCACTAGTATCTGTAAATTTACCTGTAATAACCCTATTGTAGGCTAGTTGTACACTTGAAGCTGGGGTTAAGATTTATTCAATGAGAGTGGATTCTGTACATTCTGAGGCATATAAAGTTCTTGGAGGAATTAATCGGGTTGGGCAAGAAGATGAAAAAGGTCAGGTTTCACATACCTTCATGGTTGGTTTGTTATTTGTCTATGAGTTTTCCTCCTCTTTTCAGGTATTATTACGGACTTACTGTTAATATGCTAAAAAATGCTTTGGTATCTGGCCATTATACAAATTTGAATTGTAAGGATAGTACAGTCAGGTGGATGTATTTACAAATGTTCGGATAACCTATGCTGGATTTAGTGATATGGTGGATAAATTAAGTTGTTACAGCATCATTCGTTTTCAGCATTATTGTCTTCATTATTGAAATGGCTCATAACTACCATCACCAGTATATTATTGCGTTGTTTTTCTTCATGATCGAATTTCAGTATTCTACCTCATTTGATGGTTAAATTGGTAAAGGAATGAGCATGTTTACTAGCTAAATGCGTCTTTTGTGGTTGAGAATCCTAGCATACAGGAACATGTTTGGCTGAGTGCATTACTGCTGATTCAAAAGCTTGTGAGCTTGCATCTGGAAGTAACTTCTTTCTGTTATTCAACTGTAAACTGTTTTTGCCAGTGATGTTATGTGTGTGTGTGTCTTGTTAGTACTTTTTTTTTGAATTATCATGCTCTTCATGTATACAGGAACAAAGCCAGTTCTTTAGAATAATATATGAACCAACATATGCCACATGCTTGTTCCTTTCTAGGTCCTCTTCCATTTAGTGGCCTAGTTATTTTCCTGCCATAGGCTTATCCCTGGAGTTAATGGTTGCGATTGAACTGGAGTTTCAGTATTCTTAACTTGTATTCATACAGATGATGCTGTCGAGGATGGTAATGTCACTGCTGGACAAGGGGAAGATGATGAAAAGAAAGAGCAAGGGAGAAAGGTTAAGTGTCTACCTTGTATTTTATACTCCTGCAAAGATAGTCCTCTTTACTTTTTTCACACCTATCAAGAAATGTATTTAAATTATTTTTGAAAGGTTTATATGAAAAAAAATTAACTTCAAAGATCATTAAGTAGGGGTGTATTAAAGAAAAAATAATTTAATGTACCATGACAAGAAATGGACTATAATTTTGGGACTGATCAAAAAGAAATATGAAGTATTTAGCAGTTGATCAAATACATTGTAAATTGAGTAACTAATCTATACATTTGGATTTGGTATTTTTCAATGCAGTTGTCACCTTTGTCAACACTGGAGTCGTCTTTTACCGCCATAAATGTAAAGAAATTTGATGGTAAGTATCTAGTGGTTTCTAATAAATTATCAAATATTGGTGGTAATATCTGTGTAATTATTCTCTATCTTTCTCTACATAGACACATATTAGCATTCTGTCTGAATGGTATTTGGTGTACATTAGTCTGCCTGCTCTCTGGACTTTATTTTTCTTGTTTTAGTTGCATTTGTGGTGGATCCTCTCTACCATCAGACGTCAGCGCAATTTGATGAAGGTGGAGCGAAGGGTCTGTTGCTGAACAATCTCGGAGTTTATGGTAACTGCCAGGTCCTTTTTGATTCATTGGAAGTACCGGGAAAGTGTTCATCTCCGGTGGCTCGAGATGAGGGTGCTGAGATAATTGATCTGTCTTTTGCTAGTGGTAGGTAATGCTGCAGTCTAGATTTTCCTGCAAGGGATTTTATCTTTTGTGTTGGTTTGAACTTGATGCCTGTTGATTATGTTATTTTAACTTTGTTCAGAGTGCATCGAGCAGATGGTGTCGGATATGCTTAACAGTTCTGAAATATCTCCCAGCCTTAGGGCTATAGTAAATCAATTGGACACAGATGACGGAAGACAATCTGAGCCATTTAATCTTGGGCAAGTTAATGGAAGTCCCGGCAGGGATGATGATGTATCTGCGGACACATTTGGGGACTACGGAGCTTGGGACGACGATCATGATGATCAAGCAAGTGTGATAGATGAGGCTACTCATAATCAGGATACAACGTTCCCAAGCCAGCATGAAGCTCCTTATTTGGTAGATTCTTCGTAGCTTCAACCTACTACCGGACTTTTGCATGTTTCGATGAAGAATATGTGACAGCATGCATCATTACTTCTGGTTGATGTTTGCAGGGTGACGAACAGTCAAATGTTTATGACCCTGATGAGGATGACAGATCTGAGGAAGTTGATAGTTATTTGTTTTTAAGTCTGGGATTTTCAACCAAGCAAAATGCCTGGGCAGGTCCCAATCACTGGAAATTCCGGAAAACGAAAGGTCAAATTTAATAGGCTTTTCACCATGCACCGGAACTAGTTTTCTTTTTTTTCGGCTCGTCTCTTTCTTTGAACTAAAATGCTGACTTCTTCTTCTGCAGAACCTGAGGTTCCAGCAGAGGAAACTGGATCACCAAAGTCGAAGAAAACAAAAAACAAGAAAGCAGATGTGGATCTTGATTTTTCAAACACTATTGGCACTGATTTTTCGCAAATCTTTGCTCCTCCGAAGAATCCCAAGTCCCTATTGCTTCCAGCAAATAGAGCACCTTGCAACACCAGACTTCCTGAAGATTGTCACTACCAACCAGAGGATCTTGTTAAGCTGTTTTTGCTACCTCATGTTTTGGTAAACTTGCAACGTCTCATTTAGCACGCTTACCTTTTCCGTTAGTGGGGAAGATACAATAATATCTGTTTTTCTGTATTTTTTGCTGCAGTGCCTTGGAAAGACTAGAAGGAAGAAAACTGGTGAGTTTTACTGTTATGCTTTGTATCCTCACTCTCCGTTGTTATATGTCTACTTGTTATACAAAAGGCCTTGTTTGCTTATTTTTAATAAGGATACAAAAGTATTGACATAGAATGCGTTATATTGTTGGACAACGCATATTAGATAATGAAAATCTACAAAGAGATGGGGCTGAAGCAACGGCATCTTGGGATGATGGAGATGATTTTGGTGGTGGCTTCGATGATGGACATGCTTATAGTGACGTTGAAGAGCCAAGCACGCTTGTTTCTCAACCACGACAGGTTCGTTGGTCTATCAGCACGTCTTAGTCATACCGTGTTACCTAACATTGAAAAATGCATCTCTCTCTCTCTCTCTCCCTCTCTCAGTCTCTCATTTTACTTGATTGTACTCAGGTGAGCAAGATTGAGGTCCAGTACGACAAGACATCGAAACAAGTTGATGTTCATGCACTAAAGGAAACACTATGGGGCCATATACAACGTCTGAATCAAACCCCGGTTGAGGTAAAACTAATTTAGATTATAGAGACTGTTATTCCATTTCCAGCACAGTTGCAGTAACACAAAACTTCTATAACAAATGTGTCTTTTTCAGGACGAGGCACACGATGAATCCATCTCCTTCAAGCAACTCTTGGCTAATTTCCCAGATAGCTGCAGAGCAGCAGCATCTCTTAGTGACATCTCCACACACCTGTGCTTCATATGCCTATTGCATCTAGCAAACGAGCACGAGCTGCAGATCCTCGGCTGCCCCACCTTGGACGACCTCAGCATACGCCTCAAACCTCAAAACTGACTCGATTTAAGCTCCAGTGTTGCTGTGTTATGTAGAGTTTGCGTCGTAGGATATGGTGCAGTCTCATAGATAACAAATTAAATAGTTGAAATGTTGTAGTAGTGTTCCATTGAAAGACAGAAGAATTTGATTAGGAGCAAGAGTGCTTGCAGCTGATGTTGATTGTGTTTTTATTTGTTACTGCTGTGTTATCTTAGAAAAAACCTTTTTTGTAAGTAAATTTGTGAATGCCGTGTTTCAAATTAAATTATCTTTCCACTTTTCTTCATTTTTTTTGAATAAAAATATATTCTCCCCGTCCCACAAATTTTGACACGTATTTCTTTTTGGATCGTCTCATGAATCTTGACACATTTCTAAATAAGGTAATAATTATTACCTTCTCTCTCTTATTTTATTACTTTTATACTTTATTAAGTGCACACTTAAAACATTAATTTATAACTCCTTAATTCTCGTGCTGAAATCAAACGTGTCAAGATTCGTGGGACGGAGGGAATAGTAAATACTTGTGTTGTCATTTCTTATGAACGAATAGATGTGTGTGTATATATACTAATATCAACTCACATTTAGATTTAATATCCATCTTTTGTTTCTTAAATCGTAAAAATTTATAATGAATTCAACAAGATATTTTATGGTTTGATTTCAATAATTGATAAAAAAAAATATTTTTCCAATTAACTATTTTTTATTGTAATTACACAAGTCATAATATTTCGTAGGGATGATAAATTTAGTTTGCATAATAACTCATCTCGTATATATACACGGTATTGATAACATAAAAACATCAAATATTTGTATTAGTTACAAGTGTTACGTGTATTAACCGAAATTTATTGTTTATTTTTTAAGGAGAATAGGATTAAATTACCAACTTACTTGATTCTTCCATAAATATTAAATAAAATTACAAATCCTTTCCATAAACAGTCCTAGTCCCATCACACTTACTCCTAAATATATTAATTTATTAATTCAAATCCTATTCTAATTGGAACTAACACTCCTACCCAAATTAACAAATTTTATTTTATTTTCGTAGAAAAAATATTACTAATTATATATATAATACACACACATCAAATTATCAAAGCCATGGCTCCTCCCTTCACCGCAGCCCTAAATTTCATACGCGAAGTCAAGTCCGCCGCCGCCGCCGCCGGCGACGGCGGCCAAACCTACGCCGAGTTTCTCCAAACACTAAAGCAATACCGCAAAAGAAACTTAGATCCTTCCATCGTAATTTCCACCGCCCTAACACTCTTCCGCAACCACCCTAACCTACTCGATGGCTTCAAGCATTTCGCGCCCGCCGCCGCCGCCGCCGCGGCGGAGGAGAATTCCGGCCTCGAGTTCCTGAACCGGGTCCGCCTGAGGTCCTGCGCCGACTTCCTGAACCGGGTCGGGGCCCGGTTCGACGGCGGCGGGGCCTACCGCGAGTTCTTGGAGCGCATGCATGCATACTCACGTGGAGAAATCACCGCCGCCGCCGTCGCCGACGAGGTCACCGGAATCTTCGGGAAGAGCAACGGCGACCTCGTTCGTGAGTTCGCGCGTTTCTTGCCAGAATCTCCCGACGGAGAGGGAGAGGGATCGAAGAAGAAGAACATCGAGGTGAGTTAGAGGGGGCTTCAGCCCCCCCCCCCCAAAATCATTTTTTTTGGGGTTAAATTAATGAATTTTTATGCAAAATAATTGGAATATCATCTTCTAATTAATATCTCTAATTCCCAATTTTAAAAATAGGGTTCGAGGAAGAGGAAGACCGATTGGACCGATGATGAAGGGATTAAGAGGAGGAGGAATTCGAGTCCCGTCGGCGGCGCCGCCGTCAACCAGCCAAAAACGCTGCCGATGCCACCGGAGAAGCATGGATTGAGGGCGGCGGAGGCAGACAACGATATGGAGGATCTGTTGTGTGAGATTGATGTGAGGATCGGGAGATTGAAATCGGCTCGAAGGAGCGTGAAGCGCCTCCGCCGCCGCATCACCCGCGGCCGTGTGTCTCCGGCCGGCGGCGTCCGCCTCCACGAGCATTTGACGGCGCTGGACTTGGTCTGCATCAGAAGTGTGCGGTGCAGGAAGCTTCTAGAAGATGCCGGTTGTGATTTGGTGCCTGCATTGCTGGTGGTGAGGGAGGCTTTGAAGAAGAAGAAGGAGGTTTTGAAGAGAGAGAGATTGAAGATTGTGGAGCAATGGAATAGAATTAGATCATCATCTCGATAATGAGTTTGAGATTGATTTTATTTTAAATTATAGAGTGTTTGACTATGAAATTGTTGTTTGTTTGTTTGTTTGTGTTGTTTGTTTAGCAAGATTCAAGTTATTGGAACATGAATGTGCTTTGTTTCATATTTAAATATTTAATTAATCCATCTTTCTTATTATTATTTTTATTTTTTTGAATATTTTGATTGTTCATCGAACTTCGAATAATCGAGTTATTGGTCACCAAACTTTGAATGGTAGAACTACGTGCACGCGCAAATTTAACATATATAGTTTTAGAGTTCAAATTAATTACAACTCCAATTAATGAAAAAACTAAAACGTGTTTCTCGATTTGATGTCGTATCGGAAAACTAGTTTCGGGGATCAGTTGTACATGCTATATTGTAGTCGTGTTCTCAATTCCAACCGGTAGTATACATGGATAAATTCCGATACCTCGTGGATCTTTATTTAGCTCGGAATTTGAAATGAAGCGAAATTTAAAAATAATTATAAAGTTATGGTATTTTCTAACAATCTTTTTTATGTTATTTTAAAAAAAAATTGACCATAATTTACACATTTACATTGCATTAATCCTAATATTTTATGTTGTATCAATTGTGATGCATGAGATGTTTCTCATTGTGTGTGGTTGACGCCACACATATGCATGTTAATATCATTAGGTGCTTATATAGACATGACCTCTATATATGTACACATTAGTCCATTTAAATTGAACTTGCACAAATTAATAGTCTATAATTAAGTTAATAAAATATAGAGTAATTTTTTTACGGAAGCTCTGTTATTATACAATCGAATAAACAAATCTTTCTAAAAATATAAACATCTTATAAAGTTACCAAATCAATGTGTATATATATATTCCAGTTCGAACTCCTATTTTTATGAGAACTTATTTAACTAAGCAATTTTTACAGGATTCGATCAGATAATGTCCTAGTAATTTTTAAAAATATAGAGAAGAATTAAAAAGAAAGAGCTAGAGGTAATAACGAAGAAAGTATTTCCCTCAAAAAAAAAAAAAACGAAGAAAGTATCAAAATATGTATTAATTGCACATATGTATTAACGAAAACACCACCAAAAAGTATTACAATAACCATAAAAAATTTCAATAATTTTATCTTTTCATGAGAATAGGATTAAATTACCAACACACTTTCTTGATTCTTCCATACGTATATATCCTAGTCCCATCACACTTACTCCTACAATATTAATTCTAATCCTATTCCAAGTGGAACTAATACTCTCCTATATATATATCCTAACAAATTTCATTTCACTTTTGAAGCAAAAAATTACTACTAATTATATATACTACATATCCACACAAGCACGTATAGACATACATCAAATTACACCATCGATCAAAGCCATGGCTCCTCTCCTCTCCACCGCCCTACAATACATACGCGAAGTTAAGTCCACCACCGCCGCCGCGGACGACGGCGGCCAAATCTACGGCGAATTTCTCCAAACCCTAAAGCAATACCGCAAAAGAAACTTGGATTCTTCCATCGTGACTTCCACCGTTCAAACACTCTTCCGCAGCCACCCCAACCTGCTCGATGGTTTCAACCTTTACGCTCCCGCCGCCGCGGCTGCCGCGGCAACCGCGGCGGCGGGGGAGAATTCCGGCCGCGAGTTCCTGAACCGGGTCCGCCTGAGGTCCTGCGCCGACTTCCTGAACCGGGCCGGGGCCCGGTTCGACGGCGGTGGGGCCTACCGTAAGTTCTTGGAGTGCATGCATGCATACTCACGTGGAGAAATCGCCGCCGAAGCCGTCGCCGACGAGGTCGCCGGAATTTTTGGCAGGAACAACGGCGATCTCGTCCGCGAGTTCGCGCGTTTCCTGCCGGAACAGAAACTGCAGACACAGGTGAGTTGGAGGGGGCTTCAGCCCCCACAATCAATATATTTCTACTTTTTATATATATTGTATTCTAAATAAATCGTGATATTGTCTATTTTTTTCTTTTACGAAATTCTTAAGCAAAAGTTTCTATTACACTTGGATTTTGCGTACCATAGTTTTGTGTTTCATTTTAATATTTTTACATATTTTTTCTTCAATTTTAATTTTATATGCTTTAATATTTTTACATATTTTTTCTTTAATTTTTTCATCCAATTAAGATATATAACTACTTTTTACTTCCTTCATCCACGAAAAAAAGTCACGTTTGAGGGTGATCACAAAATTTAAGAAAGTTGTTATAGAGATAGTGTTAGTACAAGAAATTAAATAGAATAAAAATATATTATTAATTTAAAAATATAATAAAAGTACAATTTAGTAGTATAAAAGAAAAGGTATAATGTGATAGTTTAAAAGGTGAATTGAGATTATTTTGAGTATCATTTAATTTCACTTTTATTAGTTAACAATAGGTTGATAATTTAATATTATTGTATATAATTTTTAAAATTTAGTTTTTTAAAATATAAATTAAGTATAATCCATAATATTAATAATATTAAAAATACTACTAAAATAATGAATATAATAGTGGTAGACGATGATATATACTTTGATACCATAAATTTTACCCCATCTTTATCATTAAATCGATTTATAGAACAATTATTTTTAAAAATATTTTTAATTCGAAATTTAAAAAACACAGCCCGCCTCTGCTGGCGAGGAAGAGGCGTCGAGGAAGAGAAAGAGGGAGATCGCCGGGACCGACAAACCAGGGACGAAGAAGCGGAGAGATCCGATCTCTTTCGCCGTGCCGGCGTGGCGGGGGAGGGAGCAGCGCGGGAGCGATGAAGAGGAGGCCGCGAAGAGAGACTATGAGATGGAGGATTCGCTGTTTGAGATTGATGTGAGGATCGGGAGATTGACATCGGCTGGAATCAGCGCCGCGAATCTCCACCGCGGCATCTCCGACGGCGGCGTGCCTCCGGCCGGAATCCGGATCGACGAGCATTTCACGGTGCTGGATTTGATCTGCATCAGAAGTGTGGGGAGGAAGCTTCCAGATTATGCTTATCATTGTCGCGATCTGGTGCCTGTGTTGGTTGAGCTCGTGGAGGTTTTGGGGGAGAAGAAGCTGGAATTGTTGGGAGAGAGAGAAAAGATTGGGCAGAAATGGAAGAGAATTAGGCAATCTCAATAAGCTGAGCTCATGGAGGTTTTGAGATTCGTACTCATATAAATAGACGAAATTCGTTTACGGTTTAACTGTTGCTTAATCTATTTTTAACTCGTAACGAAATTATCTAATCTGCTCGTGGTTTTTCCTGATTTTGGGTTTCCACGTAAATCTGTGTGTTCTTTTCGTTTTGTTTTTCATATCTACTTGTCTCTATATAGGGTTGGCAATGGGCCGGATCTGGACCGGATCCTGCTTGGTCCAGATCCAGATCCATGTTTTTTTACTTAGATCCAGATCCGGTCCAGATCCATTGGATCCAAAAAAATGAGATCCAGACCCAGATCCATGAGATCCACTGGATCTCGGGTCCAGACCCGGATCCATATTATTTTACAATCACAATTCACAAACTGCAGAACTTTTGAGTTTATACAAACTAATTCGAGTTTCACAAGAAATTTGCACTGCACCTCTCTTTCCAATCAAGTCAAACCTCTATCAGTTCCATCCAAAGTTTGATACCGAATGTGGACGGAGGTGCGGCGTGCGCTGCTCTGCTCAAGGACGGAGACTTCAGGTGCGCTCTGCGCTGCTGCTCACGCTGCTCTGCTCTGCAGCAGATCGGAGGTGGGGAAGGCCGGAGGGGCTGATACCGGAGGTGGACGGAGGTGCGGCGTGCGCTGCTCTACTCAAGGACGGAGATTTCAGGTGCGCTGCTGCTAGGGATGTCAATCGGGCCAGCCCACCGGGTTTTCGGGCTAGCCCTATCGGGTTTCGGGTTAGTCGGGTGCGGGCTAATCGTGTTGGAGATTTTTTCGGGTTGTAAATCTTCAACCCTAACCCTAAACTTTCGGGCTAGCCCATCGGGCTAATCAAGTTAAAGGCGTAAAAATAAAATTATCATTTGTATTTTATTATTCCTAATGATCTAATGTATAATGTATAAAATATACATAGATATTAAAGATATAAATTATATAGCTAAGCATGAAATGCAAAAATAAAAGATATTCAAGATTACATAAACAAAATTATATTAAAATGAGATAGTAAAATTAAACATGTATCAATGCACTAGAATCAATCTGGATTATTACTGAATAATTAGTGGATTTACCATGCACGTCTCACTAACAGAAAAAAAAAATTGGTATTACTTTAAAATAAGATACTAATAATTAATTTCTAACTAATGAGATACTAATAATCAATTTCTACAAAAAATCCGTAATTAATTTCACTTTTTTTAATGAGATTGCACACACACACACACATACATATTCTAACTAATTAATTTCACTTTTTTTAATGAGGCTACATATATATATTTAAGCAAATACCATAGATCTAAACATAGCAGAAGTTGTAACTGGATGCATCAGTCACAATTCCGTTAGCCCACCGGGTTTTCGGGCTAGCCCTATCGAGTTCCGGGTTAGTCGGGTGCGGGCTAATTGGGCTGGAGGTTTTTTCGGGTTGCGATTTTTCAACCCTAACCCTCTAATTTTGTCGGGTTATTCGGGTCGGCCCACGGGTTTCGGGCTACATTGACATCCCTAATTAAAAGTACTTCTTCCGTCCCGCTATTGTTGGCCACATTCTTTTCGGCACAGAGATTAAGAAATTGAGTGTTATGAGTAATTTTGGCCTTTTTAGAAAGTGGCCAACAATTGTTGACTTAATTAAAGTAAACTTTGCCATTTTTAGAAAGTGCACAACAATAGTGGGATAAACCAAAAAGAAAATGTGGCCAACAACATTGGGACGGAGGGAGTAATAATTATTGTAAACAAATGTAATAATTTAAGATTAAGGATTTTGGATCTGGGGCGCGGACCGGGTCGGGCGCGGGTTGGGGCGGACCCGTCGCACTGGAGTGCGACCGCCGCATGCACGACCGGCTGAAAGTGAAATATTCTTCATTAAATTCACCACATCAATAACTATCAACTAATCCCTCAAATTATGAGCAATTAGGCATAAATCACAATCCTAGGGGGAGATGCGGTAGTCCAAATATGGAACGAAAAGCAGAGTTTCTACATTTTCATAAGATTATTTTCCTTCAATTTTTTATTTATTTTTTATTGGGTTATTAGCCTGTAAATACATGAACTTTTTGTATTTTCTGAAATTTAACATGACTTTTTTTTTTAGCCCACAAATACATGAACTTAGCACCTTTTCTTATTTTTGACACCGATAAAAAATCCGGCGACTTACTACTGTGACGTGTAATTTACTGCTTACATGGCTCATTATTTTACTGATGTGGCAAAATTTGCTGGCAATTTAAAAAAAAAAATCCTGAACATTGTTTATTATTATTAATTTGTTGTCTTCAATTCCTAAACTGACCATTAATGTAAATCTAATTACATTTATTTCCAAACAAAATCCTACTGTATTTGTTTTCTTCCCAAAACACAAGATTAGGGCTCGCAGACACCACTTTCCTCTCCATCTATCTCATTTCCGATTTTCTTCTCCATCAAATCCTGATAAAAGCAGACTTAGACAATCTCCCAGAAACCTCGATGAGAATGACGTCCCTTGTCGTAGCACTCCTCTGCGGCCCTCATCACCTCCGTCGAATTCTGCTGCGCCACCTCCCTTATTCTAGAAACCTTCTCTAACGAGAGCGCTGCTTCCCCGGGCAGGTGATGGAGATTCCGGCGACTCTCACTGGAACGGCCTCGATCTGAATGGTTGTCTCTCTATGAGGTTGCTACTCATCTCAATGGATGTCAAGAAACAGAAGAAGTATAAATTTAAGAAGGATGAATTTGATTGCTAATGCTTTACTAAGCTTTCAATTAAACTAAACAAATGGGTTTGGGTTGATTAGTCGTCATTTGTTGGGGATTGAGTTTGCGCAATTTGTGTTTGGGAAGAAAACAAATCTGATTTTGTTTGGGAATAAATGGAATTAGATAAACTAATGGGTATAACCTCGTTTTTTGGGAAGTGAAGGCAACAAATTAATAATAGTAATAAAGAATGTTCATGATTTTTTTTTAAATTGCCAGCTAATTTTGCCACATCAGCAAAATAATGAGCCATGTAAGCAGTAAATTACACGTCACAGTAGTAAGTCGTCGGATTCTTTATCGGTGTCAAAAATCAGAAAAGGTGCTAAGTTCATGTATTTATGGGCTGAAAAAAAAAGTCATGTTAAATTTCAGAAAATACAAAAAGTTCGTGTATTTACAGGCAAATAACCCTTTTTTATTCAGTAAAAAAAACCACTATCGAAGAGTTGGGCCATGAGTTGCTGGGTTAATCAATATTTGGCAAGCCCATAAAGCTATTCCAATAATCACAATAATTCCTAACTCCAAACAACCCTAATTTCAATTGAGCAGCGCCGCTACCTTCTCTCTCTGCCCCCGATATCTCTCCCTCTCTGACCATCTCTCTCTCGTCACCTCGCCGGAATCCACCCTTCCTCGTCGTTTGCCTTTGTTCTCCAGATCCGACGCCGCCTTCCATCCACCTTCCTCACTCTCTTATCAGAACGAGCAGCAGCCACCCCTGCTGACGCCGCCACTTGCTCTCTCCTCGCCGACCGTCCAGTTACAATAACTTCTCTCATGTTTCACGACAAAACGGCCGGCGTCCACAAATGGATGAATCTAAATCCGGATCATTAAAAGATGCTTACCACTTTGATACATTGTCAAAGAATGGTGAAATGAGTAACGGAGTCCAAATTCATGTGGAAGAGCTGAAAAATGACTTGTCGTCCATAGATATAGATATAGTTGAAGACTCTCGGAAGCGGTCAGTAAATTTTGATCATCCTAACATTTTTCCTTGTATTGGCACTGACAAGTCGAATATTATGTCTAGGACATTATATTTGAATTATACGAAGTCTCTAGAGAATTACATCAAAAAAAATCCAGTTAAAAAGTCTTTCTTACGTCTACCGGTAGATGATGATACTGTGCTTCACCCTTATGATTTAAAAGTACTTCCTCCGTCCCGCTATTGTTGGCCACATTCTTTTCGGCACGGAGATTAAGAAATTGAGTGTTATGAGTAATTTTGGCCTTTTTGGAAAGTGGCCAACAATTGTTGACTTAATTAGTGAGCAATTGTTGACTTAATTAAAGTAAACTTTGCCATTTTTAGAAAGTGGACAACAATAGTGGGATAAACCAAAAAGGACATGTGGCCAATAATATTGGGACGGAGGGAGTAATAATTATTGTAAACAAATGTAATAATTTAAGATTAAGGATTTTGGATCTGGGGCGCGGACCGGGTCGGGCGCGGGTTGGGGCGGACCCGTCGCACTGGAGTGCGATCGCCGCATGCACGACCGGCTGAAAGTGAAATATTCTTCATTAAATTCACCACATCAATAACTATCAACTAATCCCTCAAATTATGAGCAATTAGGCATAAATCACAATCCTAGGGGGAGATGCGGTAGTCCAAATATGGAACGAAAAGCAGAGTTTCTACATTTTCATAAGATTATTTTCCTTCAATTTTTTATTTATTTTTTATTCAGTAAAAAAAACCACTATCGAAGAGTTGGGCCATGAGTTGCTGGGTTAATCAATATTTGGCAAGCCCATAAAGCTATTCCAATAATCACAATAATTCCTAACTCCAAACAACCCTAATTTCAATTGAGCAGCGCCGCTACCTTCTCTCTCTGCCCCCGATATCTCTCCCTCTCTGACCATCTCTCTCTCGTCACCTCGCCGGAATCCACCCTTCCTCGTCGTTTGCCTTTGTTCTCCAGATCCGACGCCGCCTTCCATCCACCTTCCTCACTCTCTTATCAGAACGAGCAGCAGCCACCCCTGCTGACGCCGCCACTTGCTCTCTCCTCGCCGACCGTCCAGTTACAATAACTTCTCTCATGTTTCACGACAAAACGGCCGGCGTCCACAAATGGATGAATCTAAATCCGGATCATTAAAAGATGCTTACCACTTTGATACATTGTCAAAGAATGGTGAAATGAGTAACGGAGTCCAAATTCATGTGGAAGAGCTGAAAAATGACTTGTCGTCCATAGATATAGATATAGTTGAAGACTCTCGGAAGCGGTCAGTAAATTTTGATCATCCTAACATTTTTCCTTGTATTGGCACTGACAAGTCGAATATTATGTCTAGGACATTATATTTGAATTATACGGAGTCTCTAGAGAATTACATCAAAAAAAATCCAGTTAAAAAGTCTTTCTTACGTCTACCGGTAGATGATGATACTGTGTTTCACCCTTATGATTTAAAAGTACTTCCTCCGTCCCGCTATTGTTGGCCACATTCTTTTCGGCACGGAGATTAAGAAATTGAGTGTTATGAGTAATTTTGGCCTTTTTAGAAAGTGGCCAACAATTGTTGACTTAATTAGTGAGCAATTGTTGACTTAATTAAAGTAAACTTTGCCATTTTTAGAAAGTGGACAACAATAGTGGGATAAACCAAAAAGGAAATGTGGCCAACAATATTGGGACGGAGGGAGTAATAATTATTGTAAACAAATGTAATACTCCCTCCGTCCCAATAAAAGTGGCCACATTTTCTTTTTGGGTGCCCCATTAAAAGTGGCTACTTTCTAAAAATGGCAAAAGTTTACTTTAATTAAGTCAACTATTACTCACTAATTTGGTCAACAATTGTTGGCCACTTTCTAAAAATGTCAAAATTACTCACTAATTTGGTCAACAATTGTAGGCCACTTTCTAATCTCAAATGGAATTTTAAATTGTATTGAAGTTTATGTTTTAGGGTTGGATAAAAATAAAATAATAAAAATATTATATATTTAATATTACCGGGTCCAGATTCGGATCTGGACCGAATCTGGATTTTATATCTTCTACTCCAGATCCGGATTCGATTTTTTTGAGAGTGGTCTAGATCCGGTCCAGATCCGGCGGGTCCAAATTTTGCAAGGTCCAGATCCGGAAAAAAGGGTCTAGATCCGTGGATCTGGACCGGGTCTCGGATCCATTGCCATCTCTATCTCTATATTGCAAATGCAACATAAATTATTTTACTATGATGCATTTACAAAATTCGATTCTCAATTTTCATAATAATTTTGATTTTTATTGGAACCTCTCTCTATGTATATATAAAGAGGGATGGTTGTGTGTGTGTGGAGGTATAGCGGTAGAAGGTTAATGTCCAAAATTTAAGGTTAGAGATGATTCCAATAAGTACGATCATATATTAAGAGAATGAGAATTGATATGAATGAACCAATATATAAGGTTGAATAATTGTTAGCAATCTATAAATACTTATTCAAACATGGGGTCGAATTTTATAGGTGGCAAAAATTTCACCAATTATATTTTTCGGCTTCGGAAAATTGACGTGGCTCGCCGAATTGCAACGGGCAATGTTTTTAAAAACTTACAAGGCAAAAATACTGTCATTTACTAAAAACGTCAACGTCGTCTTTGCTATGTAAGTTTAAAGCTAAAATTATTAAATATATTGTACCAATGCAACGAACTATGTCAACTCTTTGGAACCGAAAAGTGCATAAGTAACATAAATGATACTCACTTCGTCCCACTATAAGTGGCTTAAAACTTTTCGGCACGTAAATTAAGAAGATAGTGTAAATGTGTTAAAAGTGATAGGATCCACACTTTTTTAAGGGGTTAAACTTTGTCATTTATGAAAATAAGCCACTTATAATAGTGCGACCCAAAATGGAAAACAGGAGGGAGTATCAAACTAATGGAGTAGTTCATAATTAAAAATACAAATATAATGGATAGTATGAAAATAATTTAAAATGATGCCAACACTATTTTTGTAATCTTTGTACAAATAGTTTGCTCTTACACTTATAAAATCATCAAACTGCAAACCACAGAAACAAGGAATGAAGCAAAATACAAAAAATGTTGCATCTGATGCATTTCATTACAAATACTGATCATCATCTCTCTTCTTAAATTACAAAATGAACATATTTTTCTGCATCAGTAACTAAGAAAAAAAATGACATAAAAATTGGACCTTTAGTTTCAGCATTTTTATCATACAACGCCTGCTAGCTGAACCACTCCAACCTCGAAGCAAATTTAAACGAAAACGAATCAAAAGAAACATACCGGCATCTCCGACTGCAAATACGAAAAAATCTGATCTGATACGGATCTTGGTTGGATCTTTATTTGAGAAGTCGGGGCCTCCAGGCTCACGGTGGGCGCCTCAGCTCCCGATGGCTGCTCTTGAATCAGTGCCGGTGGCTATAGCAACAGAGGAAGGAAAAATAGATACGGGCAGAGGCTCGTTTCTGAGGGATCTAGAAGCAGCTATGTCTTCTAACAGTTTCCAGTTTGAAACTCGTCTTTCCAGCATTTCCTTCTCCTTGGCTTCGTATTCTTTGAACTTGTCCATGCACTGATCAAAGAATGATTGATCAGCATCCACGAATACCTTGCGCACGTTCAGTGTTAGGCTCTGAACGGCGTGGTTCCAGTGACCACGGATGCTCTTCTCCATATACGGGAGTATGATGGGGAGTACCACGTTTTGGTTCGAAATGATCAGACTTCTTATGTGGTCGTTGTTCCACAGGAAGAGTGCGCGTTCAGCTACCTGTCAGCATCAACGAGATTAAAAGGAATGCATTACATTACACATTTACACGTGCAACTGATCAGGTTTTATCGTCTATTTCTTTCCACTGTAAATGCGTGCATGGATAAAAATCAGCAAGAAGCTCAGTTCCAACACAAAAGCTCTTTGCTATATATCATCTAACAAATGCATTTGAATCATAACCATATAAATTCTACAGTTATTCAGTTTCTCATCAAATAATTTTGGATGCAATAAAATAATAAGCCAAATATTGATGTGGATCAAATTAAAAGATGCAATCACAATTTCAGGCATGATTAATTTTTGGAACTGAATGAAGATTTATAGTAGGGAGCCCTCATTTTAGAGTGATTGATGGCGGCTGATTTAATAAATTAGGAAACAAAATTTCAAAGGAACTTACGGGGCGGTTGAATAGCGAGTGTTAACTCTTGATTACTGTTAAATGGAAGAAAAATATTATAGAAGCTGACCTAAGAAATGTGCTTAATTCGAAATAAGAGGTCGTATAGGAAGAAGTGATGGGCTGTCAAATAAGAGATAACATATAGTCCCTCTGTCCCATGTAACTTGGCTTGTATTCCTTTTGGGGTTGTCCCAATTGACTTGTGTTTCCTTTTTGAGAAATCACCTTACACTACATTAAATATGGGCCCACACACATTTACACTCCGATCTTACCCTTCTAAATAATCATGCCAAAAATAAATAGGCCAAGTGAAGTGGGACGGGAGGGAGTAAATAATTTGGATTTGCATAGATAAGCACCTTAAGGTGTGTATGAGAGCAAGTATCCGAGAAAAATGTCACAAATGGTCAACTAAGCTACATATAAGGTTTGGTTCAACTATTCCCGAGCTATATTTCCACCCATGCACAACGTACACAGCGATCCACCAAATGCATACGGTTAAACTTTATTTAGCTCCAAAAGATACACACTCCAATCATTCTAACTCTTTAAAATTAATGAGACGATATGATGATGAAATGCCTTCCCTCAGCAGTGTGAAAACAAACATAACAAACTGTAATTCAATTTTTGGAGACTTAGAAGGTGAGAAAGAAAATGGACTGTGCAGGATTTTATACAAGCCCATGATGATATCTCCGATTCTCCATCAGAAGAATGCCATGGAAAAGCATGAGCAAGTCATATTTAATTTTCTCCAGTCACCTGAATTTACATGCTGCTTTATAAAAGCAAGATAATCAAATTAATTAGAAAGTAAATATTTACATTTACTCTAAGCTTGCATTTGTTTCTAACAAAAGAAGTTTCAAAAGAAATGTTGCCTTACAAAAATTCAATCTGTATATGATGTTCCTAGTGTTCTACACATTCGTACTTTTCTTCTAAAAATGAAAGGGTTAAGCAATATGTATATGCAACAAGTTGTGTATGCAGAGGAAGAAACATCCATCATTAAAAGTGACACTAAAGGAATCAAACTCTCCTGATAACTAGGAAACGGTAAGATGCAAACTGAAATAAATCAAGCAGAAGAATCACGGCCTTCTAATCGCATGCCAAGAATAGATTTATGCTTCCACTTTGGAAATTATTAACCAAGTCAAGAGAAATGAGGCCAGCAGTACCTGAAAATGAAAGCTATTGATGCAGCGACCGATCTGATGGAACAAAGGGACCATAACACATTGAAATTCCGGAGCTTGCGTCATTTCCAAGACTTCCTCCATTTCACTAATAAACATAACCTCCTTGGAACTATTAGTCACAGGCCAGTACTTCAGAAGGCCCCGGATTACTGTGTCAGCTAGCTTCACGTCTTTCTCGACAAACTGAGTTATACAATACGACAGCTGCTGATGATACGCAGACATTTGCTTCGGTTTGTGAAGGGGAATCAGAGCACGCACGAGAAAAAGCTTATGCTCCTCTTTCAGAGGCAGAGCAAAACCATTGATAATACTCCCCAATATCTCCAGCAACTCTGCGATCCCATTATGCTTCTCCGACTCAAACATGAAATGATAGAAAATGTTATTGATCGCCTTCCTAATAAACGGCCTATGCACCATAAACTTCCCGTATATACGATGTAGGATTGTCTTCAAGTACTCCCTCTCCCTCTGATCTTCCGAATCAAAAAGATCCAGCAATCTCAGCACGAAAGAGTGGTCAATGTATCTCTTGGCAAGCTTAGCATCAGTCTCAGACGAAGATACGAATCTCAAGAAGAACTCATACACAATCTGAAGATGCGGCCAAGCAGGCTCCACGACGGGCTCATCATCCTCCGGGTCATACACTTCCCCCACCAGCTTACTATCGGGGTTCGAAGAGGGCAACGCTCTAAACAGATTAGCCACGAGCATTTTCGTTATCTCGTTCATCACAACCTCATTAAACTTCGAATTTACCAAAGATAAGTACTCCACCAACTCGAGCAGCACCCTCCTCTTAGCATCCTTCTCGCTCACGTTCAAGGAAGAGTCAGTGAAATCAAACACCACACAACACAAATTCAACTTCCTGATGAAAAGATTCTGCCTTTCCGAGCTCGGGGCGTCGCGCAAGCTTGGCAACGCCTCGCAAGCAGCCACGTAATTCAACAATGGTGGGCTCCCTCGGACCGCCGCCGCCGCCGGGGGAGAGGCCCCATTGATTGCGGGCAGGGGAGGGCCCAGATTCACCGAATTCGAATTCAAATCGAGAATTGAGGCGTCGTTATTGCTCGAATCGTACTGTGACAACTTCGACGATTGCTTCTTCGGAAGCTTGCCGAAAATTTGTTTAATCATATCTACACAAACTCGGAGCCCCCAAAACTACGCTAAACAGAAAGTTGATCCATAGAAATGCAATCTCAACAACCAATCCATTCTATTTGCACGAGCCTTCAGGGAATTAATCATAGTCAAAGACGAAATGGGTCGAATCAATAAAGGTCGTACCTTTTCGCATTGATCACAGTTTTTCTATCGGAAAATCTCACCGAATAATATATAAACCAATCAAGATACAGATGTTGGATAGCTATCTCGTACGGCTCTTACAATGGCAAATCCTGAGCGATGAATTTGGGCGAGAACCCTAACGAGAGAGGAAAGTGAGAATATTTTCGAGTTTTCGAGATCGGATTCAAAACCCTAATTTTGAGAAGAGGGGAATTGGAGGGTTTGTTTGGTTGAGGGCGTTCATGGGAATTTCGTTAATTGGGAAATACTATTAAAATTTACCCTGAAAAATGATTTTTGCAAATATTTTGACCCTATTTTTGTTGGAAATTAAAATTTCAAGATCTAGCCGATTTTTCCCTTAAAAAAAAAAGGGATCTATGAGTGTCATAACATATTTTTATTTTATTCATTTATGAAGAAAGGAAACAACACATACAACATTAGTTTAATTTGCAAAATGATGAACTTTACGAAAATATTGTACATTATTTCGATTTTTCTCTTGAAAAAAATAATGTACAAAGTTTTATTTTACTCATTTTAAAAACTCCTCATTTTTTAGTACAAGAAAAATAATGATCACTACGACAAAATCTGATTTTCTATTGATTCCTATCCCGATTTAAAGCACTTTTACTTGATATGATAGATTGATTAACATATAATTGAGTATTTGATGGATAAGATAATCAAATAAGTGCAAAATTATTCAATCCATTAACTTAAATTATTTTGATCAATTTATGCTATCAATTAATCCCAGCTAATTTGATCAATATTTTTTTTAAATCGTTCCAATTATATTAATCAATTTTTTTTAAATAGAAGCAAGAAAACATATAATCGTTTATTTACTTTATTACCAATCACACTTAAAACACTAATTTCTTAAATTTTGCGCCGAAAAAAAAGTTGATCAATTTTAGCTGGAACGGAGAGAGCATTTGAGAGATAATTAAGACAGAGATTTAAAATAGAGAATCTCGTGTGCATTAGTCATGAAAAATGAACTCAAAAGTAAGCAATAAATGTGAACAAATTCAATCACATGAATGGCCATTGAGCTTTAAATAGACTCTCTCTCTCTCTCCCACACACACACACACACACACACACACACGTATACTATCTATTCCAAGTTTAGCAGAAGACATGGCAAAACAACTCTCAAACACACACACACACACACACAAACACAAACACATAGATATAATCTATTATAGGTTTAGCACAACACATAACAAAACAAGCAAATTAGAGAAGCATAAATGGCTAAAACTATTAAGCACAAAAGTTAGATTTTGCATTAATCAACAACAAAATCTAAGAAAAATCAAGCAATTCAGCAAATCTATGGTTCAAAATCTAACATCAGCAACCAAAAAACACAGGAAAAACCCAAACAAAAAAAATAAAAGGCAGCACGTCGACACATTTTCTGGTTAAGGAACAAACACACCTATGCATCCTAATAAAGACAATGCTGCGTGTGTTTTCGTGACTGTCACGCTCCATTCCCATTCGTAGTCGTGCAATAGTTAATATCTTAGTCAGTGCAGAAGTGGTAAACAGATTAACAAAAGTAGCCATAGATAGTGGGGAAAAGCCTCGGGCTTTCTTTATGTTCAGCATCTCTCTGCACTGTACAATTCCATGATACAACAATAATACTAGAGCTACTATGTGCTGCTATGCAAGAAAAGGGTACAACCTCGTGATGCAACGGGGACGAATGTGTCACCTCTTTCTGCGCTTTGGCTCGACCTAGTAATCAAACGGGAATGCAAAAATGGCTCAGTGTGGGCAAGTTAAACTTCAAGAAATAAGAAAACTGATAGGATGGCAGCCATGAGTGTGGAGAGGCTAATTCACATTGTGCACAAATTGCAAGCTCGTTATTTTTGCCGTTCACAGTGAATAGCACAATAGAGATGCAGAAACATTCATATATCGCTAAAAGTGGTTTTAGAGATGGGTCTTAACTTTTCATGGAAGGAATGTTTCAAGTGGGCCCGATTTTAAGTATCGGACTAACAAGTAGCTGAGGTCTGAAAATAGTCAAAATGGTTTCGGAAACACACTATAACTTCTTTAATGTAAACTGACAATGTAAAAGCTCAGCGCCACTAAAACCACTCCTCCCTTGCCTTTTTACCTCACTAGTCTATTTTCATAAATGTTCTATGTAAAATATTCGGCATCAAGTAAAAAATTATCTACCTACCATGTTCTACACCCAAATTGAACAGAATAAATCCAGGTAATCACATGACCATTGTCGTATTATAAACATATTCGAAAATGGAGAAGCATCTCTTACCTTTCCCTCATCAGCAGTTGAGACCGGAAAAGAGTTCAATGACCTTTTGGCATCGTCATCTGATGAACAATCAGAGCATAAGAAATGGTCTAATTTCTTCGCTTCTTCAATGGCCATGCCCATACACGAAGGATGAAACCTTCAAAAGAACTCTCTAAGTAAATTGTCTTCAGTCACAATATTACAAAAGCATACGCATATTCACCCAACATGTAGTAACCAAAAATCTCCGCGAATGTAAAGTCAATGCTCAAGTGGAAAATGTCTAATCACTTATAGCTCATGTCCTCAACATAGGAAGTGTAAATAGCTAAACTGAACAATTATACACATCTATCAACTCTGTATTTCAGTGCATAAGTTAATCGAACTGCAAAATTCACAAAAAATCTTGAATTGAAGAAAGCATCAATATTATTAAAAATATGCAGTAAGCTTATGAATCGCAGTGCACTAAGGAATCCAAAATTCATAATTCACGCCCTTCGAGCACCACGAATGTTGAAAGATCAAAGGTGCGTTAGAACTAAATCACAAGTAAAACAGTTATTCACCCAACAGTTAACTCGAGATTCAGTGACACGGCAAAAGCTGACTAGAATTATCACACGAATAGTAGAAGTATCGTACCAGTCCTTGCATCCCTCACATTGCACCATGAGATCATCGGGGTTATAAGGCATCTCACATTTGCAATACCTATAAAAATAACACAGCCAATAGGCAATAAGTTGATCAAACATTAGATAAATGAAATTTTATATCCTTATTTTAATACTCACACAGCCACACGGTCAGGAGTAAACCCTCCAGTCGCAGCCTTGTACTCAAACCTACAAAAGTAATCCTCTGTGCCAACATTTTCGAGCTTGGTGTAGTTCTTGAAGGAATGCACAATGCACTTGCCTTCGATAGTGTGAGCACTCTGCACATCAAAGTGATCGGACAAGAAGAGCTCCTTTGCACCATGGAACTGCCTGCGACCCCCGATGGATTCCTCAGGGCGGTAGTACCACCTCACACGTACTTTCACATTGTTCCTATGGTCAGCTTCGATATTCTCCACTTTGGCCACGTACGGGGCCTTGTCTGAGTCAGATGGTCTCATTAACACACAATCTCCCGCTACAAAAACACCCACATTCTTTAGTCCAACAACTGTGCATACAATGTGCATGTGTACGCATATGTAAATCATTAAACTTATAGAACTCAAGATCATTATATAAACATATAGATGTAGGCACATCGTGCCAGGAGATGAAACACAAACATCAAGAAAATTTCCTTAATAACATTCACAAAAAGACAAGTTTTTTTGCAGGAAATACGAGTGCAACATATACACAATGGGCAACAAAATGCAGAAACCAGACAATCAAAACCTCGGGGATTCAAACAAAACTCGAGGCGTACACATGGCAGCCACACATACGACACATATAACGCAATGCAATAGCTAAGAAAGCACCAAACACATCCCACCGTTGCAACAGCAAGCCAGCATCCACATAAATTACACAAAGAAATGAAGTGGAAGGTAACACAAACTTCTTTAACGCATAAGAAAAAATCAAGCAACACCAACTACTAACCAACTCCAACATTCAATCACTACTTTTCACATTCTTAAAAACCCGAGGTGGAGCAACAAATTGACTCAAAATCGTGCCCCACATAACATAAGCCACACACATGAAAACAAACCGCGCAAGAATCAGAGCCCCAAGATCAACTTTTGATGATTGATAGCAGCATAAAACGAACTGGGCAGTTAGCATTGAGCCCCAAAATCCCCAAAAATAAAAAAAATAAAATAAAATAAAACATAGCAGCAAGAGTAAGAAAATCAATACGTCTCACGACTTTGTTGGTGCCCTTGATATTGTAAGAATCGAGGTCCTTTTTTCCGGGCTTCGTCTTCGCCATCCCTTTCTCGCAGCTGAGCAGCTAGATTGAGTGACTTCTCTTGAAAATTTCAGCCAAATAAAAAGATTATAATAATTAATCGTCACCCCCGAGTTGCAGATGAATTTGACTCCGGTATGCAGGAATTTAGATAGAGAAGCAGAAACCCTAGAAACTGGATTCGAGGAGAGAGAGAGGGGTGGAGGAATTTGGTGAAGAAACACTGGTTGGAGTTCAGTCTGCCCCTGGCCGTCCCCTTCTTCTTTTTTCTATTTTTTCTCATTTTAATTTTTTTTATGACTTTTTTTGTGTCACTATTTTACGAGATTGCTTATCAAAATAATTGTTGAAGCCTTCTTTTAAGAATTTGACTACATTTGAACCGTAATCGAATCGAGTCGGATCGAATTTTAAATTATATTTATCGAATACTTCGAGCTTGTAAATTTATATTTAAAGTATTAATTATTTTATTCTTAATAACATAACATATTAATTATTTTTTCTATAGTAATAATTAATAGAATTAATTAGAGACGTAATACAATTATTACTAATTATAATATGCTATCTGTCTCAACTATATAGGCAGTAGGCTAGTTGATTTTTTCACAAGAATTTAAAAAGTCAATGAGAAAGAAAATCATACTAGTAGCCTTTTAATACGTTCATATTTAATATTTGAAAATTCATTAATTTTTAAATTTAATCAAAGTATTAAATAAAGTATGTTAATAAATGAGTATTAGAATTATTATTTGTAAAATTTCTATAATTCTTCTTTTTTTAAGGAATTTTATTTTTGAGAAAAAACCTTATTCGTTACGTATTTTCAAGTTTTATGAAACAAATTTGCATAATCTTTCATTTCTATTGATGTTGATTACATATATTAATTAGATTATCATAGTTTTTAAATGCACGCTATAATTGGGCCAAGTTCTTGATGTTTTCCTCTGTTCATAAAAGCCGGCCCATTTTTTGTGGTGGCCGCAATGAGTGGACTACTGATCTGGGCTAGCAGGCCTGAGCTTATTGGGCCTCTCGAGTGAATAAAGAAAGCCCAAATGAAAACATTTTAAATAATGATTTAATTTCGGGTTAAATATATACTATCAATTTTCGAAATACTACTTTATCTAGGTAATATAAACCTTCTCGTAATAATTATATATATATATATTTTTTAGGAAAATAATTTTATAAAATTTATAAACAATATAAATACATAATGAATACAAATAAAGTCCCACGTTATGATTTGCCATACCCACCATTCTCTCTGTGTGTGAAGGGTAGTTACAATTAATTTTTTACAATATTTTTTTTGAGGAAATAATTTTTACAATATTGAAAAGGCTTGATAAATATACTACTTTAGGAGAAAACTTTATACCTTCACAATTGAGCATTGCCTTTATGGTGTAAAAGTGGATCTTTTTTCCAAAGTCAAAACAATCTTCTTCCTTTTATATATTAACATAAATAGCAATAAAGATATAAAGTAGAAAAGCATAGTATAAAGCTAATATACCAATATCCTCAGCTGAAAAAGTTAAACATTATTCAACTTTCTTAATTTTAGGTTGGCATGCATTCTTTTTTCTTTCTCTCTTTAAAAAAAAAAATTGTCATGCATTTTAGAAAAATAGATAATTTTATGTTATAGTTTCTGAAACAAAAAATTCAAACAAAGAATTGAGATAATTGCAAATTTTTTTTTGGCACTTTAGCCAATGAAGTATACAAAATTTGTACCTTTTAGATTTTTTTAGCAACAACTTCCATTATTATGTGTTTTTTTAACATTAAAAAAAAAAAACTATTTATACCTGCAGACTAAGTGACTGATATTTCAGTATATTTTGTGATGTTTTTCCTTAAATTTTAAAACTTTGTCAGCTATTTAATTTTTTTATATATATTTTGTTGCCATAATAATATACTAGAGAAAACACACACACAAGAAACAATCTTACAAATGCCTTAACCAACATTACAAAAGATTAATAAGTAAAAACAAGAAAAGGGTTAATAATGTTACAAAAGAAAAATAATAAAATACAATCTGCTCGCTCAAAATACATATGTAACAAAACGTTTATGTATTACAAGTAAAAAAAAAAGAAAAAAAAAACACAAGGACACTAAAAAAACGCATCCATGCTACTATAGAACATAAATTACAACAAACTTGTTTTGTTTTTCTTTTCTTTTTTTCACAATCAATTTTTTCCTATAATACAAGTATTACACTACATGAGCTAAGAGTTTGAGGGTTATACCAACTGTGCTGTGCAAAGGGTAGGCAGCTCGTCGACATCAAGGCGCTTGTCGATGAATCTCCTGCCGAGATCAAGACGAGGAAAAAAGGGCGAAAAGACGAGGGGCGTCACATGATATTTTTCACACAAGATAGGGAGGAGAAAATGTGATGGGGATCACTTTTGGACCATTCTGTCTAGCAATGAAACACCTACCAAGAAACACATCCATTATGATATTGATAATCAACCACCAAAATGGAACAAGATTTGATTCATACAGTTGGAATTTGGACTGTATCAGTCCTCTCCACATGATATTAATACAGTATAATGTCACATAATTTCAGTGTGGCCCCTCTTCCAACTAATAGGTGAATGAATGTATTTATTGTTGATAAAGATCCAACTAGTTGCTTTCTTACTATGAATGAAATCACATTTGCACATAGAAATTCTTTTAGCTTTCTTAATATGAATGGTATCACATTTTCATATACAAAGTATAGTGGCCTTTTGTAGCCCTTGAGATGTGATGTTTTTTTACCAAGTTTAGCTTTCATTATATTTGTATATAATGAAAGCTAAGGACAGTATGTGGTATTGTATAATGAAACCATAGATGATTGTTGAGGGAAAGTTAGGTGGCAAGTTGATTCTATTCTACACCTAATCATCTTCTACACCAACAATTCTTGATATGAAGTCTAAACAATCTTGTTATGGAAAGACTAGAAATCAGTTATTCAAGTAGGGAGCTAATCTACAATTCCACATATATGATAACCCAATGATTGATCAAAACATATAACTAAACTCAATGAAAAATCAAGTAAATCAAGAATGCATCATTACCTTCTTCATTCAGCAGAAGTGGTTAATCAGTCTCTCCACGTTCTTGAAAACAAACTAGTTAGCCTATTGCCGGAGAGTCTCTGCAACGCCTTCTTGGCACCGGGCACGTCCATCTCCACCAACCTCTGCAGATGCCCGTAGACACCAGCTGCCACGAGCCTCTTCCGACAGCCATGGCTCCCTCCGGCCATTACAGCCGCCACCACCGACACAGGGAACTTCTTTGAAACCACCTCAAACCTAGGATCCAGCATCTGTGCCAGCCTCATCAGGCTCTTCTCATCCCTCACCAACTCCTTCCTATTCGATTTCACGGATAACAGCAACGCCAAGGCCTTGGCCGCGACCTCCTGCACTCCATCGGGCTTCACGGCCTCCATTAGCCTTACTAGAGAACCCATACAACCAGCAATCACAATCTTGTTACTATCACTAATTGATAATTTAGCAAGCAATGAAGCTGCAATGTGCTGCAACCTAATGTTTCTTCCAAGCTTAATTAGATCAGCAAGCTGAACTATGAACATTGTCGATCCAGATAAAACACGATTGCTGATTTCATCAGCGGTTAACGAATAAATCCCGCGCAATACGTGCTCTACCGTGTCAGCAACGGGGCATTCGTGGAAGAGATGCACCAATTTCTGCAAGCATTTCTCCTGCAGCAACAAATTGCGGAAATACTCGCCTGCGGAAGCGAGAATTGATATGCAATTCGCCGATTTTCCTTGCGCAGATGCGTTTCCAGAGATAAGCAAGTCGATTAGAACAGGAATCGCGCCTTCTTCCGCCAACGCAGCTCGGATATCTTCAACCACGGAGACGTTCCTGATCGCGCCGACGGCGTGAGATTGAGCGATGAGAGAGCCAGATTTACATAGCTCGATGAGTACAGGAACGCCGCCGTAGGCGGAAATCGCCCAGGCGTTGTCGTGATCGGCTGTGATGAACTCGACCGCCATCGCCGCCCTCTCCTTCACCTGCACCGAGCTGCACTCGATTATCCTCAGTAAAGGACCTAACGCGCCTTCCTCGAACACGCATTTCCGCGGTAAATCGCCGGCGGCGACGAGCAGCGACACGGCGTGGACCGCCAGCTCTCTGACGGAGTCGTCGCCGCTCGAATCGAGCAGCGATGTGAGGCACCTCATGTCGCCTTCCCTCGCGACGATCATCGCGGACTTGCTGTCTTCAATTAGTAGCTGGATCAGCGAATCCAGCGCCTTCAGCTTGAACTCTAGGCCGCCGATCTGGAGGCGCGCGAAGAGGTCTCTCACGAAGAACGTGAGCTCCTCCTTGGAGGAGGTCGGGTCAGGGCGGGAGAGGACAATGGCGGTGGAGTGGTGGAGGACGCCGGAGCGGAGTAGGAGCTCCAGGTCGCTGATTTGCTTCGACAGCCACCCCGCCGCCATGTCGAGGTCGGATTGCATCAGCAGCTTGCCGCGGCCGGCCGCCGCACCGCGGCAGTGGTGGCAGAGGATCTCGGTGCGGCGGAGGGTGGATAGCAGCGCCGGGAGGAGCGGCGGAAGGAGCGGATTGTCCGACCAGTGCGGGGAGTCGGAGATTTCGGCGGTGAGGGTTTGGACGGCGGCGAGCTTCGAGCGGAGCACTTGCCACCGCGCGGCGAAGGAGGTGACGGCGAGGGTGGACGGGAGGAGGTCGGCGAGGAGGACAGAAATTTGGCGGAGAGTCTCGGCAGGGGACGGTGGCGCCGCTGTGGATTGCGGTGGCGGGACGGTGGCGGGAGGCATTTCTCTGCTTTTTTTCTTTTTTCTATTTATTTATTTATTAATTTTCTGCTTTTGTGATGTTTACGAGTGTGTGTGATTCAGTATATTATATTATGCTCGAAAAAGTCAGAAAATGCATGTGAAATAATAGAGGAAGGAGGGGTGGTGGGCGCCGTCGCAGTGTGTGTTGTGTGTGAAAAAAAGAGGTGTTAGAAATGGGCTAAAGAGGAAGAGCATTTTATAGTATTTTTTTTGTCACATTTAATGAAATTTATATTTTGGATTGGTATATAGTAGTAAAATATTATGTGTCTTGCATAGTAAAATACTATTACTATATTATATCCTATGTTTAAGTAATTTATAATGATTCTAACTACCACTATAGTCTATAGATACTCAATCTAGCTGTTTTCGTGTACATCTGTTTCCAATTACGAGTTTGTATAGTTATTTTAAATTTTAGTTTGTTGACAAACCTGAATTTTAAGGGTTATTTTTAGAAGTAGTCGGAATTTTGACCATATGTTATTTTATATTTCAAATTTATAATTATTATAAATATAAGTATAAGTATATATTTACTTTTATTGTTCAAATTATAAATCGAGCCAAAATTTATGATCAAATGTTGAATGAAGGGAATATACATATACCCTCTTAAGCTTGTTTGTTTTTTTAATGACCCAAATATATAAGTTGGTTTCTAAAAAGATATACTACTACATTTTTAGTCTCTCTACAAACATAACTTTATTTAATTATTTAATTAATTCTAGCATTACTAAATTGTCAAATACATTAATATACTGAGAAATTACTTGTATGACTTTTTTTTAATCCTTTGACAAAATCCGATCAGACTATATAATAATGACAAAAAATATATATATTTCTTCAATTCTAACTAACTTGATCAATATTTTTTTTTTGAATCATTCTAATTAGATTGATCAATTTCCTTGTATAGAGTAAATATAAATAAGAAAACATTTAATCACTTATTTATTTTATTATCAAATACATTTAAAATACTAATTTCTTAAATATCATTTTAAAAAGAAATTGATCAAGTTAGGTGGGACAGACGGAGTAATTCGGATGGTCATAAGACTCACAACTTAGTCAAATGACCATAAAGTTATTAGTTGGATAGTTAATATCAATTGATTTGAAAGTTCTTATAGAACAAATTCTTTTTTAATGTATTTAGCTAAAATTATTGTTCTGATTTTTTATTACAATTAAAATATCATAATGCATTAAATGAGTTGAAATGTTAAATGAGGAAATTCTAACCACGTGGCCCACATCTCATTCATGAGTCTTTTTCAAAATTCCATTTGTATAGACTTGACTTTGAGGTCATCCTACGACTTGAGTGAAAACAAATTTGTGTTCAAATATATATATATATTTTTTCAACTGTGGTCCTAACCATATTAACTATATTTCATAATATCTTCAACTTCATAATGTACTTGTTCACATAGTTTTTTTTTTTTTTTCTATCTATGTGACTACTCTTCAATAAATTTAGAAAGTTCAGTACCATGAAAGTAGTACTACTTTGTCTAATTTTAAAATTTAATATAGATATTTATTTTGTGTAATAATATTATAATCTATTATTGATAGATGAATTTTTCTTTTTATATCAAATTACCATTGAGACATGGAATGATACTCCCTTCGTCCCTGAAACATCTTCATTTATTTTTATTTTCATTTTTCCCCAACACATTTTACTAATCTATTTTTGGGACCCCTTCTCATTTTAATCGATCTATTAGTTACTATCATCACTTTTTATGTCATTGTTTTTTTTAATTTGTGGGACCCCTTCTCCACTTGTCAAATACATATTTTGCACCGACTCCTCTTAGAAAGATGTTTCAAGGACAAAGGGAGTAATAAACAAACAACATACCCACCCTAAAAGTAAAACAAGATAGATTAATTTGTTGCTAGTTCAAAGCTAAACCCTAACTCTTCCTCACTCCTAAAACAAAGAGAGAGAGAAACAAGATGTAGTCCTTACTCTCACACCTAAAACTAAGCAAGTGAGAGATAGAAAGAAACCCTAGAAAACATTGGTTAGAGGCTCTAGGTTCCTTTGAGGGCCAAGAAACACAAGGCCCTCAAAAAATGGTTGGTTTTTTTTCTTTCCTTTCCATTTTTTGGAACCAAAATTAGCCTAAAATAAGCTACACTACTTCAAAAAGGAACCTAAGCCTCAGTGAGATCATCCAACCTTGGCTATGTAGGTGGGAAGAATCTGTTGAGATTGAATGGCAATGTGTAGAACTCCTCGTTCCGATTGTCGCCTTTGAACGTCCTGAACTTCACCCACCACGGCATGCCACGGTCCTTCTTCGACATCTCAACGTCCAGCGTGTTGTCGAGGAGCACGGCCACAATCAACGCGATGGTGGCGGGCGACATGAATATGGTGTTGAAGAACGCGTTGAACTGCATCAGAGACGAGAACACGCGGCGGATCATCAAAAACTAGATCATGTGATGATGGAGATTGATTTGATCAACTATTTTTAGCATTAGGGTTAAAGCATGAATCAATGCAACTAATCATGCTCAAGATCATTGAGAAATAATAGGACTAGTACTTATTTTTCATGTAGATTAGGAAAATGTTGAGAGGAGTATGATTTCCTCGTTTACTCGAAGCCGGATCCTCTCCCGTTGCATTTACAAACGACTGTCACATGTCGATGAAATTTAAAAACCAAAATACTAAAGATTTTTAAATTTCATTGACACGTGACGAGTTGCATAATGCTGCAAGGGAGGATCCGGGCTTGCATTTATGGGACGGTGAAACTTACCCATCCGGCATGAGTGTGGATGAGTCCCCGATCCATCGTCCAATATTCGCTAAAAAACTGAGGAATCGAGATTCCAAGGAACAGCGAGAGGCCGGTGATGACGAGGTTCCTCATAGAGTTCATGTTGGTGAATTGAAGAAAGGATAAGCCCACGGAACCTGCAGGGGCAAAGAATCCGCGAAACCTTAGGCAAATGAACGACGTTTTAGGCAAGAAAGACGTGGATTCGCAGCTCCTATCTTACCAACGAGGCCAAACAGAACACAGTATAATGCAGCAAAGATTGGAAACGGTATGGATGCAAAAACAGCTCCAAATTTCCCTGCATCCATGATTCGTTGAAGCAGAGACGACGTTGTTTAGTTCACATACAGCTCAAGAAACACATTTTACGTTTAGTCATGAAAAGAATGATACGAACCGAAGATGGAAAAAAATATCATGAAGGCGGCTGAAAGCTGAATGACTCTACGGCTTCCAACTCGAGTTAGTCCAAGAAGGCCCACGTTTTCTCTGAAATATGCAGTAAGGCTTAGTTTTGTATGCAACGTGCGATTGAGAAGCAACAAACTCAGCAGCGTTTCTCGGATACTTACACTGATACGGTTGAACCACTGCACGTTCCATATAGCCCATCGAGCAAAATGCTTATGCCCTGCAGAAACAATATAGTATGAAAACAGATCCCAATTTCAAGATTGTGTATAGAATATACTTTGAAAACTGAATGTGTGTAATAATACATTCTTCATGGAAACACAGAGCTATGTGGAAACACGACCACACTTCCTCAAGATCACAGGAAAAAGGCAAAATAGAGCTCAAAACGGATGCTTAACTACCACCGTGTAGCATAATGAACGCATACAGGATGTCACGGGCATTTCAAAGTTTCTAACTTCTTTGTAGACGCGTATATGATGTTCCACATTTGTTCATCATGCAATTCCGTGATACTAATTTATCGATAAATATGGTAAAAAATACCTGCCAACCAATGCCCCGGCTGAGTACATAGGCAGGAGGCGGGGTGGCAATGGCCAGACGAGCTGCTGCCTTGTATGCTCCAGTTGACTGTAGATACAACCAAACTTAGCAAATTTTGATCTTAATGAGAAGATTATTCAAAAGAAATAACGATTTTTGTATAAATCAAGCATGAAATTCTTCAAAATTTACCTCAACTATTGAGACAAAAACAGCTGACATCATGGCAAATGAATGGCCTGCTGAAAAAGTAGGTGCACCCCACTGCAGAGGATACGGGAACATAAACCTTAACAAACCAAACGTCGATTGTTAGATTCACATTCAAAAAACGGGCCGGGGGGGGGGGGGGAGGCAACATTTACTTAGACACAACCATGGGGCGGTGGTTATAAGACCGGCTCTGTCTGTACGACAACTTTGTTGTGTAAGATCTGGTTTGCCACGGTAAGCTCCACTAGCCGTTAGCACGACAGAGTATATCCATATAATAGAAACACAAATCAATACGGGAAATCTTTCGAAGACTGGGAAGTCCCTCAGTAGCCTGACATGCTTCATATACTGCAATCCATAACAGTTATTTTCTTGAATGTGAGAATACTAGTTTAGAAACTTCAAATCTCAACGCCTTAAGATTCAATCACCTGAGACAAGCCAATAACTAATAGAAGCATCGGCAAACCAATCTCAACGCAGTTTCCTAGCTGCAAAGCAGAAAAATAAGTGATGTCAACAACCAAGAAATGGTGCCATGAAATGTGGTGTTAGCGCAAAGAGGGGATGAGATTACCACGGGAAATCCTCGTTGGAATAAGCCCAACCCGACCAAGCCAACAACAGGTGCCATTCCGAGAGGACTGAAAAAGCTGAAAAGAGATACCCTAACAGTCATTAATGCTTATAAATGAGGATGAAAATCTCTTTCTTTTTTTCTTTTTGGGACTTCTTGATGAGTATACCGTGAAAAGAGACCCCATAATTGGCTGTAGCCAATAATGATTTGTATGGTTGAGGCGACAATCAAAGCTCCCTGTATGGCTCTCATGGTGTGTATAAATCTCTGCAGAACTCAGGCATTAGTTAAGCTTGAATGCCTCAAAAAAGACATGTCGTTATGTTCAAAAAAGGATAACAAGTTTGATGAGTCAATTTACACAATACAACATGGTTTCATATAAGAGAGAAAGGATTAGGCCATCTCGAGAGTAAACAAGAAACACGCGGCTGCTTACAACATGAGGCTGATCAATCTGTTGTAGTGACGAGTCGTTAATAATGTACGCTATGGGAATGATATAAGTGAAGGACCCTCCAACTACGGCAGGTAATCTGGTCCCAAATAGTGACTGAAGAAGTGTATTAATCCCAGCTACGAAAAGCAAAGTTTGTACGACACGTGCTTTATCCCCCTGTTTGAACATCAAAAACCTTTTGATTTAGCAAAAGGGAATTGAAGTGAAGATCAAGAAACACATTTAAAGTCACCAAACAACACCAAACTGCAACTAAAACTTTCCAAACTTGAAAAAAAAAGTGAGAATCAGCTTACATCTGATCCGCCCATTGCTGGGACGAGCATTGTTGGAATCATCACGCTTGTTCCAACCGCTAGTATGTAATTTTGAAACGCTAGCAGGACTGTCTCAGCTGAATACAGTAACAATAAAAGAAATAAAGAAACTGTTAGCCAAATAAGTTCAAGTAAGTAAAATTTGATTTCATTCCTCTTTATACTACATGATATTCTCATATTCACTTAAATACAGTGGCTTGAAGAGGACACCGAATCCTCCCACGTAACGATCATAACAAATGCAACCTCATTCAACAAGAAGAACAAATGCTTGATATGAATCAGTGGACTCAGAGAAAGGAAGTGTTTATATCTCCTTTTTTATTTGGCAAATGCTTGATATCAACATCTTCAACTAGGCAAATGATGTCTTAAACTCCATTCTAGCACATTTTCAAAGGGTTTTAACTGGTTTTGCATAAAAAAGGAAATCAAGCTTTTTGAATGAGAACTCGAGACAAAAATTTAAAGAATTCCCATTCCACATTCAAAATCTGCTGCAATGGCATTATACACCTATTCAAGTAAAAATGCTATCAGCACAAGAAAAGGTGAGTTCTTTCTCTGTAAATCCAGATATCCAAATCATACCAAGATAGAAAAAGAGAAACACAAAAAGAAACAAAATTATATTAACAATGTCAATTAATTCACAACACCACAACCACCAAAAAGCAAATGACACAGCTCTAAGAGAAACACACACACACACACACACACACACAGCAAACACACTGCCATACAGCCAAAAAAACTAAACAATTAATCCCATTTAGAGATTACATCTTCTGTTTTTCCCAAGCCAAACAATTGAATCAACACCATTTCAAGAAAAGATCCTTCTTTTACCCCACAACCACCGCAAAGAAGTAACATGCTATGACAGCCAAATGCAGAAGCAAAACCCACAAAATTTTTAGCAGCCATAAGCAAAAAAGATCACATTTTTATACCAATACAATCATGCCCGTTTTGGGTGCTGCTCAGTGTGTGAACTGTGTGTGTAAAACTGGTTGAGAAAAGGGTAGAGATACATACGCCATGGAGGATTGGAATCAATGCAGTACTCAAGGTCTTGCAGCTGCTCCATGGGAGGGTGCGTGATGTCACCCATTAGTGTATGAGAGAGAGGAACAGAGAGAGAGAGAGAGGAGAAAGAAAATCCAAGCAAGGAACAATTTAAAGCAGCGAGTAAGCGAAGAGAATAAAAGTTGAGTAAAAAAAGTACAAACTCTATAAAAAAAAGCGTACAGTATATGCATATGCATATAGTATTATATACTGTGTCAGTTCACCAATTTTATTTTTATTTTTATTTTTAATTCGTATATAAAAAATATTTCATATTTTTTTTTTAGTACATATACTTCATTAATCATAACCCTCAATATTACTTCTTGCTTACCAATATCAATCAATTTAAAGTTAAATAAATGTGCGATTCGTATTCCATTCATTGCACTCAATCAATTTATTAAAACTAGTGTTATTATGAAAGTGAAAGAAGTAATTTTTTTTAATATACAAATGAAGTATATAATTCTTGAGAGAGAGAGAGAGAAAGGAAATATTGAAAATTTAAGCTTTTGTGAAAATTTCTTTACATACCAATTTAGAAACATATATGCCTACATAATATATGTAGTTGCAGGTGTATATATAGTATATGCAAAGATAATAATATTGAAAATTTATATAGTATTATAATTTGATGTTTGTATTTTCCAATTCTTGATTTTTTTTTATAATTTATATTTATAATTTACATAGTATTTTTTTTAAGAGAGGGAGAGAGAGAAAGAGGGAAAAGATGTTAATAAAGGTGGAAAAAACATGTACCAAGTTACAACACTAAATGCAGCAATCCTCGTACGCAGCGACGATTGAATAAAAGCTTTGCATTTTAATTTGAATTTGTTCCAACAATGTGTTCGTTATTTTGTTTGATTTTGCCCACTTCTCATCGCCTTATTTACAAACATTGCCATCCATGTTTGAGAAATCTTGCAAATTGCAATGTCTTGTTACATTCAATGCTAGTTTTTGGCATTCAATTTTGTCTCTAAATGGAAATCCTATCTAGCATGGGTGTAAAATAGTAAATGTTGTGTCCTTTGGGGTGACAGAGTCGGTGCGACGGTCAAACTGGTGGTTGAAATGTCATGAATTTGAACTTGAACGATACATTTTGGGTGGATATATACCTTCTGAGTGGAGATTTGCATGTGGTCAAACTGGTGGTTGAAATGTCATGAATTTGAATTTGAAAGATACTTGTTTGGTGGAGATATAGTTTGAATGTTGATTTATTTAACCGAATCGGGACACTATTTGCATTTGTGATTTATTTGTACATGATTTACGGATATTGGTACGGGATCGAGACACTTCTTATGGTGTACGGATATTGGTTGGTAGACGACTTTATTTATAGTAGACTCAATAACAGAAAGTTTCGATTTTGACCCGCGATTGATAATTCAATATCAAAAAGCGGGATCAGCTCGAGTCTACTAGGTAGATTCGCTTAATTTAGAAACTCTCGATTCTCCAAAATTCTGAAAACAGTTGGTAATTATTATCAAGAAAAAAAAATACAATTCAAATTCAAAATTTGTTCGATTTAGTAATGTATTATATTGAAAAGTTGTGGTAAGTGTAAAATGATTTTAGGAAAGCAATTGATTTAATGTTTTTTTTAACATTGTTTCATCTTAATTCCATTTCCCTCCTAACTGTACAAATAGTGTATTAATTGTACAGATATTCTCATGCAGTTAAACATACCCATCTATATTTATTAAAGAATAATGCTAAATACACATAATATGTGCGCACATAATTGGATTTTTTTGTCATTTTACACATTTTTATAAATTAAGAAAATAATCAAATTTTAATTGAATTTGTAATTTACATATTTATCCTCTAGCGATAATTAAGGAAGGGACAACTCATTGAATGCTATATCTTTCCTTAATATTAAAATATTTTATTTCCTTAAATTGAAATAACCTATTATCTACATTCTAATTTATACAAATATTAATTTTTTAGACATTAATATATCATGAATTTTAACATATTATATATATAACTTCCGCTATATGTATCATTGAATGCTATTGACATTTATTAAGTATGAATATGAAATTATTATTTCATATTAAGTATGAATACTATAATTGAGAAAAAATATCATAAGTTGATCACATTGCATTGATTAATTAAATAGTAAAATTGTATCATAATATATTACTCCCTCCGTCCACGAAATGAGTACCCATATTTCCTTTTTGGTTCGTCCACCAAATGAGTACCCATTTCCTTTTTTGGTAAGTGTACCCCACACATCACACTCACAATAAAAGTGGGTCCCTTATTCCACTCACACACACTTAATCAATTTCTTAAAACCCGTGCCACCCCCAAATGGGTACTCATTTCGTGAACGGAGGGAGTATATTTTATGAATTAGTAAAATTAAAATAAAAAATATAAAGGAATTACTATAATTGTGAGAATAATGTGTCGATCGATTACGCAATGAAATCATAATATAGCCATATAAGGTATTATAATATGATTAATTGGTGAACTTGAAATAATAAAAATATAAATTAAAAATGAATGAATGACTATAATGGTGAAAATAATGTCATAGATATATTTAAAAACTCGAATAATGTCATACGCTGACACATCGATCGATTACTAAATCAAATTATACTATAGGACATTATATTACAATAAATTAGTGACCTTGAAAAAAAAATAGGAAGGGATAGCTAAAATATTTAGAATAATATCATATGTTAACTACTTTCTTTGATTATTTCATAAAACTATATGTTAATAAGTAAATAAGAAGTAACAAATTAGTGAACATAAAATTTATTAAACATAAATGTATGACTATAGTTGTGGGAATAATGTCATACGTTGAGCACATCAATCGATAACTCAATAAAAATATACTATAGAACAATATATTATAATAAATTAGTTAACTCGAAAATAACAAATTAAAAAAAAATTAAAAATAAATATAATTATGAAATAATATCTTACGTTGAGAACATGGATCAATTACTCAATAAAATTATACCATAATAAATTTAATGAACTCAAAATTTAAAATATAACATATGAAGGAATCACTATAGTTTTGTAAATAAATTAATAAAAAGAACAAAAAAAATAAATAAAACACAAATGAAAAAGAAAATGGAAAGGAAAAACAAAGCAAAAAGTGTACTATTGTACTGTAGTACACTAGTACGCCATCCGTGCGATGCACGACTAACATAACAATAACCGACATATTTAAATGAATAAGTATAAATATTAAATAAAATCAAAAATATAAATAAATGCAAATTATGTTTTAAAATAAATAAAATAATTCATATAATGAAAATTAACATTACACGTACATCATCATCATCATCATCATCGTCGTCGTCATCATCATCATCATCATCATCATCATCATCATCATCATCATCATCATCACCATCATCATTATTATTATTATTAAACTGCGATTTTCTATAAAAAGAAAAGAAAAAACCTAAAAAAAAACCCTTGAAAGCACAAGAAAAGCAGACTAAGGGTCGAGCCTCATTAAACCTTCTTACGGAAAACCCAAAGGGAAAAACCGTAAAAAGGAAAAAGAGTACTCGTCTACAAGACGAAAAAGAAAGAAGGAAAGAGCAGAAGAGAAAGTTTCCGGAATTCCGGCCTAACCATCGTCCCCAAACAATCCCGGCTCTCACCCTACAAAAACAAAAATCCAAACAGCTCGGAAGGCAAAAAGGCCGGTGAGACATCGTCGCCAAAAGTCTGCCAACCTCAAACGAGCCTAAACCAAAAGAAGGGAAGCTACACGGCCGGTTATACGTCGTCGCCGTAAGCACCCCCACAACCCACAACCCAACCAAACCCCACGAAGAAACGTAAACCACAAGAAAGCAGAAAGGGTAGCTACCCGGCCGGTTATACGCCATCGCCGTAAGCACCCCACCGCCGAAAAACCAAGCCAAAGGAAGTCGGCTCAACCCAACTAAACTCCACGAAGGATTAACAAATTAGAGGCAAAAGTTTCGGCCGGTGAGAAGCCGTCGCCAGAAACTAACCATCCTCAAACGAACAAACCGAAGAGACGTAAACCACAAGTAAGCAGCAAGGGTAGCTACACGGCCGGTTATATGCCGTTGCCGCAAACACCCCCACTGCCTAATAATAATAATAATTATTATTATTATTATTATTATTATACGTCATAATAAATAAATAAATATTTTCGTACACAAACATAAATAAAAAGTTGTAAGAAGAGAGAAAATAAAATATATTAAAATTTTCATAATTTATTCATTTTAAATTCATTTTGATGATTTTTTATATCTTATTAAATAATTTGTCACAAACTTAAATTTAAGATGCATATTCTTCATTAACCAAATTTGATGATCTTTAGAAAAGAATTAAATTATATAAAAAATAGAGATAAAAATAGATTTAAATAATTGGGAGAAGAGAAAGAAAAAATAGAGAAAAATTGGAGGAAAAAAAAACTCTTATTTTATATATATTATATAGATTATTGGAAGAATATTGTGACATTGTTTAAAGGATATTTTTTAAAAATAAATCGTAGTATTATCTCATCCATGAATTTTATTGTTTAAAACAAATATTAGTAGATAGGATAATGATTAATGAAAATATTTGTATTTTAAATAAAAGAATTAATAAAATAGTTTAACATCATTTCTAAAACAAAGTGGTATCTTGATTAGTGGCCATGCATATCAATATTTTGTTTCCAAAATTGTGTTGCAGTAATAAAAGGAAAAAAAATCTTTAGAAATTTTCCAATATAAATTAAGGGTAATTTAGTAACAAAAATAATTTAAATTAGGTAATAAATTTTCAAGGGCATTATGTGTGCACATATTATGTGTGTTTAGCAGTACTCTTTATTAAATTTATGATAAACATGGCAGATAAAGATATGGAAAATGGCATTTACAACACTTTCCAAAACAAAAAACTCTTTCAAAATCATTCCTAATAGTTCATGTTCAGTATAATGAAAACTACACAGCTAATTCATTTTAAGTAATGCTAACGAATCGATGAAATTAATTCATACAAATTTAAAAATAAATTTCAAGACTTTATGCATTTTTTTTGTTGTTGCAACAATTTGGATGAAAATGGGTGAAATATTTTCCCTTAGTTAATAATAACCACTATACAATATTTCACTACTTATGTAGAAATGAAGTTAGTATTATAATTTTAGACTTATGACTTGAGTATTGAATTGTTCATTGCACTAATAGCTAAAGACATTTTAAAAATTACCATTACTTTCTCTCAATTAGAAAGAAAATAATATCTAGAGCCTACATATCATCATGAATTGAGATGTCAAAAATGATCCAATTAATATGATTCCAATTTTAGGTCAGAGTAAAACATGTATTTACCTAATATTTTGGGCCGTATCATTCCCAAAATATACAATGGCCCACGAACGAGCCCATAATTATAATGGGCATTCGTGCCCTCATATTCGGTCTGAATGATTTTAGTTCGGGCCGACAATACTTGTAATGATGATAGAAATAATATTCAAATCACATATTATTACTTACTCTAGCTAACACAATATATCTCTAAGGTATACTCCCTCCTATTCAATTTATAAGTCGTTTTAGACTTTTCAATTATCTTCATTTTAATTGACGTTTTGAACTTTGAAACCAAAAATGCCTTTATGTATTCAACTATTTGTCTATTTCATTAATTAGTCCAAAACAAATTTATTTCTAAATAGCATTAACTATCATTAACCTTAATTTAGGTAATGCAAAAAAAAAAATAAGCATATGATTCGTTCCAAACAAGACATGTAATAACCTATTTTTATACAAATTCGGATTTATTCGATGCTACAATTGTTCGTACACGCGAAACTCAAGGAAATAACTCAACTTTCCTCAATCAACATCACTCATATTCACAAAAACAACAATCTTCTTGCATTTCTCTCTCTTTCTCAATCTCTCTCTCTCTCTCTCATGAGCTTCTTCACCTCTTGAATACACAATGCCAAGCAAGCTCAAGAAGGCCATTGCTGCCGTGAAAGACCAAACGAGCATCAGCCTCGCCAAGGTCTCGAGCAAGGACTCCTCGAATCTCGAGGTCGCGGTGCTGAAGGCCACGAGCCACGAGGATGTCCCCGTCGACGAGAAGTACGTCTACGAGGTCCTCCGGCTCGTGTCCTCCAACAAGATCCACGCGGCGGCCTGCGCGCGGGCCATCGGCAAGCGCATAGGCCGCACGCGCAACTGGATCGTCGCCCTGAAGTCCCTGATGCTGGTGCTCAGGATCTTCCAGGACGGCGACCCCTACTTCCCGCGGGAGGTCCTCCACGCGATGAAGCGCGGGGCCAAGATCCTCAACCTCTCGAGCTTCCGCGACGACTCCAACTCGAGCCCGTGGGACTTCACGTCCTTCGTCCGCACCTTCGCCCTCTACCTCGACGAGCGCCTCGACTGCTTCCTCACGGGGAAGCTCCAGCGCCGCCAGGCGCTGGAGGAGGGCTCCTCGCCCTCGGCTGCGGCTTCCTCGGTCTTCCAGAGGAGCCGAAGCCGGATCATCAGCTCCACCGAGCCCGTTCGGGACATGAAGCCGGCGATGCTCCTCGACAAGATGTCGTACTGGCAACGCCTGATGGATCGGGCGCTCGCCACGCGGCCCACGGGGTCCGCTCGAACGAACCGGCTCGTCCACGTGGCGCTCTACGCCATACTCAAAGAAAGCTTCGATCTTTACAAAGATATATCCGAGGGACTTTCCCAAATTCTTGATAGCTTCTTCCATTTGCAATACCAAAACTGTGTGATGGCATTTCAAACTTGCATCAAAGCTGTGAAGCAATATGAAGAAATCTCTGCTTTCTTCAGCCTTTGCAAAAGCTTAGGGATCGGAAAAATGTCCGAGTATCCGAGCGTGCAGGCGATCTCCGAGGAATTGATCGAATCTCTTCAAGAATTCTTGAAGGATCAATCATCCTTCGCAAACAAGCCGGTGGTGGTGAGCCAGATCACCGCACAGGCGCTGCCGCCGCCGGTGCGGACGAGGTCCATCCGGCGCGACAGCTACGGCGCGCTGTCGGACTTCTCGGCCACGACGGACGGCTACTCCGACGAGGCGTCCGAGGCCGGGTCCCAGGCCGGGGGCGCCTCGCTGGAGGAGCTGATCCGGGCGGCCGGGACGTGGAAGAGCCGCGGCATCTCCATCGATCTCGAGGCCTACTCGTCGTTCAAGCCCGACGACGTGTTCGGAGTGAGCGACACCGGCTCCAGCCGGTCGCTGCCGGTGACGAGCTCCGCCGACCTGATGTCGCTCGACGATTGGTCGTCGGAGGACGACGGCGGCGACGAAGACGATCAGGGTCGAAAGCGGAAGGAGAAATTGGCATCGTTGGTTTCGAAGAATTGGGAAACTATGCTAGCTGAAGCCACGTCATCGGCTGCGGCGACGCCTCTCATAGACATTAATACAAACACCTTCTGTGCATTCCCTGAAACCTCGCCGGCCACACAGAATCTGGACCTATTCGAGGCGGCGGCGGCGTCTGAGGCGCCGCAGCCGGAATTGCAAACGCCGGTGGATCAGCTCTACAATCCGTTTCTAGAGGACTTAACGGAATTGGCGCCGGCGCCGACGTTTCAAGCGACGCCGACGTTTTCTGCGGAGAATCCGAGCGTTAATTCGGTTGAAGATGATCCTTTTGCTTCTTGGGCTGATTTTTCCGGCGATCAAGCGGGCGGCGGCGGTGGCAGCGACAGCGTGGATCAGCAGAATTTGCAGGAGCAGCAGCAGTTGTGGCTGCAAAATCAGAATAAGATTCTAGCGAAGAATTTGTCTTAGTTAGTTAATAGTGTAGTGTGGATTCATTGTGACTGTAATTTTTGTTCTAGAAATTTGAATCTATTCTAAGAGTTTTTTTTTTTTTGTGAATTATATAAATAAATGAAGAAATTTAATAACTGCACCTCTAACTCAGGACTTTATGTCTTGGACTTTTAAAGATTTTTTATTATTAGATAAATAAATACTCCTATTAAAATTGTGTGATGGTAGATTCGATTTAATCCGCTACTTTTGATATCATACAATAATTATTATGTGATTTTTAATATCCATTTGAAAATAACCATCAAATTATTATGGGTAAATATCACTTTAAACCCTAAACTATTTTCGCACTATCAATTATATCCTAAACTATCGAAAATAATTTTTTAAACCTTGAACTATCAATTTTGTATCAATTGTACTATTCGTTCATTTTTTTAACTTCAAAAATTTGACGTAACTCACTGGATACTACAATATATTTAGAATCATTCTTTTTTTGACCTATATTATATAAAACAACGTGATTATATGCATTACTCATTAAAAATTCAAATGATGAAAAATGGATAAAGGGTACAATTGATAGTTCAAGGTTTAAAAAAATATTTTCAAGGTTTAAAAAATTATTTTCAATAGTTCATGATATAATTGATAGTGCGAAAATAATTTGGGGTTTAAATTGATATTTACCCAATTATTATTATTATTATTGTCGTCGTCGTCTGGAGATGAAGATTAAAAACTAAAAGTAAAAACCTCATTTTGAAAGTGGTTTTATTTTTTTACTTCATTTTCAAGAATTTCATAATCTAATTCTACATTGATAACATATTTAATGAACATAAGAAAAGATAACTTCTCTCAAAAAAAAAAAAAAGATAACTAGACCCGATAATTATCGTAAAATATTAGTTTTCAAGCAAACAAAAATGATAGTAAATGATAGTATAATTTTCTACACAAGAGTTCTAATGTAATCAAATGTGAAATTCATTCCTATAGTTCTTTACCATGACATGAGTGTCAAAAAATAATTCAAAGGCTCAGCAAATTAAACTCGATGAAACGAATTACTGATCACATCAAGCAAAAAACTGTCTGCTCATTCTACCTATTGATCTGAGATATTGCTGAGAAAGATTATTTTATAATTAATGAAATTTTGAATGTAGTTTTGATGATTATGGTGACGTCTTTATATGATAAATCTTGGGCGCTCCAACCGTTCGAAGAAATGTCCAACTGAGTCAGAGCTATATGAGAGGGCCAGAGGCACTCTAACTACCACTTAAATATTACTCTTTCCGTCCACGAAAATGTCACAATTTTCTATTTTGTTTGTCCACGAAAAATTTGTCACATCCATTTATAATAGTAGGCTCCACACAATTTCACTTACATTTAAAGTGAGATCTTACTTCACTAACAACTAACTCACATTTTATTAAAATTCGTGTTGTCCGCAATGTGACAAATTTTTTGTGAACAAAGAAAGCACTCCACAAAACATTTAAAAATGGGGTAGTCTTGGGTACAATCGGGTGTACCGTACAACCGGGTTGCACCCTCACTTAAATTCTAATCCGCATTTTGATCTGAACCTTAATCAGATTGTAGGATACACCCGATTGTACCCAAATTTTTGTGTTTAAAAATTAGATCCGTAATTATAATGAGATTATGATTTTCCTTTCGATTTTTGGATTAACTGAAACTGATCGATACATAATCAAAAAAAATAATTTAATTATTAATTAACTTTTAAATTAATTTGGTGATTAATGATATGAATTAGTGATTAATTAGGAATTAATTTTAGAGTATTTATAATTTAATGATAAAATATTAGTGATATATTTTTTTTCAGGATTAATTACGTGTAAATTCACGATATTTTTCATGATTTTTAAATTTTATATAGTAATTCACCACCTATAAATTTCTTTTTCTTTCCGAGGGTCACCTATAAATTTCTTCTTATTGTTACAAAATCCGGTCAAAAATAAATAAAAATAATATACTAATAATAATAATTTGAATTTTTATCACTGAAAAACAAAATACTACTCGTTTTAATACCAACGCCCCTCTCTCTCTCTCTCTCTCTCTCATAACTGCGCGATTCACGTGCCCCTGATTTTCCGACGATCCACAATCCATTTTCACGTCTCTCGCTACAAAACTCATGCAAATCTTCAACTCCTATATTTTCTCTCCACACACATCAACGGCGGGCCTTCATTACCTCTGCCGAAGCTAAGAAGCTGCGATTCTCAGCATCTAATTCAGCTCGCACCGTAAAAGCAGATATCTGCTCGATCGCGACGCTCAATATCTGATCAAATTTTCCCCTCGATTTAAGGTTGATGAAGCTTGTCGTCGCTGTTTGTTGTTTCGATCGTTCGTGCCGAGCATTCTTATGGAATTCCCCTGAAATCGAGCTGCCTTTCGTTTATTCAGGTATTTTTTTTTTTGTTTCGAGCTTTTTTCTGTTTTCCTTTATTGTTTATTGTAAATAGAAATGTTGTTGAACTTGTGGTGGTAGGAGGAACTTTGAGAGAGAAGCGAAGATTGAGGAATCGTAATGGCGAAAGGAGAAAAGGAACGCTGCGTCTTTCCCTTGACGAGTTTGCAAATTGGGTATTTTGCTTTGTTTAACCAATCATAGCTGAATTTTGGATTTTTTGGAAGCTGTTTGTGTTGATTTTGCCATGAATGCATATACACTGTGTTTTTAAAATTTTGATTTCGAGATTTTTAGTTTACTGTTTTTCTATGATTCAGTTTCATGATAGCGGTTTTTACACAAAATTTCTATGATTCAGTTTCATGCATACACTGTATTTTTATAATTTTGATTACGACTTGTATATCATGATGTCGAGGAAGAAATGGCTTCCCGTTTTTATTAAGGAAATATAATGAAGATATACGAAAATGGAAATATTTAGATACTATATTTTTCCTTTTAAAAAAAGTATGATGGTTTCCTGAGTTAATTTTTCTGAGAAAACATTCCTGCCACTTTATGGAGGTAAAGATTGGTTCCACTCTCTTGGAATGTGAAGCTTTTGCATTTCCCCTAAAACATTTTTTAGGGTGTGCATAATCTTATATGTTCAACAATGATCATGGCAGCCTATTTCTGAAATTGAATATGCAAATTAGGAAAATCTCACTAGTCATCACTGCTCATGAGAGGTGATCCTGAATTTGAATTCCATTTCTTGGATACGTCGTGTGTGTGTGTGTGTGCGCACACGCGTGTGTTCATCCGAACTCGGTGCTCTGAATAATTATGTAAGCTGTTTAATATGGGGTTCATATGCTTGTGCAGGGATTTGCAGTCTTACCTTTCACATCTCCACTTATTTCTAGCATCAGAGAGTGGGAATTTCTATATCTTGGTGGACAATAGGCCGTGGTTGAAAGATCTCGCGTCTCTATCTACTCACTGGTGGCAATTGATGGTTACTAAGGTTGCTAAAATTTTCTGTTCCATTATAACTAGCACAAGCAAGTTAACATAAGCTCAGTCAAAAACTGATATTTCAGAAGTACTTCTCATAACTCTACAGTCCAGGTTGTCCCCATTCGCGAACACAAGGGGGAAGAAGGAAAGAAAGATGACTGAAGAGCTTTCAGAGTTGCAGGCTTCTTCCCCACCACCTACCAGGAAATTAAGAATTCTCCGAGAGTGGTTCCATGTCATCGATGCTGTGGTTGTATCTAGGAAGGACGCTTTGCTTCCTGTGAAGAAGCTTACGAACTCATTGATTGCAAATGGCTTGATACAGAGAACTCTGTATGGATTCATTGTGTTTGAGGTTGCGTGGAGCAATGTTCGTGGAATCAACTATTTGAATGAGCTTCAGGTAGGTAGTGATTGCAGAGACTTAACTTTAGTTACTGCATTTAGAAACCAAGTAAGTGCCTGAAATCTGGTTTTTCCACATCTTGTTTGTCATTTTCAGACAGACACATCACTTGCAATAGAGGCTAAGATTATGAGAAGATGGGAATTCGACAGTATAGCACAAGCTGTCAGGAGCATAGCCTCGTGGTTTCCTGGGACAATGAAAGAACAGATTCTGTTGAAGAAGCATTTGGATGCCACACTAGGTATACAGCAAACTTACATGCATTCGAGATTCTTGTATGATTTCGTCATTTCATTTCATCTCCTTAGCTACATCCCACTCGTTACTTAGGTATCTCAACATGAGTTTGGCCAGTTTTATAACTATGTGTGGCTAAAAATGTCGATGGATCTCCCCCTAATGTGTTTCCTTCTATGACATTTAGAACTACAGCTTAACACATTAACTGGATTTTTTCAAACTCTAGTGTAACTAAGGTGTTTCATCATCACATTATATGCCTATATGTAAAGAGAGAAACATGAATCTATTATAAAGTTTAACCATGTATAGATTGCAACCATAAGTAATACAAGATGGTGATTCTTGTGCTCGTCAATATGACAATATTGGTGTCTAAAAAGTTCATAGGTATATAGTGAATCCTGCCCAATTCTCGTTCCATCTTTCGTTTCCAATCCTCCTAAAATCTTCAGGGCCTTCGATGAGTATTGTTCCTGGCTTCCTGCCAATCACCAGTATCTGTATTTTCTACCAAATTCTTTACTTTTTAACAAAACTGCAAAGTTCAAATTTGTATTCTATAAAGTCCAAGGCTATGAGTAGAACGAAACACATGAATGTGATAACAGTTCATAATATATGTTAAGAGTATTCTATAGAACTTGTTCATCACTGAGTTTGAGGTTGTTTCAGGATATGTTTACTATGATGCTCAAGAAAGTTTCCCGGAGACTATTGAGGCGGATGGGAACGACGCTATCAGTGATGCTACGCATGCTGGGAATGAAACTTCCTGCTCTCCAGATCATACTCCTAGTGTGTGTCCAGATACAACTGAGATTATCAAGAACACACACCATACGTCCCCTACCCGTGATGATCCTCCCAAAAGATGGAAGCTTTTCCGCTCTAGTCACTTCGAAGCTGAGCATGGTACTAGTTCTGGAAAAGCAAACAATGAACAGGATGGAGTCTGTTTGAAGACCTCTGATGGAAGTGAGAGTGAAGAAAAAATCGAGGTCACGAGCTACCGCGATGTTTTGATTCTGTTCAAGTTCAGTGATCCCTATCTCCCCTTCAAGTTAAAGGACATAATAATGTCAAAACTAAGGCTACTTACTCTACTTGAAGCTGGACTTCCATCTTGGGTCATTTTCCTGCAGTCTTACCCGGGATTTTGCCGCCTTTATCGGCCATGGATGTGTCCTCTAGCACGAGGTCTATACGTCCTTATCTCAGTCATCACTGTCCTCATTGGATTCTATGACTTGTACAAAAACGTACCTCTTCTTAAGGCGACAGTTTCTAGAATGTTCGGACCCCTCTTCGACTGGATAGATGCGTGGGATATGACTTCAAGGATCCAGTATTTAGGAACCATGCTGTTTCTTCATAACTTTCAAAAGGCCATGAAATGGTTCCTCACAGCAACAAGGACCATTCTCTCAGTCCTCTCATTCTTCATCTCGCCATTGGCTCGACCCTTTGCTGAGTTGTTGGAGCTCTTCTTCCCCCTTTGGAATATGTTCATACCAGTAGCACAGGATTTCTTCTCAGTGATTTGGACAGTGATCGAGTCTTCCTTCACGATGATAGGCGACATCTTGGAGATCTTCCTGCTGCCGGTGTGGTACTTCTTCAATGTAGCTTGGAATGTTGGTAAGAACACATGAACACATACTTTCTTCAACCAATTCCTTCTCTACATATGGTTGCTTTCACATTCTTGAATCCTTTTGATCTGTTGCAGCAACGAACTTCGTATACCCTGTAGCATATATACTTGTTTACGCCCCGTTTAGGCTGCTGTTCGGGTTCTGCAGCATTCTTTCGTCGTCGTGTACAGTCATATACGCCTTGCTTAGAGATGTGTGGATGTCTGCTAGGAGCATATTTAGGGTGACAAAGAGTGTTCACTCCACAGTGAGCACAGTTGAGATTTCAATGTGGCGTTCTCTTTGGAATGACCTTTTCTCTCAGGTGATTCACTGCAGAACTGAAAGTCTGAAACCTGCTTAACTACTGCGAGGTTTGCAGTTTTTGATGTATATATTATGTTTCTTTTCATCAGGTTTTTCGTGCTCTCCGAAGTATTCTCAATGGTTTAGTGGCTTTTCTTGCTGCCTGCAATCGGCACCGGCTTAGGTACAACTCGATTACTTTGGCTCTGATTTTCGTAGGGCTGTAAACGAGCTGAGCCTAAACCAAGCTCAACACATTTGACTTTTACATAGGCTTGAGCTTGAGCTCGTTAAAGTGTAGTAATTAGATTGAAAAATTCAACTTATTAGGCGCATAACATTGGAAAAAACTCGAGTTCGAGCTTGTGAACAGGCTCGAGAGCATGAAATTGGGCCTAGCTTGAGCTCTGTAATAGGTCCACGAACATGCAAACGAGCAAGTTTGTGAGCTAACGAATTGAGTACCTTCAGACTAAACGATTGGATCTTGAGCTGTGCTTTTTCTTGAATCGAGATCCAAATGGCTATCTCGTTTACAGCCTTGATTAGGAACAATCGATATCTCATGCTAAAGCATGATCTTGAAACGCAGTAGAGAAGGGGACTAAGACCTTCTTAAGTTACAGCTTACATGAAATATTCAATCATAGATCATATCCTAGTCTTATGAATGCAACACGTTTAGCTCTTTGGACGCGTACTAGCTCGTCGTTCTGACTATAATTTTCACGATGCAGTATCTATAATCATGCGGGGGAGTTCACACAAAGATCGTTAAGAGCTACGAGGAGTGCGTGGCCTCAAGAAAAAGCTGAGATTAGTGTGAGTCCTCAAAAGATTGACCCATATTTGAAAGTGCAGAAGTGATGTTCTATCTGATTTATGCATCCTGTGGCAGTTGACCCAAGATTCGAAGGACAGCACTCGTCCCTGGAAAGAATCCTCCTATCGAGTGAAGGAGTCGAAGAAGACCATGTAACATTTCTATCAAAGGTAAACACAGAAAGCTATCTTCAATTGCTAACTGTGGCCAAACTAGCAGTAAGATTGTGTTCAGTAGTGCAATGTGTGTAGTCTTTACAGAGAGAGAGAGAGAGATATTACAGAGCCATGTAGTTCTACCACCACACATTCTTATTATCCAAGCATGATTTCCCTTTTGTTTTTGACACTTGAAGAAAATGCATTATGAAACACAGTTATGAATGCACATGGAAAGATGAGTGAGTCCATATTGAAAAATAAATAACCTGTGACTTTCGTCTCCTTTGTCTATCATCCATTCACCAGTTGAGCTCTGCAGTCGATATAAAGCTTCATCCCAGACGAAGACTCGTTCGGCAGAATTATCAGAATAAGGAACGTATTATTCATAACTCACAAGGTATCGTCCTGAACTAGAAGAGCAGCATGACGTCAAGAGGGTTTGAAACTCAACTCGTGATCCCAACAATGCTCACGAGTTCTGTTTACTATGTACATAGAGAAACCGGATAGAGCTGATGAAAATGGTTGAACCAAAGTTACACATCAGAATATGTCTTCAATTTTTTATGTCTTTTACTTTCAATGGAGTGATTGTTATAGCTGCCTAAGAATTCCTATTTGTACATTCGTTTTGGAGAAAGAGAAGCCTTCTTGATCTGATAGATTGCGACTGACTAAGTTTTACAGGTCCTAAACAATCGTTTCTACGTTACAGTGCAGATGCAGATCAGCTTAGAGAAGGAAGGGGAAAACTTGGCTTTGGAAACGTCGTGCTTGGTGCTCCATAAATTATGATACCGATGTTTATTCACTAGTTGAACAGATGAAACAAAAAATCTATCAGGCATACTCCTTATACCTCTTGGAAACTGAGAATGACTTGGGCGAGTTCTTGAAGGCTGACGCATCGAACATCTCCATAAACCTCTGATCCGAAACCCTTGCTTTGGCTGCTGCAAACCGCTGGTACTCATCAAACACAGAAGTCAGGCACCATCTCTGTGATTTTCTCAAGCACCCGACGAGGCAACCAGTTCGGTGCTGAATGACCAGTGACCACATCCAATCACAAGTTAGTACTTATATCTGCAACTGAGTAGCTAGCTAGTTTAGTCTATAGAGCATGTATATTACCTTTCCTCGTTTGCAATGAATCAGTACAGGATGATTCTTGACATCTAAAATTCAGAAAGAAAAAAATAGAATAAAACAGAAGCTATCTTACAAGATTTAAGCATGCATAATCTAAATTCTAAACTGAAGTTTGATAGTGACATACCTATAGCTACCTTCAATGCTTCACGGATTTTGTCTTCCGGTATATTTACAAAGGGTTCCTGTTAAGCACGAGTACGTGTGATAGGTATCAGAAACGCGTTCCTTCTAGAAAACGTAGCTTGCTAATCAGAGTATTATAGTACTGCTCAATGCATAAGAAGATGTATGAACTCTTAGTAGTTAGTATTCTCTTTTATTCTCCTTTACTTATCACCATCTTCATCTTCCCCTCTCATTAGAACCTCAATTTTCTCAATATTTGAATCATAACATCTTTGATAATCACAAATCTTTGATGACCTTCAACCAGAACTCATTCTCCCTCTCAACCAACATTTCTATCAGATCACCACTTTTGAGAAAAAAATTTATTCAAGTTTCACTCTATACACAAACTGATCATGCTACAAAGCAAACAAGTCTTGAACTGAAGCAGCAAAACAACATTTATGGAAAAATGTTTACTTACTTTGCATCCCTCAATCCCAAACTGAAATAACTGAATCCCATTTGATTTGAGAAACTCAACGTTGGCGTCCGGGTACGGCTCCGGACACAAATATCTGCACACAAACAAACATCAAACCTCCATCACAGTTTCTCAACTCATCTCTCTCTCTCTCTCTCTCTCTCTCTCTCTCTCTCTCTCTCTCTCTCTCACACACACACACAAAGATCCAAACCAGTAGAACTAGAAGAAGGAATATGGATCATGGTTGTTTAGCCACTTGAGATAGAATTTTTAGCATAGTAAAAAAAACAGTATTTTAGTGTATTTTGGTGTATTTTAAGCAAGTGTTTTTGTAAAGAAATTGAAGGAATAAACGTTTAGGTCCGAAATTCTTGTTGACATGACCATTACTAAGATTGTGTGATGTAACTTTTGTCAAAAGTGATCAGTTTTTTCTAAGGCAACAAGAATTCGAATAGTGATAATCATGTTTAATCATATATGAATAACAATCATGTATATGAAACTTCTCGAGATCGTGTTAGGGCATAGCACAATCATGTGATGTGAGATTGTAATCTACTTATATATTCGTAATCTTAACTGAAATAACTGTATTTTAATCAAATTATTAGCCTAAAATGAATATTTTATATTTAATCTCATTTCTATACATTCTTCCCACACAATGACAAAACACTAAAAACGCCATTTCACACAATCTAATAGAAATCCAACAACAAAGATCTCTATAAAATTGTTCAAAACAGTTCAATCTAATTTTTATGTGCTCTGAAAAATATCTCGATTTATATTTTCACTTTAGAAATCCTTAATTTTAGAAGAAGAAAAAAAATTTATACCTCGTTTTACAAAATCCGACAACATAAATGTTACACTACCAAAATATATATTGCTAAATGTAAAATTGCATAGAAAACGATAAATTCTTATACTAGCTCACCTAAAAATTCGAAGAGGTGACATTCCGTCGTCGGATTCTATAAGGCGAAACGTAATATAAACTGGATGTATTTTTTTATAAAATAGCTAAAAATATAGAACATAAACTATGATTAAGATTAATCTATGTTTCCACACACTACATGAAACAAATTTCTCAAAAAAATCATGCGTGTTTTCTCTCTCTAGTTATAGAGAGAGAGAGAGAGAGACTTACATGATGGAGCGGAGGTTGAGGGTTTCGAGGAAGGAGAAGTTGTCGGAGTCGGGGAAGCCGGACCTGTAAATACCATAATCCACCATTGCGAAGTTGAGCGGCGGCGTGAATAGAGCACCGCCGGCCTCCACGTAGCTCTCGCCGCGAAACGACACCCTCAGCTGCCACGGCGCCGCCGCCTCCGCAGCTCTGCACATCCCGCCATTTCTACTGCCGCCGTTTTCTGCGCTGAACTCCATCATCATTTTTTTCTGAATTAAATTTATTAAAAAAATTAAACTGTAGCAACAGCGATCTCTCGCTTTCTGCGTTTAGTGCTTCGGATTCAGATTCAGATAAAAAAAAAGGCAAAAAGGATTGTTGAATCTAGTAAAAGAAAAATGGTGAAGAAGGCCCCTTTTGTTGATGGTTTTGTTGGTGAGTTTATTTATAGACGATTTCTTGGGCATGAAATTTTGACTGCCGCGAGAAATGAAATATGCGTGCACTCATCGATTTATTCGAATTATCTATTTCTCTATTAATATTTTATATTTCATGTTATTTATAAGGATAATTGCGATTAAATACACAATATTTTACTCGATTTTATAAATTTTGACTTCAAATACACGAATTTTTCGAGTACGTTTTTTAGATCATTTTTATTGGAGCTCAGATATTTCGAATGCAGTTTAATTTATTCATTCTATTCGTGTTCACTCTCGACCCACATTTTTAAAGGTATTTATGCAAAATCGTCCTAACTCTCTAATTGTATCATGCAAGTATTAAACTATAAATTTTGACTTCAAATACACGAATTTTTTGAGTATATTTTTCAGATCATTTTATTAGAGCTCAGAAATTTCGAATGCAATTTAATTTATTCATTCTATTGAATCTATTCACGTTCACTCTCAACCCACATTTATTAAGGTATCATGCAAGTGACATAATATGATTAAATCAATTATTTGACTTCTTGGTCTTGAATTAACTTGTTCCTCACGTAAATATACATGACAACTGGTTTTTTTTTTCTTTTCTTTTCATATACGAATTTAAATTCGTGATTATTGGACTTAGTGGTACCAATAATTGACTTTTGTATATGTTCATACACATATCCACAATGACCACTAACATTTGGTCCACCTTCATCAATTTTTCTTTTTAATACTAATATTTTTGGTTATAGTACCTCAAACATTGTTATCGAAATTATAATAATAAGTTTTGAAATATTATAGTAATACTAGAAAATTAATATTAAGTAAAAAAAAAAAAACAACAGATATTGAATATCAGCGGTGCTAAAAGCCTAAAATAAAGGCTCATAAATAATGAGCGACATTGAACGATGAATTAATGCCAAAGTCAAGCTAAATAATTAAATAGAAATATATTAGTAAATAAGTGCGAAATTGATTTTATAAGCAATCTTGTCTAATGCTAATGTTTTATTTGCAACAATAATGCTAGTATTAAAAACCTTACTTTTTCAACTGCCGCACTATTCTTGAAAGGTTAGCAAAAAGTTAAAGATTACAATTAAAAAAAAAAAAATCAAAATCAAAATCAAAATCGAGTGCAATTCAACTCATTTGCTGGAATATTATTACGTGAAAAAATAGTCAATTTTTTCTTAGAGAAGTCAATATTAAATTAGATGTGCCTTTACTTATTTATTTTGAAAAGAAAAAAAATAGAAAGAGCATATTAGTACATTCCGACGAATATGCTGCTACTTTTTATTGTGAGTGTGACTGTGTGAGAGCTGCACCCCACGTTTCCATAATTTGGCCTTATTTGAGCTTTTTGTTTAATAATTTGTCCTTATTTGAATCTTTTATCCCCTTTTTTTTAAGTTAGAAGAGGTATTTGAATACAATCAATTATACAACTCGCACGTAGACGGGACCTCAACACCACTCAACGATGAAAAAAAACGTCACTGCACTGCGTGTCGGACCATATCATCAAACAATATAATACAACAACAATACATCACCGCATGAAATTGGAAAACATTGCCGCCAAGCGAAATTGAACCCAAGATCTCTCACAAATGAAAATATTTGGGTATCTCAACTTTACCACTGGAGCAAGGCCTCATCGACCAATCTTTTATCCCATTTTTAAAATGATGAGCTAGTCTATAATCGAACATATCAAGCTATGAATACATTTTAAGTCGAGCTTTTCAAATAATAAATAGAATATATCATAATTGTAAGTGTATATATAGTGTGTGGATCAAATGAAAACTACAATGTAACTTTAATAAGAATTTATAAGTTGATAACCAATAATCACGTTTGATCCATTTAATCAAATTGTATAATAATTGAATCACGATTTTTTTGCAAATGTTTACGTATGAGAAGTTCGGATAACCGACAAACACCTATTTATTGGGATGATTTATAAAAAAAATTAAATTAAAAATAAAATTGTAGACCAATTTTGAAGTAATCACTAAAATTAACTACACATGAAGTATAATTGAGATACATAATTTGGAATGCATGAAACATCGCAACTAAATTTAATATTAAACGAACGCATAAATTATAATTTAGTTAAATAATTGAAAACATATTTTAAATGATTATGAAATAGAAGAATGCATGAAACACTCCACACTAAATTTTAAGTGTTAATAGGCAAAAGTGCCCCATTCCTTATTCATATTTTGAAAAATGCCCTCCCTTATCATGCAAAGCTACCCATGCCCTAAATTACTAATTAACCCTTAAGTGGGTCAACATCAAATGTAATGATTTCGGTTCTCTTACACAATCTTACACATTTTTGAGTTTCAATGCATTTCTTTACAATAATGACCGAAATGATTTCAATCTGTGCATGCAATGATTTTGTAAGTCACTGTATATATATATATAGTGTTCATATCTTTAAATTGTAAATATATCGACCGGACACTAATTTACACTTAAACAATATATTAAATTAAATTCAGCAAAATAGTAAAAATTAATATAAAGATACAAATAGATAGAATACAAACTTTTATGTCGATATATCATCGATCCGGCCGGTAAAATGGCCAGAGAAATGTATCCGACCGGGTACATTTCAATTTACAAATGACCCGGCCGGATACATTTTTCCTTGACAATTACCGGCCGGATCGATGATATTTAGGCATAAAATATTCTATTTTATTCAATTTCATAAAAAAAAAAAAAAAATCAAGACGCTAATAATATATATCCATGCGTATCTATCTTAAATTTTTTATTTTTTTCCCTTTAATATATTAATTTCAATACATATATTCTTTGAAATTATTTGTATATATATATATTTATATATATATATATTGTGTTATTCTTGAATGTTGATATATAGTACTATATAACACTATATATATCGTGTAAATCAATTGATATCTTTAAATTTAAAATATACTCAATATCCGTCCCAAATAAATGCATGCTTGTTACCCAAAAAAATCATGCATGTTACCGATACATAAAGGTAAAAATATCTTTCTTCAAAATTTGATTCCCTTTTGATAGACATAAAGCCGATACAATCGGCTTCTTCACTTTTACCTACTTACTTTAAAATACTAGGGTTTTTTACTCCACCACACACCTCTATCGGCTTCTTCACTTTTACCCACCGAGAGAGAGAGTTCAAAAGATTGAAGCACAGAGAGTTCAAAAGATTGAAGCACACTCGGACTCATCCATGGCATCTTCTTCACAGGTATTTATTTTTAATTTTCATGAAATTGAATAGAATAATGTATGCTAAAACACGATCGGTCCGGCCGGTGAAGTGGCCGGATAAATCGATCCGGCCGAGAACATTATTTAAATGAAACATACGGCCGGATCGATTTATCCGGCCACTTCACCAGCCGGACCGATCGTGTTTTAGCATAAATTATTCCATTTTAATTAGTTGTATGTTTATATTAATCAGTTAGTAATTTACTGAATTTAATTTAATTATATTTGGTTAAGTAATTATTATTGCGAGTTTTGCTGGGTATTACTGAATTTGTTTCAATCTGAAATATTTGTTTAAGTAATTATAATTGCATTGTGTATGTGGGCTTTGTGCAATTTGATAAATTAAAGTATTTTATGCCGATAGAACAACTACCCGTCCGGCACTATGCCCGGAATAATGAGTCCGGCCGGGACAGTTTCAATCTGAAATGTACCCGGCCGGATTCATTTTACCGGACACTTCGCCGGCCGGATAGTTGTTATTTAGGTATAAAATACTCTTTTCCATGTATCTGTATGTTTACGTTAATTATTACTATTTTACTGAATTTAATTTAATTATAATTGTTGAATTATTAATTAATGAAACTGTTATTTTTTGGTATTAATTAAATTGCCGTTTTTTAATATTTTACTGAATTTAATTAAATTGCTTGGTATTAATTGCAGTTTAATATTTTACTGAATTTTTACTGAATTTAATATTAAATTGCTGAATTACTAATTTTACTGAATTTAATATTAAATTGCTGAATTTTACTGAATTTAATTGCAGTTTAATATTACTGAATTTACTGAATTACTATTTTAATATTTTACTGAATTTGACTATTTTTCTCGAATTTTAGTATTTTACTGAATTATTGAATTTTAATATTTTGCGGAATTTAATTGCAGTTTAATATTACTGAATTTTACTGAATTTAGTATTAAATTGCAGTTTAATTAAATTGGTTGGTATTGATTAAATTGTAGTTATTTAATTATGCCTATTTGTATTATTTTTTAATTTTTTTACTGAATTTAATATGGTATTCATTTTGTAAATGAATAGGCGAATGTCCCATATCTTCGTCGCGGCAATATAGACCAGACGGAGGTTGCTATCAGCACCTACTATAGGGATTCACATTTTCCGGAGCTGGTTGAAACTTTAAATGTGGTCGGCGAACAGTGCAATTCAGATTTATTGGGAAGATTTAGAGCATCATGTTTTGGGCATTTCACTGATTGGAGGCCCGGCGCGAAGAGCAATAAAGCATTACACCAGATTGTATCGAGGCAGATTGTGTCAGAAGAAAATGAGATGTGCTTCTTTCTGTGCGGAGCACGAGTCAGATTTTCCCCTGCGGACTACGCATTAGTGACTGGGCTCAATTTCGGGGGATCGAGGTTCGATGCGACGTTACAGCACGACTGCAGTCGCGTGGAGGCATACCAACGATTCTGCGGTACGCGAAGCATGACCATACAGTCGCTCATCAAACGCGTGTGCGATTTGGATCGTCGAGTGGATGATGAGGATGGGAGCCTGTACCTTCGTGCTGTCCTCGTGTGTGTGGCTCACACCCTTGTTCTTGGGTTGGATACACGGGTACAGCCGTGGCTTTGGGTTTTGGTGGATGATCTGGCTACATTTGATAGATTCCCCTGGGGCGCGTATTCGTATAAGATGTTATGTCATTATACGAGAGAGACAGGAAAGGGCGAGAAGTATCACTTCTACGGTCCTTCGTGGGCTTTATATGTCTGGGCATTGGAGCGCGTCCCGGGCTTCGGACACATGGTCGCAGCATCTAGCGGTGATCCGACAGCGCACCCTCGGTGTTTGAGATGGACTTTCAGGGGTAAGCCGAAGCTTCACGGTCTGCGCGATCTATTCGAGGGACAGGTAATCAGTTATTTAAGATTATCCTCCACACCGTTACTGGTTTTACTTATGTTCTAATATATTATCTTTGTTGCTTTCTAGGGTGGTGTCATGCCCCTGGACCCCGATGCTGACGATCTGTCGAGTCACTACTTCATATCAGCGCTGACACCGGGCGAACTCTCGGTGAGCTTCAGGCCCCCCGACAACCCATTAGCTCGGGGTGTCCAATTTCCACAGGGCACCGGAGCCCGTGTTGTGGAGGAGCGCGGGGACGAGGAGGATGTACCTAGACAGCCTCGTACGACTCGCAGTCACAGTGTCCGGGGCCCTGTGAGGGATGCTCGACAGCACGAGCCGGCTCGTCATTCAGTAGATCCGGGCTCGCGCCCTGTGAGGGATGCTCGACCCCACGAGCCGGCTCGTCATTCAGTAGATCCGGGCTCGCGCCCTGTGAGGGATGCTCGACCCCACGAGCCGGCTCGTCATTCAGTAGATCCGGGCAAGCGCCCAGCGCCGCATACTTCTTCATCGTCGAGCGGATCTCGGACTGTTTCCAGTCCCAGCGAGGGTGAGGTGGATCGTAAGTGGGTGAAGAAGACGATCCGTCAGGAGATTAAGAAGGCCTTCGGCAAATTCGTGGAGAAACTGAAGAGCAAGGGTAAAAAGGATAGGTGCAAGAAGAGCAAACATTTCCGAGTGCCCGACTCCCCTGATGATGATGACCAGCGACGGTCCCCTGATCCTCCACAGCCACGGTCTCCTCCACAGCCACGGTCTCCTCCACCCAGTGCTTCAGGGCCCGACGCTTCAGGGCCAAGCGTTTCACGTTCCTGCGACGACGACCCCCGCGGTGAGGAACCACGCCATCCAGAGACCCAGGATTACGACGAGCAGTGGCGGGCCATGAATCAGTCTGTTCAGGGCGACTACACACCGGCGGAGCAGACTTTTGACTGGTCGACCCAGGTCTACCCTCATTGGTCTTCCCCATTCCTGAAGCCGCAGTATAGAACAGAGACCCCGATATTCTTTGCTGAACCGCTCACTTCTATCGCACCACATGAGTGGGGACAGTCCAGTTCGGCAGGACAGGCTCAGACGGAGGAGCCTGAGCCACAGGCAGAGCAGCCACAGGTACTGCTGCTGCAGCACCTAGAGCCTGAGCCACAGGCAGAGCAGCCGCCGGCAGAGCAGCCGCCAGCAGAGCTCCCGCGTCGCAGTCAGAGGGTGAGGCGTCCGTCTAACTATCAGCGATCGCCTTGGGTTAATAGCCAAATGCCACGTCCAGTGACACAAGTCTGCAGTGACCATTATGAGAAGTGGATGGCTAGGTGTCGAGAGGGTAGGGGTCGTGAGATTTATGTCAAGGCAAGTGGTGGTTTGCGGGAGTACGACGACTTCGCGCGGGTGGATAATGTCAGCCAGGAATTCACAACTGGGGTAAATAATCTATTGATTTTAACATTGTTAAATTACTTTCTACTAACTTATTGATTTTAACTTTGTTGCAGGATATTGACTTGTATTTCTTAAGCTTGAGAAATAGACTTCGAGCTTCAGCAGATTTACTGGATGACGTAGATATGAATAACACAATCATATTAGACACGGATTGGTTTGTAAGTAAACTTTCATTATTTGTATGTTTTCATTGGTGCGAATATAAATTATTAATTACTTCTATTGATCTGTAGATATACCTCAAGGGCGAGTGGGACGCTCTATTGGAGAAGTGGGCAGCCAGTGAGTTTACTCCAGAGGAGTATCATATATTGACGCATGGAGCAATAGCTGATGGTTGGCAGCCCCGGATAGACTGGCTCTGCCAAATACGTGGAAAAGCCGTTAAGGGCCAAGAACTTCCTCCTGGTCATATAGGATGGATGGATGCCACACAGGTAATCAGTTAAACAATTATTTGTCATTAGTCATTTGTGCTTTATATGTTGTTTCTTATCAATTCATTGTGGTTTGTCATAGGTTCTCATGCCAGTCATAATTGGCCACCATTTTGTCCTATGTCGGATCCGGTTAGGAGAATTGGTTTGCGAGGTCTATGACCCAGTATTCCACAAGCTATCACCTCGACAGCAGGATGGTCGAGTTGGTGAACTACTGCCTTTACTGAGATTGTTGCCAATTGTCCTTCAGTTGGCGAGGTGGCTAGACGACACATCCATTGATTCGACAGTGGCAAAGGAGAAGTACCCACTTATGACGGCGGTGTTTGCTCCAGCGGAGGTTCAGTTTCACCAGCAGGACTCTGTCAGCTGCGGGCCTTTCGTCTGCATGTATGCAGAACGACTGATATCTGGCTCTCCATCCATTGAGTGGGGTAACCACAACGTGGCGGCATACAGGGCCAAGGTTGCTAGATCTATATTTTCGTTGTGTGAAACTAGGACACATCGTATCACTAGACTTGGTTTTGCATAGTTTTGTATATTGTTACATTAATGTGTGCTTCTATTTGGTTATTCAACGAGCATTATTTCCTGTAAATCATTCCAGCTTATCGAATAATAAGATAATTTAATCAAGAGAATCAATATCATTAACTGTTACAGCACACAAATACATCCCACTACTCCCTGGGCTCAGTCGCCCTGCCAGCGCACGTTCTCTTGCTGTGTCCTTCTTCATGGCAGATGCTGCACTTCTTTGGTTTACGACGCCTGATACTAGAAGACTCATCGGCTTGTGTGCTGGTGCCTTCACCACCACCTCGATGTCTACCTTCTTTTGGGCGCCCCGCTTGACCTTTTACAATCAGAGGTAATACAACCTGCTCAGCGATGTGCTCGGGAACTAACCACTGGCGTCTCGGCGGGAGATTATTAACTTCGCGAGAGTAAGTATCGATAAGAAAGTCATTCGTGTAGTACGAGTCTACATACTCCGCGATCGTATCACCGGCTTCACTATAAAAACAAACAAACTCGACAAGTAATCAATATAACGAACATTAGAACATATTTACATTTCAATGAACCCGACAGTAATCATTTCATGATCGTACCTTATTGCAGCGATTGAATGAGAACAGGGCAGTTGGTCTAGCTGAAATACTCGACATTCGCATTTTTTCTTCTCTAGATCCACCTTGAAGCTTCTGTCAGCAGTTTGCACCTTATACTTCATGCCACTCAACCTTTGTGCAGTGTATCGACGACTTTTTTGGACTTCAATAGCTACCCTTTTACCAGCCTCAACAGTCAAGCCTTGCTCGATTTGTTGTGCAGCCCTTAGTCGCTCGCTGAACCATTTCTCAATAACAATTCTGATTGCCTCTAACATCGAGCATATAGGAAGTCTTCTTGCCCACAACAATCTGGAATTAAAAGCTTCAGCAGCATTTGATGTCATAAAACTGTAGCGTCGCACAGGCATAGGACACATCGAACGAGCCCACTTCTCCGGCCCAATCCCCATTAGTTTATCGTACGCGGCTCTCTTCATAACCTTCAGGGCGTTCATAGCCCTATTGAAGTCGGACTTCTCGTACGCAAATGCAGCTTGTCGATACACCTCGACCACTGCCTTACCGTAATGCTTCAGGTTATTTTGCAAATGGTAGTAGCATAGGCCGTGGGTTGCATTTGGTAACTCATTTCTGATAGCATTGGCAATGGAGATATGCTGATCAGAGACAATCAAAAGTGGATCGGCTTGGCCATAAACACGTCGAATGCGTGACATGAAATAACTCCACGATTCATCGTTTTCTTTCGGGCCAACACCATACGCGAGTGGGAACAAACTCTCGTTGCCGTCCTTCGTCACTGCAACAAACAAAATACCCCTATTCTTGCCCTTCAAGTGTGTGCCATCGACGACAATCACTGGCCGTAAGCTGAACATGAAAGGGGTAGCCGAAGCTGCAAGAGCAACAAATAAGTGTTTGAATCGGCCATCATCGTCAACTTCCCACTCCACCCTCGAACCGGGATTGGATTGTCTCAACATGTATAAGTACTTGGGCAGCATCTCGAAGGACTGATCATGTCGACCATAAACCATCTCAGTGGCTCGATTACGGGCTCGCAATGCAACATCGTACTTGATCTGTACGCCAAACTCACGTCGCAGCTCCAGCTGGATGGCCTTCGGCTTCAAGATCTCGCAATCGTCGTGTATCTTCTGTGCTAAATATGCTGCGACGACTTTTGCGGGGGCCTTTATTCGCGCTACGCGCCCTAGCTCACCGTCGCATGAGTGCTCATTGGTGAACTTATACACTCCCCAAATGACTCCATCTTGTGACGATGCATGGAGCTTGAAGGGGCACGTATCTGAATGCTTGCATTTGACATAGACTCGTCTGCTGTCTGATTTGCTGACAGAAAATTCCTTGCCCTGCTTCATGTTCCACAGACCGATTGCAACGATCAGATCATCTTTGCTATTGAAATACATATTCTTTGACAACTCCCGAGGCAATAGCTGATAATCTTCAATATCCACAACTGCCGCTGCGGCGTCCAACGGGATAACCGGAACTAACCAATTAGTTAGTTCATCTGCTCCAGGAACCTGTTCGTCATCATCCTCGTCGATCTGCAAATTCTGCCAACCTGCATATTCAATCCCCGCCCTTCTCACGTTCTCTGGCTCCGACAAGTCTTCAGAGGCGCTTGTATCAGTCTCGGCTTCAGACGATGGAACATAATCTTCATCTACATTACCAGCATCCTCCACGAACTGAGGCTCGTACGTATATTGATCATCAGCTGGACCCCAACAACGATCAGTTATTAGGCGATCGTACTGGTACGGATTTGGCTCATCCCATGAAGGCCAACCCGTTGACTGATCATTACCCCAAGTGACCGACGGTTCAACACTTTGTTGCGCCGGTGAATCTCCGGCTGATAGGTCTAAATAAGCATATCTTTGGATTGCTTCCAATCCGTCCCCACTTTCGAATGTTGCACTGGATTCACCTCCATACCCGGAAGATTGAGGGAGATCGAACGAAGGAACATACACTCCTCCACTGTAATCGTCTTCAACAACATAAATCTCAGGAAAATGTGGCTGCGACGCCAGCAACTGAAGCAAATCATTGTCATCGGCAATAATATTTTTACTGTATACCCTGCCATTTAATCTCTTCGTCAAATAATACAAGCTGTAATTAGTGCTCAATGAATTCTCCATCATCAGGTAATTTATCATGTACACCGTACTGGCCATTGTGTCTCCGAAAATATGCAAATTCTTAGAAGAGCCGCCGATGTACTCATAACCATTGAAGGCACCTCCATAATTAACCACAAAGTATCTCCCATATTCATTCATCTACAGAAAAAATAATAAATAAATAAATATATGATGTAAATGGAATACAATGTTAAACTACAACATATAACATGTTAATACACTCGAAAAACATCTATCCGCCCGGGGAAGTAGCCGAGGAAATGTGTCCGGCCGTGTATTACATGATATATAATTACACACGGCCGGACACATTATCAAGGACACTTGTCCGGGCGGATACATAATTTTCGAGCATAATAACATGAGTTATGTAGCAATATATATGTATAGAACTAAAATGCAACTAATAATTACTAATTAATACTTTAAAACATGATAGAATTTGCTCTAATTCACATGTATTTCCTTCAAACGTGGCTTTAAATCATAGTATGCTATAATATGCTAATAATTCACATAAGCATATAGGATCAAACAAAACATTGAAAATAAACAATAACCAACTTAAATTACATTTCAAACGTAAAATGACATACCTTTAAACGTTCGGATGAGAGAATTCACAAATAATAGCTTCACCACTTGGAAAATATTAGAATTTCTAATGAGTTTGAGTGTTTTTTCACTTTGAGTGTTCGGATGAGAGGATGAGAGAATGAGAGAATTCACTCATATATAAACAACAAAGCTTCCTTCATTTCACGTGATTTTCTTTCAAATTAGAGTGTTTGACATGAATACTTTACTGACAAAGCTATTTCACATCATATTTGTCGTTTATCATCAATTTAAAAAAAAAAAAAAATTATGTCCCTTAATTGAAGGCTAATTAATCGATGGAATATAAATACAAAAAATTAACACAATCCATATTAGCACTCAAAACACACATAGGAACCAAAAAAACATCTATCCGACCGGAACATATATGTGTCCGCCCGGTGAAACCTTGTGTCCGGTCGGACACTTGTTTTTCCCGGTCGGACGCTTGTTTTTTTTTTCCAATGTGTGTTTTGAGTGCTAATATCGATTGTGTTAATTTTTAGTATTTATTTTCCATTGATTAATTAGCCTACGATTTACTTGTAAAACCTTCGATTTTAATTCAAAAATAAATAAATATTAACTTCTCTGTCAGTATTTCACATGTTCCAACACATATTTGACCGATTTCAATGTTTAAATTGATGAATTGATGTTTTTCTTACACTTTAACAACTTTTGTCATAGATGTGTAAGAACTTTTGCGGAAAACAATGCACATCCATCACATTCAAAGGGCATTTTCGGTTCTTCACTTATTTAGGGCATGTAGTGCTTGGTATAGTAAGAGAGGGCATTTTTCAAATTATTGATAAGAGAAAGGGCACTTTAAATTTCGCCTCAAATTTTAATATAGAAATTTAGATGAAGTTGGAGCATGCAAAACCGCAATAAATTTAATAATTCAGCTGAGAGTTGTATTTAATTATTCACGCAGTGTCACTTCCTTATTTAAATAAATATAGAAAAAAAAGAAGGTTGCACTATGAAAAGACACGAGGGGCAATAAAGCTACATATGTAAACATCATTTTCCAAAATTAGTATTTTTTTTCATTTTTGTTTTATTTGAGATCGAAACTTAATTATAAAAATTCACTTATTTATGATGTGACAATTTTAATGGATTTTTTGTTTCCCTTGATGAATAGACTCTATATTATGATAATTCTCTCATCGTCTCGTGGAGCTTGAACAATTTTTTTTTTCGGCACGAATTTTAACAAGTTAGTATTTTGTGTGGTATGTGAAATATTAAAAATGTGAATAAAGGAAAAAACTTTTGCTATATAAAAAGAATGCTCAAATTCGCAGAACAATTCAAAAAAAAAAAATATTGTTCAAGTTTCGCGGGCCGAAAGGAATATATCATATACTCATTGGAGAACAATTCACATAATAGATTGCAAAATTATTCAGTTAATTTTAAGTTTTGGTATTGAATGAAGGTTTATATCTCAACTCCAAATACATGTAGAAAAATAGAACTGTCTGATTTGCCACAAATCATAAGATTATGTAGTTCAAAAATTAGGTTGAATGCACATTAATGTCTAATAATTGGGATTTAATATTTAGTTTAGTATTTGTTAAAGTCATGCCTTCACAATTAGTGCCGACTTTGTTAAATTTACTTCGTCAAATTAGTCTCACCAGTCATTATGATTCTTAATTAATTACTTTATTATCATAAACCAACCACAAAGAGTGGTTATCTTTAGAGAGCATTTAATAATTTACAGTTTAAATCCAATAATTGGATGGCGGTCCACTTTTAACTGGTTTCAATTTGCAGCTCTCTTCAACTCTATTGACTTTTTTTTGTGTTATTTATAAACAATAAATATATCCCATTTCTAAAATAAAAATATAATTTAATTATTTTACTGTATTATCTATATCGTACCTATTTTTTTTTAATATTTTTTGTATTTTTTAATAAAAATAAAAAAGTTACAAAAAATAACTATAATGTAGACAATACAGTAAAATAACTAAATCTTATTTATATTTAAAAAAATAAATTATACTCCCTTCGTTTTGTTTCCCTTTATGGAAAAAATTACTTCTCAAAAAGTGAGAATTTATGGGGTTCACCTCACTTTTTTAACTCTATATCACACCATTTAATAATCTAATTAATATATTATAAATTTATAATTTATCATAAGACTAAATTTTATCCAATTCATTAAATCGAACACCGTGCATGTGTTTATCAGGCCATTTGGCCCGACAAGATGGCCCATTCAATAGAGTGAAAAGTGTTAAATTAGGCCTTAAACCTTATGTATATTAAAGTGGGCCGAATAGGGCCCATTTAACACACACAGCCAAACTGGTCAATTATACTTTATAATTAAATTACATTAATCAAGATTCTCTCTATACAATTGTTATAAAATTGATTATTTAATAGAAATAAAAAATACTAATAAATGTGATTTATGACTCATTACATTATAAACAATTTTGGTTAATTATAATTTATGATCACAACTTCTTTTATTTAAAGCATGACTTTTACAAAATTATTTAAACATGGCCCGCGTAGAAAATATTATTAAAATAATAAACATTTTCTTTTTTGGAGATGTATCCGAATTCCGAAGCGACCTACTTCTCCTTTCCCTCCATTTTCTCTCTCTTCATAGGGGAGTGAAGAGTAGTGAGAGAGAAAATCAGTCAGCAGCATTCGCTGCAAAAAAGCACACTTCTCCCTTTGCCGCTGTGTGTCAATTTCCGCTCTCGCGCTGGGAATTTCAGCTCGGTTTCCTCGGAATATCATCTCTCCGGTGAACTACTCTCTCTCTCTCTCTATCTCTAGTATGCTTCTAGCGCGTGATTTCCGCCCGAACATTAATGATTTATGGCATTACTTTCATGAGCTAAATATATACGTATATGTGTGTTGATTTTGTAAATGTGCACACAGGTTTTTTTGTTGGATTGTATGTTGCTAAGCTGAATTTTATTGCTGCTCCTGTTTGTGTATATATATACTATATTTTTTCAATTTTGTTTCTGTTTTCATCTCTGCGCTGCTGTATCGTACACCGCCGTTCTATTTGGGACCCCTACATGCCTACTGTTACAGATGTTGATAATTTATCTGTTTTTTTAACCTACATTTGATCTCTATGTTTGCATGTTTTGGTTCCTTAATGTTTCGCCCCCTTTTTTTGAGATGAAAGGATTCTGAGAAATTGGGGCGCTTTAGATTAATTCTGCTTGCTCGCAATAGCCAAGGCACGCGATGGAGGGAGTTTCTCTATTTTGGTGAACTTGTTTGCTTGTGATTTTCTGATTAGGTTATTGCTAATTTGCACATGTTATTGATATATTTCTTTCTTCCAGAATTGAGGTGATGTGATTTTTTCTGAGTTTATCCCATGTTAATATGCTGCATTTGCATTTTCTATACTAAATTTTTCATAGGAATTCTTTTTAAACATTGTTGAGGGCAGGTGTTTCTGCTGGTCAGAATTTTCGTAGGTTAGACTGCTTGTGATGCATTACTGCTGTGCTGTGATATGTTAATTTGCAACCTTAACTGCTAGCTGAATGTTTGACTAAATTCTGTTTTTCTGGACCTATTCTTTGGTCCGTGTTATTTATTTTACGAACATATATTCCACTCATCATTCTGTTTATTTAGTCCACTCATTGAAAGTAGGAATGGAAAAGCCACCACCATTGCCAACTATACAGGAAAGTTTGAAGGTAGAAGGTGCTGAGTCTGCTGACCTTCCTGAGAGGTCCATAATGATAAGACCTGGATTTGGGACTTCTGGAAAACGTGTCCCTTTGCTTGCAAATCACTTCAAAGTTTCCATCAAAAATCCAAATCAGATTTTTTACCAATACAGTGTAAAGTACAAAAAACCCTTCCGTTTTTCAAATTTAACAACATATAGTATGCATTTAACATATCCATTCCCGCTTCAGGTTTCCATAAGTTATGAGGATAATAAGGCTGTTGACGGCAAGGTAATTGGGAGGAAAGTCATTGATAAACTTTACCAAACATACTCTTCCGAATTTGACAAGAAGAGATTTGCATATGATGGGGACAAGAGTTTGTTTACAGTGGGGCCCTTACCACAGAACAAGTTTGAATATACGGTCATTCTTGAGGAATCTACTGCCAAGAGGTGATTTCATTATCAGAATTTGTGTTGCTTGTGCCTCGTCGTTTTCATTTATCTCTTATTCCCGTGTAGTAGTGGTAACCCTTCCGATAATGGCTGCTCGACTGAGCCTAGCAAAAAGTCTAAGCACTCTCTACGGTCAAAAACATTCAAGGTAGAGATCAGTTATGCCGCTAAGATACCCTTGAAATCTTTATCTCTTGCCCTTAAAGGAGCTGAAATAGAATATGTTCAAGATGCGCTGAGAGTTTTAGACATCATTCTAAGGCAACAAGCAGCTAAACGGTAAACCACGCTACCTCATGTACTGTATTTGTTTGGTTGTTATCAGCTGCCTAAATGGTAAAAGTTGGATGCAGCGGGTGTCTCTTGGTTCGACAATCATTTTTTCATGATGACCCGCTGATGTTCACTGATGTTGGAGGGGGTGTGACAGGCGTACGAGGACTACATTCCAGCTTTCGTCCAACTCTTGATGGTTTATCTCTAAATATGGGTATCACTCAACTTGATTTTCCTTCACATGGTTGCATGTTTGGCATGTGATGCTTCTTGGAGAAATAATGGCACTAAATCTCTTGTTCAGATGTATCAACCACCATGATCTTGAAACCAGGACGTGTTGAGGATTTCCTTCTTGCCAACCAAAATGTTAAGGATCCTCGCTATATTGACTGGGCAAAGGTAGAAAACTTCTAATGTATATTGTAGCTTTTCTCTTACTTTTTTTATCTGCTTGTTTATGATATGGAGATTGAAGCACAGGCTAAAAAGATGCTGAAGAATATGAGGGTTAAGGCAATTCATAATAATAAGGAGTTCAAGATTATAGGTTTGAGCGAGAAACCTTGCAATCAGCAGTTGTAAGTTTGTAAATATAAATCTGAGTTCTCTCTCTCTGTTCTTTGCTGAACCATTTGACACTTGTTTACATTTTCAGTTTTTCCTTGAAAGTCAAAAGTGGTAGTAATGCTGGAGGCAGTGATGAGGCCCTTGAAATTACTGTTTATGACTATTTTGTTAAACACCGAAATATTGAACTTAAATCTTCATCATACATGCCATGCCTTGATGTTGGGAAACCAAAACGACCAAACTATCTGCCATTAGAGGTGCAAATTTATCTCTTGTTCTCTTATGAACTCTAAATGGCTCATTCAAGAAACTTAATCATGTCTTCTTTCTGTATTTTCTAGCTCTGTTCTCTAGTCTCTCTTCAGAGATACACAAAAGCTTTATCAGTGACCCAGAGATCATCCTTGGTTGAAAAATCAAGGCAAAAGCCACTTGAGAGAATACGAGTTGTAACTGACGTAAATTGTTCAACTTATGCATTTTTTTTTTCTCTTTTCTATATTGCAGGGTGATTCATTTTTAATTTTTTTTCCAGGCTATGACAAAATACAAGTACGACGAAGATCCGCTCCTTGTCTCTTGTGGTATATCAATTGAAAAGCAGCTTACTCAATTAGATGGACGGATCCTTGATGCACCAAAGGTAGTTATTGTCCTTTACCGATTAATTATGTATCAACAATGACTCTTTTCTCTCTTTCACCTACAGTTGAAGGTTGGAAATAATGAAGATTTCTCACCTCGAAATGGTCGGTGGAACTTCAATAACAAGGTATAATCTTTGGGCATTACTTTCGATAACCTGACTTATGGGACAGGAAAGCACTGATTGAATAAGAAACATAGTATTTTTTTTACTGGGTCACATAATTGTAAGATTTTGTTTCGTTAGAGCACACAAATACATTGACTGAACTTTCAACTAATAATCTGGCTTTGATCTTTGAAGAAACTTCTGAAGCCCCAGAATATAGAAGAATGGGCACTTGTAAATTTCTCAGGACGCTGTGATTCTAGTCATCTTTCCCGGGAGTTGATCAACTGTGCGAGGAGCAAAGGCATTGTATGGTGTATTATTTGCTTCTCTCTTGTTGTCTTCTTATATATGCATGCTTATATATCTTCGTTTTGGTCCTATAGGAAATTGAACGCCCATATACGATCATTGAAGAAGATCCTCAGTGCAGAAGAGCTAGCCCTGTCGTACGTGTAGAGAAGATGTTCGAGCATATTATGGCTAAGCTACCTGGCCCTCCTCAATTTCTGCTTTGTGTTTTGCCAGAACGGAAAAATTGTGATATTTATGGTAGTAACTATGCAGTCCCCATTTCCAGGATAAAGAGTTTCTGACTAAAGTTATTAGCTATTTAGTTTATAAGTTTTGTTTAAACGCATAGGACCTTGGAAGAAAAAATGTTTGAGTAACATGGGTATTGTCACCCAATGCATTTCTCCTATCAAGATCAATGACCAGTACCTAACAAACGTACTTCTCAAAATAAATTCCAAGGTATCAAGCCAATAAAACCTCATAAAAATGATTCTCTTTTTTGCCATATCCTATGCCATGTGACTTTGTTATGAATATTTTTCAATTTCATATATAGCTAGGAGGAACCAACTCATTGTTAGCAATAGAGCATTCCAATCGCATTCCACTAGTTACAGATCAGCCAACCATGATCTTGGGAATGGACGTTTCACATGGTTCTCCTGGTCGATCCGATGTTCCATCAATTGCTGCTGTAATTATTCTGCCTGTTGAACTTCTTACTGTATTGTGTTGGGCATGATTTACTTTATGCCTAACACTTTGATGTATTTTGCTTTTCTATCACTATAAGGTTGTTGGATCACGAAGCTGGCCATTGATATCAAAATATAGAGCAGCTGTACGAGCTCAATCTGCAAAGGTGGAGATGATTGAATCTTTGTTCAAGCCACTAGCAAATGGGCAGGATGATGGTATCATGAGGTGCATCATTCAAAAGGAATTTCCAATTTTTCATCCAGAATTTTAATTTTTGTACTAGTAGTTAAACAAAATGCTGAGGCAATGGCTTTACTATTTGCTTCAGAGAATTACTTTTGGATTTCTATCAAACCAGTAATGGACGCAAACCAACTCAAATTATTGTTTTCAGGTAAGAATGCTTGTGTTGAAAGTCTTATTTGCGTTTTAGTTATGCAGCATCGTGTTAGATTCGGTCAAAAATATCAAATCATTTCTTTTCTGCAGTCAACGTTTCTTTGTTTTTTTCTTTGGATTGGCTTTCTTTCATGGTCATGTGGTTTTGGTGGATGGATATTTCTAACCTGGCATTTATTCTTTTGTTAAAGGTCCGAACAAATATGAGATGAATAATGACAACCAGTTAAGTAAGATTTGTGGAATCTGATCAGCCTGCATATAGTTGCTTTATGATCCAATTGAATGAAAAAGCTCCAGAAAGCATTTCTGCTGTCTGGCTATCCACTTAAATTATTATTCTGAGTGCAGTCTCCATACTTTTTATTGGGTTTTAGTCTTCTCTATTATTGTATTACTAGATTAGATTTTATTTTTTAAGTTTTTATATCTAACTTAAAATGCTTTAAGTTATCATTATTATATTTAGTATTATTTATTTCTCTTGAGAGGCTCTCCGCATGCAACTGTTGAATTAAGTTTCTTCTGGTACAAAGTTGAATGGGTGGATTTCTCATGTCTGATCTCTTATTGGGTACTGAACTTGTAGTCCTTCAAATGATCACATGACCAACCATTTAGATTCATAAATCTCAGTGCAGCTTTGTCATCCTTTTTGTTTTGATCGCTAATGTATATCCACTTTCTGTCAGGGATGGTGTCAGCGAGTCCCAGTTTACTCAGGTTATAAACATCGAGCTTGATCAAATGATCAAGGTAGATTTTCATCTTAGATTTCCTGATATCGTATTGAGCTTCTGCAGTTGTCATGGATTTTAGACATTATGGACTTTCGGTTTCAATTAGAAACAGTGACATCCCTGTATGGATTTTGATAGCTAGAGATTTTTAGTTTTCTGCATCGACATATGTGAATCTGAAACCTAAGGAAAACAACGATAAGAAGTGTTTTTCTGCAAGAGAAAATGGAACTACTGGACTGTCGTCCTTGACAAACCTTATGCAGTTCAAGACACCTTAGGTGAAAAGTATTTAACCAAAAAACTAATAGAAGCCATACTTAGACCACAATTCAACATGCTTGTCTTTGAAGGAATACCACAAAGCAACAAAATCTATCATTTTGTCAGGTTCTCTCAATTTCTTTCACATCTCATCACTGAAATGCTCCCAATTGCAGTGCTGTTATTTGTATGACATGTTGAGATTAGTTCAAACCTCATGACGAGCCTGGCATACTATTTTGGTTGCTTGAGATCGTAAACTTTGACTATTTCAGGCATATCAGCATCTCGGCGAGTCTGCTATTCCAAAATTCACAGTGATAGTAGCCCAAAAGAATCACCACACCAAGCTATTCCAAGCTTCAGCTCAAGACAATGTACCCTGTGGTCCGTTTCTTTTGGTTTATGCACTCTGATTCTGGTTCATGACTGCAAGAATAGAATACGTAACCTCTCTCTCTTTTATGCAGGTACCGTTGTGGATACTAAGATTGTTCACCCTAGAAATTATGATTTTTACATGTGCTCTCAGGCGGGTCTTATAGTAAGATATTGCCAGCTCCTCTATTTTTCTTTCCTTTTGTTTTTCTTTTTCCTTTTCATTTTCTTTTGCCATTAGTTGCCGAGATAATATTGTTCCGCCAGCATTCATAACGTTTGATTATAAATATCAGGGAACTTCTCGACCTGCCCATTATCATGTCTTGCTTGATGAGATTGGTTTCTCCCCAGATGCACTGCAGAATCTGATCCATTCACTATCATACATGTAAGATTTTAGGCTTTATACGTTTTCCCCTCTCTTAGTATAAACGGGTTAAGTAATATACATGTTAACCTTTTCTTCGCTTTCCCTTTTAATCCTCTCTAGTTACCAGAGAAGTACCACTGCCATCTCCATAGGTATATATCATCAACTCCTTGACCTTGCCTTAACATTTCAACTGTCAAGCTCATTTCGAAAAATGAAATTGATCACTGTCTGCATTTTTCAGTTGCACCGGTATGTTATGCACATCTTGCAGCTCACCAGGTAGGTCAGTTCATGAAGTTCGAGGACTTGTCTGAAACATCGTCTGGACAGAATAGCATGACGGCAACAGGAAGCATCCCCATCCCCGAGCTGCCCAGGCTCCACAAGGATGTTGCTGGATCCATGTTCTTTTGTTGATATATGCAATGGATTGGATCTGTTTGGCAGTGAACAACTCAGAAAATAGGCGTAAATAGTTGGTGACTTCGACGATCGGGTAAATAGGGAAGCTAACCCTGAAACTAGGTGAAAATTTTGTGAAAATCTCCATAGATTTTGCTTAGACTGTGGCAATTGAGGGGGGTGAGATTTTGATACAAGAGAAGGTTGAAGCATTGCCATCTAACATGATTTGTACACACCTTTTGGCTCACCTCTTCATGATTTATTTATTGTTATTATTAGTTACATTTGTTCAAAGAATTGTGTCAACATATTTTGATCTTAAATGATTCTCAAAGAATTCACAACTATGGATTTGATGAATATGTTATGAATTCTTTAACAATGGCATAATATGTTAAATTTAACTAACATACCAATGATTCTGATGAACGCATTGTAGAAATAAATTGGATTATGGTAATAGATTCATCTTGTGAATTATTTTATGAACGCATTGTAGAAATAAATTGGATTATGTTGATAGATTCATCTTGTGAATTATATTATTCTGTTTCAATGTGGATCAAGCGAAACAATCAACTTGAGAGATGTAAAAAATTGTTACTCCCTTCCTCTCATTATTATAAGTGGTTCAAACATTTTGGACACGTAAATTAAGAAGAATGTGTGAATTGATTTAAAGTGGTAGAACTTACAATTTTTAAGGATTAAATTTTGTCATCTATTGAAATAGGCCACACTTATAATGGGACAGTCCAAAATATAATATATGTCACTTTTAGTGGGACGAAGGGAGTATTATTTTATCAATTATTATATAAATATTATTTTTTAGTATCAAAACTAAATCTGTAAGTTTGGAAAATAAAATCATGTTATATAGTATGTTAAGAATTCACAATACTTTTCATATATTTAAATTGCATTACCTAATGTGAAATATATTAGATAGTGCTAATATAGTATTCTCTCCGTCCAAAAAAGTACCTGACATTGTGTTCGACGCGAGTTTTAATAAAAATGAGTGGTTAAAGTTGAATTATAAGGATTGAGTGTGCATCATGGAGTGGTTTTTTTAGTAAATTAAATAACAAGTGTTTGTAAGGTTAAATTATAAGAATAAAGTGCAGAGTTTAAATCTTAAAATGAAAAGTGATATATTTTTTGTGAACGCGGAATAAATGCAATTGTACTATACTTTTCATAGACGTAGAGAGCATTGGAGATAATAAACCAACAATGTATACATAAAATTATCTATCTCTAGTCTTTTATCCTAAAAATGTATGAATTTTCTTATTAGGCAACTGATAAACAATTGTGTTCAACTAAAATTCATTTGGCTCCTAAAAAAATTCAGTTGAAATGATCATCTTCCAATTCTTAGGTATTAACAAAAGCATTGTCCATTTTTATATGGACACATCAGAAATCAGATTTGACATTATCCACAAATTCAAGCATGCAGAAACAAAATCCATAATCTTGCTCTCATTCTTGTAAAATTTGATTCCAAAACTTGGAATCCTAATTGTCTTAATTTTTCATCAACCCAAACTCCTCACTGTCTGAATCCTCATTCAAGACTATATATATATATACACACTCCAACAATGGTAGTGAGAAAGAAAACATATTCTAGTAAATTTAAATATGGACACATTCATCTGCATTTTTCTTGTGTTTATTTCATGTTTCTCCTCTGTTGCAAGCAGACCTCACCTCCCCACACATAATGTCAGAGTCCATGCCGACGCTGACGGCCTCTGCAGCGCGGCCGTGGAGCCACACAACTACCCTTGCCATGAACATAAAGTAATGTGATAGTGATTTTGCATGAGTTGCAGCTTCATATATTCTTGTAAATAATATGAATTGAAACCCTTTTTTTTTTTTTTTTTTTTTCTTTTTCATCATTTTTGCATATGATTTTAGGTGACAACCAACGATGGATATATCCTTAGCTTGCAAAATATTCCATATGGAATATCAGGCAAGACAGAAGGGGAAAGGCAACCAGTTCTCTTACAGCATGGAGTTCTCATGGTTTGTTTGTTTGTTTTAGTCCTAAATTTTTATTCCTTCATTGCAAGTATTTGGACAAGCTCTTTAGCTGTAAATTTATTATGCGAAAATGAAGGTTAAAAAAAAAATCTCCCTTTAAATCCCTCAATCCATCATTTTCTACGAAAGAGAATTTCACTCTTTCTCATTCCTTTTCACTCCAAACAGGAATTAACAATATTATCACCCCAAAAATAAGGAATGAGAAAGGGTAAAATTTTATATATTTTGTAGAAAATAAGGAAAAAAAAAAAGAGATTTAAAGGGAGAATCTCCTTTTCTCATAATAAATTTACAACAACAAAAAACACACACCAAAAAGATAAAAAAAACAATAGCCACCTTTTTATGTTTATTATCTTAAAATGACTATTTTATAATCATTTATGGTGAAGAAATTTGATGATAAAATAAGGCGTTTTTGTGTGGTGCAGGACGCGGCGACATGGCTGATTAGCCCACCCGATCAGTCCCTGGCTCTGGTCTTGGCTGATGAAGGGTTCGACGTGTGGCTCGTGAGCACACGAGGCACGGACTACAGCCGCGGACACACTTCCCTCAGCCCTGATGATGCAGTACCATTCTTGCTCCGTTTTGTTACTATTCCATCATGATCAAATTGTAGGTTTTTTGGGCTAATGAAGAGATCTTCCTAGGTCTACTGGGATTGGTCGTGGGACGAGCTCGTTGCATATGATCTTCCGGCAACTTTTGAGTATGTTCATGCTCAGACGGGGCAGAAGCTTCACTATGTTGGGCATTCACAGGTAGGGAAGGAGACAACGACGAAATCGTTGTCTATTAACGTATAGACAATGTATTTACGGTTTGTAGTCTATTTGGGGCGGTAATAAACAACATGCCCAACACCGTTGTCTATTTCAAAATAGACAACCATGTTTTGGGCTTGTTGTCTATTACTGCTCCATATAGACGACAAACTCGTATATACTCTAATAGACAACGGTTTTAAGGCCGTTGTCTAAATTAGTGCTCATAGACAACGAGATGCTGAAAACTGTTATCTTGTACTGCATGCTTTTTATGTTGTTGACGAGCCCAAATTTTGTGCTCGTTTTATGTTAAGGAAGATGTTCGTTTGTAGGGAACTTTGATGGCTCTTGCTGCAGTTTCTAGTGGAGATTTGGTGAGCATGATGAGATCAGCTGCATTGCTTAGCCCTATTGCTTATCTAGGTGAAGTCACTTCACCTCTAGCAAGAATTGGAGCAGAAACTCTTCTTGGAGAGGTAAAACTAACTAGTCGAAATAAATTATTGATTCTTATTTTATTTTCTTTTTGATGGGATTTTTATTGTATTGCATCTTTTTGTGACAGACATTGCATTGGTTGCACATCAATGAATTCAATCCTAGAGGGTAAGATAACTTCTAGAACATTCTTGAAGATTGTTTGTTTCCTCAACTTTTGTACCATACCAAGAAATAGTTAATTCACCACAAGAATTTAAAGAATGATGAACAAAAAAAATAAACTTTTTCATTAATTTAACCCCATAAATTGAACAAAATTGATTTTCACGAGAATTGGTTACTCAGTTCGTTTGTCTCTACGAGACTACGTCTATAGGGCGATGTCAAGCCAGAGATTTTTCACCGTTGGATCGCCAAGATCGGGCTCGAGTATTCAGTACATTCAGGCTCCATACTCCTAACAACTTGAATAATGCATTAATTGAATTTCGAACTAAAATTGTTGCTGAGTTTATGAGGCTTGAATAATGTATTAATTAATTGTATTTTTAATTTTTTTTCTCTAGAAAAGCTGTGATTGAGCTTCTAAAGTACATGTGCAAGGAAAAAGGCGCAGATTGCACCGATCTCTTGACATCTTTCACAGGTAGTATGTTCAAGAGGAGCTAAGGGGGGCTGAAGCCCCCACCAAACTTTTTTTTTTTTTTTTACCTCCTTGAACTCAAAATGTAGAAAATATAACTCCACCTGAATCAAGATTCTTACATTTCTTGAAGTTAAGATGAATCTCATTGCTATTATAACACTAAGTCAGTGTTCTTTATTTTGAGTTTTTATAGGTGAAAACTGCTGCCTCAACTCTTCAATTGTGAGTGTTTTCTTACAGCATGAGCCTCAGCCAACTTCAACCAAGAACATGATCCATCTCTCCCAGAGTTAGTACCAATTTTTTTTTTTTTTTCTAGGGTTAATTGCATGTAAATATTCAAAGTATATGGAAATTTTGATTTTTAATTAAGACTATTTTCTTAGTGAGTAAATACATATTTTAATTTTTTGGAATTCGATCCAAATTTCAATTCCGATCAACTTAATACTACGTGGAAGTAATTCACATAGGAATAAGTATGGCCGGAATTTAATTCGGGCCGAATTCCGAAAATTGAAAGTTCATGTATTTATTGGTCAAGAAAATAGTGCTCATTAAAAGCTAAAACATGGATATACTTCGTGTATTTATAGACAATTAATCGAGCATTATCAAGAGAAGTGTATTTAATTTTCTTGTTTAATTTGCAGTGATAAGAGGAGGCAAGATTTGCAAGTATGACTACGAAGACGAGGAGGAGAACAAGAAGCACTACGGCACGCCTGCTCCTCCCTCGTACGAGATGAGCAGGATTCCGAGTGATCTGCCTCTCCTCCTCGCCTACGGAGGGGCGGATGCCCTCTCCGTGGCGAGGGACGTGGAGCTGCTGCTCGACAGCCTCGACGGCCACGCCCGAGATAAGCTGGTTGTGGATTATAGAGAGGATTATGCTCATGCTGATTATGTGATGGCTGTGAATGCTAGACAAGTGGTGTATGATCCTCTCATAGCCTTCTTTAGACTTCAATGATAGAAAATGTGTGTGTGCTTTTTTTTTTTTTTTTTAATATCTTCACGTGGATCGTGTCGTGTTGCGTGTATTGTTTTTTTTGGTGCGCGTCGTGTGTATTGTCGTTGTGGATGTGAGATGGCATGCAGATGATGTCATCAAGTGTAGCATCTACGAGATTTAATGGTCTGATGAGCTTTTGTGTTTGATATTTGTAAGAAAAGTTTGAATTTTGATATATAAAAGTATAATTTCATCCGTCAAAATTTGTTTTTAAATACAAAAATATAATTTCGTCCGTTCATTTTTAAAATCCTAGCTGCGTCCTTAGCCAGAGGCGACCAAAGTTCACGTGCAAAATAAGAGTATTGAAAGGAATCAATGAATATATCCTTCTTTATCAAATGGAAATTTGTTATTTGTGCCTATTACTAAGGTTAAAACACCTCACCCCTTTTTATTTTAGCAACTGAATTAGACTTGAAAAGGAATATGATGAAGGGTGAAAAAGTGTGACATGCAATATAAATAATCTTTTTTCAAAAGAGGGGCAAAAAATAGGAAAATAGAGTATCAGCCTCACATTATTTTATTGTCACTACTAGAGCTAGGCAGCTAGCAAAAAAAACAAAAAAGAAGAAGAAAAAAACATATCTTTTGAATTTATTTAAACGCAATTGCAAGATTATTATTTCACCTAACTAGTTTGTGAAAAAAAGTAGTAGAGATATTGTATTTACTATTTAGACATAATATCGTCGTCCCCTTTTTATTAAAGAAACGTAAAGCAATTTAAAAGTTTGGTGCAAGGTAAAAAATAGTTTGTCGTTTTCTATAATATCATCAATTAATTATGATATATTGATACGTGTATGCTTATAACAAGAATTTAAAGAATGATGAACAAAAAAAAAAACTTTTTCATTAATTTAACCCCATAAATTGAACAAAATTGATTTTAATTACAGATATTGTTCATCGTGATTTGGAATAATATCTCTTCGTGGTTTTCGTTTCAAAAAAAAAATTATGATATATTGATACGTGTATGCTTATAACAACATTATTAGACGTAATATTTTTAGAGTAGTGTTATTTGGATAAAATGTGCCGAAAATAAAGGTTAAATATTTTTAAAAAATTAATTTATTTTAAAATATGTTTCACATTTAAAAAGGATTAATTTAGTTTTATTGTTTTTTTCTCCACATTATATTTTTTGTATTTTTTTATTTTTTAAATTATTATGAATTTATGGTCATGAGTTCGAATCTTTATCAATTTTTTTTATATAGATGGAGACACAATAAAAATGATTAATAAAGTAGTGGAAATGTTATTAATGCCCTAAACTAAAGGCTAAAAGTTCATCATGAATTCATAGGGGAGCTTCGAGAATATCAATTCTAATCTACATGAGGAGACTATGGTATATTTACCAAACCTCTCATTTTATTTTTAAAATTTTTCTGAAATCACACACATCTAAAGATGACTAACCCCCAACCTATTTATTCAATGGGAAGCTATTTACAATTAAATTGTGCTTCGTCGAGAATTTATTTGTTATATTATTGGTTTGGCTCAATTTGCTTAGACCCCTAGCGCACAATCTAGCCGCATAATTAGGTGTGCAAACTGGTTTATTAATTTGATTTGGTTCAATTACAGAAATTTAAAAAATGAAATTGGTTTCTTATCTTTAAAAAAAGAAGAAAAAAAACCCAATAAAATCGAAATTGGTTTCGATTCTATATGATTTTCATAATTTTTGTTTCGATTTTCTCAACTTGGTTGCCAAACTGAATTTTCTTAATTTAGAAATGAAACAACTAGTTTAGTTTCAATAAATTTAGAATTTCCAAAACCCATGTTATAATAAAATGTCCTAATTATAATTACATTATTTTTAAAGAATTATAGTACTTATAAATGTCATTAAATAAAATTGTGACATTTTATAAATTAATAGACATAATTTTATGTTGTGGTGCCTCTTAAATTCGATAAATCAGTTGTTGTTTTTTTCTTATTTGTTACTATTATTGAAGAAAATATGAAAATACACGCATGCACTAAGTGACTCGAACCTTCAATATATCCTCAAATATATTAATTGGGTTTGGAATAGTCCCATAAGAAGAATAAAATTCTTTAATTAATTTAAATCTCTATTGAATATATCCTTTTCGATTGTAGAGTTTGGTACGTCCCTAAGTATGAACACATGGAATCCTAACAGCTAACGTTATGTTGTGATGTGAATGACATAAATTCATATTCAAAAAGATTTTTGAGTTTCACTTCCTATAAAAGCAGCAACTCTATTGGTAAATCACAAAAAAAATTGCAAGAGAAAAAAAATAAGAAGAAGCTGATATTTTAGTGTGACAAAAAATGGGGGCGGCGGCGGCGACGACGACGACATCCTTAATTTTGTTGCTACTTATGTTTGCTGTCTTAGCAGCTGGTGGAAGAACAAAGATTTCAAGAGAATTGGAATCCAATAATAATGGAGATGGATTGTGTAAGCAAATTGTGGAGACTCAAGGATATAGCTGTGAAGAACATAGGGTAAGAACAAACTTAAGTGTGTGTGTATTTTTTTTTTAATTATATACTCCCTCCGTCCCACCGAAAGTGGTGCGTATTCCTTTTTGGGCTGTCCCATCGAAAGTGGTACATTTCTTTTTTTGGTAATAATTTTACACTACAAACAATGTCGCCCCACTACAATCTTATTCTCCTTAAATCCCGTGCCCAAAAGAAGTGCACCTCTTTGACCGGGACAGAGGGAGTAAGTTTTATGGATCGGTTATAAATTATTGGATAAATATCATATTAAACCTCCAAAATTATGACGTGGCTCGTTGGATGCCACTGTATAATTTACATTTTATGGCACAAAACGTCTTGGCTTTTTTGTCATATCGTTTAAAAAAAACTAAGTCCACGCTCGATACACAAAATAACATTATTTTTTAAAATGATATGACACAAAACGGCGTCATTTTGTGCTATGTAATTTAAAATAATAAAATATAAATTATATGGTGGCATCCGCTGAGCCACGTCATGATTTCGGGGACTGGAAAATGGACACATGACATTTTTTATACAAACATAATAATTTAGGATTTTAAAAAATATTTCTTACAATTCAAAATATTTTTAATAAAGCAGGTATAATTGGAGGTTTAATATGATATGATATTTACCCTAAATTATTTTTGCAACTAATCGAGGGTAATACCTACGTGTATTACGCATGTGATTTATCATTTACACATGTGATTTTGGATTGGGCCGGGTCACAACCAAATGTCGGGCCAATTTGATTCGAAAAAGGGTAATTTTAAACATAGCCCCCAATTTTCTCTCTATAACCCCTTATTTAAAAAAAATAAAAACAATTAGAATGGTACTGTTATACCCTTATAGCCCCATTTTACGCCCTATTTCTCTTTCAATGTGAGGGTGGTGGCATTGGTTTGTTTATAAAAGCAACTCCTTTAGTGCCACATCAGCGCCACATCAAAAGTTTAAACCTACCAACTTTTATAATTTTACCTCTGCAACAATAAACCTACAAAAGCAACTCCTTTATGGGTCCTACCATATCTCTTAATATTATATATACATATATATAAATGTATTATTATCAATTTAAATGTGTATTTCATTTAAATTATGCAAGATAATTATATATTTAATTTAATTTAATTCTATTAAAATTTAATTTAATTTAATTTAATTATAATTTTATTTTATTTATTGAATAGCATATATTTGCACATATTATTCACCAACACAAATTAAATTAAAATTAGAAATTAAAAGAGAATTTTAATAATTGAAAATACATAATTCAAAAGGAAATTACATAGATAAAAGTAGAAATAACAAAATCACCAATTACGCTTTGCTTTAATACTTGCCACAATCATGGAATGAATGTGGAGTTCTTCATCTGTCATTCCGCTAGCTGTTTCTGCATCTTCTTCATCAGCAATAGCAATCATCTCTCGTTCTATATCATCTTTCGCTGTTTCACGAATCCAATTCTTAACCATTTGTTTTATTTGATCTTGATTTGGGGAGTTGGACATTTTGAAAGAAAAATAGAATTCAGAAATAAACACAAAAAACAGAAGATGAGTTATGGTATACAATAATGAGAACTAGAACTATATATAGATAAGAAAACTAAAAATAATAATTAAAAAAACTACAAATAATTTAGCAAACAAACAAGCTAGTGTGCAAAAAAAGAATGAAATTAAAATGCAAATGGCCTGCCAACAATTTCAGGAAAAAAAAAAAAAAAAAACAGAAATTTTAAACATGGAAAAAAAAAATTGCAATGAAAGTGTGATTTCTTTGCCACAATTTTCTTATTCGAAATGTATGAAAAATTAATATCAGCCAAAAAAATGGAAATACATTAAAAATTGGAAATGGATGAAAGCTACACTTTTTTCTTGAGTTTTGTGCAGGGAGTTGAGTTCTATGCTTGGGAGCCAACTCCCCAAATTCACGCCTAGTCATCAACTTGCAATAATATAAAGCTAGCTCCCAACTCCTTAAGCTTGGCAAGGAGTTGGCGTTGCCACCACCCTGAAACGACCAAAATGCTTACGAAAATTCTTCCACAAAGACAAACTGTAAGGGTCGCCCCTACGCCTATTACAGCTCTTAATCTTTCCTTGATGTTACAAAATATGTTAGTGATAGTGTGACTGGAAAGGAAAATTGAGAAAACATTTACTCTTTGAAGAAATCAAGAAAGTCTGCAACTTTTTTGTTCTTTTTCGGGACATGTGAAGCCCAAGCTCTCAAAAAATTCTACAACATTGTGGTGAGAGCCTTGGTACACAATCCTTCCACCAGACAAGAGAATTATGTCATCGAAGAGTTGAAAAGTCTCAGGTGCAGGCTGCAACAGAGAATTGACGACAGTTACTCTAAGAATGTGGACAGATTATTTTACTTAATTCATGATTTCCGTTTTATCTGCAAAACTGGAGGTTTTCAAAATTTTGAAATTGTGGAAATTTGATCTTTATGACATGAGAAAACAAGAGAATTTTGATTTATTTCCCCCCAGATTTGAGAGAGAAAGGGGGGGGGGGGGGGGGGGGAGAAACGAGAAATTGTGATGGAGGAAGAAGGAAACATTTATTTCAGAGATTAGGATTATACATTTATCTATTTTTTTCGATAAAATAGATTTATTTTTCAAGAGATTACACTTGATGTTCTTCTAAATTAATTTTTAACTATTAATTTGTCACATTTTTTTTAAATGAGGCTATAAGGGTAGAATAGTATAATCATAATTATTTATATTATTTTTTTAAATAAGGGGTTATAGTGAGAAAATTGGGGGCTGTGTTTAAAATTACCCTTCGAAAAATCATGCCTTGGGCCTGCAGGAAGCCGGGCTTGATTTGATTATGGGTCGGGCCAGACCATGCTTCTTCAAAGCCCGATTGGTTTTCGGATCAGCCCAACTGTTTGACAACTGTAATTTAGAGCTTTTAATTGTTGTGAATGATGACATTATTTTGAAGAATTTAATATTATGAAGTCTTAGTTATAAAATAAGATCCACCAATTTTTCAACAATTTCAGTTTCATGAGTCCAAATATATATAGTATAAAATAGGAATCATTTTCCAATTTTTAGATCGTAAATCTACAGTAAATTCATCACTTATTGAATGAATTTCAATTCATCATTTTTATCGGGAATTCATAATGTTTCATAGCGAACTTATTTTATATATATTTGATCAGGTGACAACCAAAGATGGATACATCCTTAGCATGCAAAGGATTCCGACGGGGCGATCGGGCGCAACGACAAAGGAGCGGCCGAAGCCCCCCGTCCTACTTCAACATGGCATATTGAGCGTTGCTACTTCCAACTCCTTCTAGTTTTCATCTTTCAGGTCCTCGAACATACCTTAACCAATGTAACTACATTTATTAAAACTTATTTATTTGTCTAACAGGATGCAACGATATGGCTGGATATGCCTTGTGATAAAGCTCTAGGGTTCATCTTGGCAGACAACGGCTTCGATGTATGGCTGGCCAACGTGCGAGCCACGGCCTACAGCAGTAGACATACCTCGCTTAGCTTTAATGATTCGGTAATGGATCAACGACCCTTATCATCAGGCGTGTATAGGGACAGGGTTGATCATATTTTGTATTTCCATTTTTAGCATTTTCTGAAAGGCGTTATTGCCGGAAAATATTCATGTAGGATTGATTCTGAATCGTCTCACCGTGAACAATTTCGCCCAAATCTAATCCGAATAGTCCCACGACTTGCAATTTCTCATAACGCAGATTAGATTTGGGCGAAATTGCCATATTCTCGCTTGTTATTGGTCTACACCATTGCTTAAACCCCCTAATATCAATGGATTATTCCTATTGAATTTGGGTGAAAATGCCGTTCGTGTGACGATTCAATGTCAATCTTAAATGCATGTATTTTTGGCGAAAAAAAAGGTTATGATATAAATCAGAAAATTGGCAAACTTTAAGTATTTTTCGATAATAACCCTTTTTCAAAATATATCTCCAACTAATATAAACTAATTAAAAATTCTCAACTTTTGAAAGTTTGATTTATGCCCTACTTCACATGATTCGAAGACGAAATGATTTTTAAGTGATATTTTTTCCTCCAAAAAAAAAGTCCACTTAAAGAAAGAGAGCATAACTCAGAGTTAAGCTTTGCTTCTCTTCCTGAGTTCTGCTCTCCCTCTTATGTGAATATTTTTTTTTAAAAAAATTCTTTTAAACCTTTTTTGGTAGAATGATGCCGTTTTATGGGTGAAATGAAAAATAGACATCTATCTAAGAATCCGGTGAGGTGACTGGTCATTTTGCTGCCGAATTTTGTAAAATGTGAGGTGGAACAAAAAATCTACCTAAGAATCCAATGAGGTGACTCGCCATTCTGCCGGCGGATTCTTTGAAGCCAGACATAAATAATTTCTTTCCTAAAAGTTGAGGATTTTTTAAATGAAAACCTTAGTTTGAGACATTTTCTGAAACACGCTAAAAGTTGGAGATACAAAACATGGTTAACCTCTATAGATAGATAGATAGATAGATAGATGTGTCTCATTCCGTGTTTGGAAATTTAGGAATACTGGGAATGGTCGTGGGACGAGCTAGCCGCCTACGACTTCCCAGCCACGGTCGAGCATGTCTACAACCAAACAAGGCAGAAATTGCACTACGTTGGCCATTCCTTGGTAGCAATTCTAAACACTTTTTTTTTTTCGTTAGCTCAATTTTTTTGTTAATTATTTTGTTGATGATGGTAGGGCACTTTGATGGCGTTTGCCGCGTTTTCGCGGCACAAGGTTTTCGACATGGTGAGATCTGCTGCTCTGCTTAGCCCCATAGCTTATATGGGGCAGCTGCCATCTCCTGTTTCTAGAATTGGTGCTGAGTTATTCCTTGGTGAAGTAAGTGATAAAACTTTGAATTTCTGTGCTCTTCGGTTTTGGCCTTTTTTTTCTGAAAAATGCATCTGTTGATGATCAGGCCTTTTTCTGACAGGCGTTTTATTGGCTGGGAATCAGAAAAATCGCCCCCGAAGAGTGAGAAACGAGCAACTTATACACTTTTTAGGGGCGTTTACTTTTCATGATTAATAAGATATACGATTCAGTATTATTATTATTATTATCTTCAAGGGACATCCCAAAGTTGATATTTATCACTCAAACATGTAGAAATGGAAATAGGTCTCTATATTTGTGTTGATTAGTGACATTTTTATGGATTTAGGATTCTTAGTAACATGGAATAGGAAATAAGCTCAAAAGTTTTTGTTTAATCTCTTGTTATGAAAGAAGTGGACATTTTATGATTTTGGAACATTTTTTTATGAATTTTGGGATTCTTTCTTGAAATCAAACATGTAGGAAACAACTCAAATCATGGAGATAGCTAGATCTTTATGTTTGTGTTGATTAACATTTTTATGGATTTAGGATTCTTTGTTGGCCTCTAATTAACATGTAGGAAAAAATAGACATGTTATGAAAAAAATGGACATTTTATGATTTTGGAACATTTTTTTTTTTTTTGTGGATTTTGGGATTCTTTGTTGTGAACTCAAACATAACAATGTAATGGAATTTGAGATTCTTTATTGAATTTGACAATTTATGATGATTTCTAACAATTTAATGGAGTTTGGGATTCTTTCTTGAATTTGACAGAGACAGAGGTCCTCCTTCCAAACTTCTTGTTGATATCTGCAAACAAATTAATTGTTCCAATTTGGTGGATCTTACGAGTCTTTCCTCAGGTAAAAAAAAAAAAAAAAGTTTCATTAACTACTCAAATGAATCAATTCTATTAGAGGTTATTTCCGAAAAATACTCCAAGTTTACCAATTTTCTGATTTATGTCATGATCTTTTTTTGGCAAGAAAATAGATGAATTTAAGATTGATTCTGAATCATCCCATAACTTGGAATTTCGGCCAAATCCACTCTGAATAATCCATTGATTAAGGGATTTAAGCTAAGCTGCATATCAATAATAGAACAAAATAGGGCAATTTCGCCCAAACTCAATCCGAATGAATAGTCCCACAATTTGCAATTTCTCACTGCTACATCATATTAGATTTGGCATTTGGGCGAAATTAAAAATTGTGGAACAATTCAGAATTAATTTTAAATTCATGTACTTTCTGATTAAAAAAAAAAGATCATGATATAAACGAGAAATTAAGTTGGTAAACTTATGGTATTTTAACCCCAAAAAATTAATTCCCAATTTTCTCTCCTTCAATTTTAGGCCCTAATTGTTGCATGAACTCTTCAAGATCACATCTTAATCGCCAACAACCAACCTCAACAAAGAACCTGATCCATCTATCACAGAGTAAGATCAAAACTTTCGCGCCTATTTTCTTTTTTAAAAAAAATATTTATTCATCTCGAGTAGCAGTTGCGAGTTATTGGTGCTTTAGCCAGTGATCAGGAACGGGAACATAGCGATGTACGACTATGACACCGAGGAGGACAACCACAAGCACTACGGCCAGGCGACGCCCCCAGAATACGACATGACTATGATCCCGACTCACATCCCTCTCTTCCTCAGCTACGGAGGGAACGATTATCAATCTGATGTTAACGACGTGCATACGCTCATCAAGACGTTGTCGGGTCATGACCCGGATAAGCTTGTGGTGCAGTATGTAGAAAGCTATGCTCACCTGGATTTTGTCTATGGTGAGAATGCTAAGCAAGTTGTGTACGACCCTGTGATGGCCTTCTTCGGATCGAACTAGAATTCGAATGCATTGTAATAATATGCATATTTTTGTGTGCGTGTGCTGACCTAGCGATAAAATGGTTAATGCATCAGGTCAGAGGTCTCAAGTTCAAGTCCATCGTTATATGATATTTTGAAAATTTTGTTTCTCCCTACAAAATGAAGAATGTGTTATCATTGTAAAATTTCAAGGCCGGCCTAAGGATCCAAAATACTCCAAAAAGATGAATTATGGATACATAATTCATGATTTAAGACTTTACACCTAGGATTAACAACATTCTAATAATTTATGGGCACAGAAAAAGAAATAACAAATGGAATACGGCCCCAAATATAAGCTATTGAGATAACAACTAATAACCTTTTTTCTATTAATTAATAGTACAAAACAAGAAAACCCCATCTATTGAGATAGCGATGCGCCTTATCCCAATAGTAATATTACTCGAACCATAAATCAATTTCATTATCACAAAAACTATTCTCTATTTTTTTAAAATTAGAATTACAAGAGGTATCTAAATAATAATCAAATAAGCAACTTGCACGCAGGCGAGACCTCTACACCACACAAAAGTGGAAAAATAACCAGACGCACGTAGGATCACTATCCACACAAAGGTGATAATACTACCCACACGATTGAACCCAAGACCTCTCACAAAGGAAAGACTTTGGGTATTTCAACTTTGCCACTTGAGCTAGGCCTCATTATCGGCAACTATTCTCAAATTTAAAAAATCACTTTCAGAAAATAGAAAAGTTATCTTGTTTACTTGTATACCTAGCTATTTGTCTTTTTTGTGTTCGAGAACACAAATTCACATTTATTCATGGCACAAAACGATGTCGTTTTGTGCATTACTAATTCTTACTATAATGACAATAAACGATGTCGCGATCGCGTCAATTTTTTGGAGCCAAAAAATAAACAGATGACACGATTGATACGAAATCAATAATTCATGATTAAATTTATTTTTGATATATATAGTTCAAGATATAATGACAATAGTTTGGAGATGAAGTGACATTAATCCTATAATTAATTACATATTTATCCAATCATAGAGCCTTGTACCTTATTATGAACACATGGAACAGTATAGCAGCAACGATATCTGAAAAATAACATATAGTATAAATTATTATTCAATCAGATTTTGAGCTTCACTACCTATAAAAGGCAGCAACGCCATCGATATCAATCAACAAAAAAAATTAGCGCACACACACACACACATTATATTAAAAAAAAATCTATGACAAAAATGGTGATGAAGACAGCGACATCCTTAATTTTGTTGCTACTTCTGTTTGCTGTCTTAGCTGTAGGTGGAAGAGCAAAGATTTCAAGGGAATTAACAACCATTAATTATGGTGATGGAATCTGTCACTTAATGGTGGAGACACAAGGCTATACTTGTGAAGAACATATGGTAAGAACAAATGTGTGTGTGTGTGTTTTCTATAAAATCTTGAACTCAATTTTTTTAAAAATAAAGCCTCTATTAAAAGATTTTTTTTTCTACATCCGCCCTACTTAATTATGGGTCGGGTCGGGTTGGATTGGGTTGCGATGGTTCTAAACCCGACCAAATTTCAGGGAGATTCTATCTGAATATCTTTGCCTTTTTTCGGGCCACGGGCAACCCGATCCAGTATAATTTTGGGTCAAGCCTGACCATGCTTTTTGGGTCACCACCTTTTTCAGGGTTAAACGACGTCGTTCCATGAACAAATTTCACCTATAAAAAAAAAATCAAAAATTGAAAATAATATAGCTAGATTAAACCGGTTGTAAATAGTCCATCACGTATCGAAACTTTCTAAATATAGAAATCAAGACTCGAAACGAGTCAAAAGTCGTTATTTATTTAGCAATTAACCCTATTATATATATGTTTAATCAGGTGACAACAAAAGATGGATACATCCTAAGCTTGCAGAGGATTCCTACGGGGCGGTCGGGCGCAACGACAAAGGGGGGGCCGAAGCCCCCCGTCCTACTTCAACATGGCCTTATGAGTGTTGCTACTTCCAACTTCCTTTCAATTTTCATCTTTCAGATTCCTCAAACGCACATTTAATAGTCTCACTACACTTGCTAAATTTTATTTATTTAATTTTTATTAAAAAAAAAAAAAAAACAGGATGCAATGACATGGCTGGCTATGTCTCCTGATGAATCTCTGGGATTCATCTTGGCAGACAATGGCTTCGACGTATGGTTGGGCAACGTGCGAGGCACGAACTACAGCAGTAGCCACACCTTGATCAACTCTGTTAATCCGGTACCAACGACTTTCGTAGTTGGCGATCATGTTTTGTGTCCTCAATTTTTAGCATTTTCTAATTTATGTCTTCAATTAACAATATTTACTAGAGTAAAAGAAATTCTAATTTTGGAAAAGTTTGATTTATATCCTACAAATTCGCTGACAGAATAATGAGTCACCTCGCCAGATCCTTAAGTGATTTTTTTTTCACATCTTACCTACTAAACAACGTCGTTTTGCCAAAAAAGAAAAACATATTCACCCGCTCTCTCAGTTCTTGGTTGGATTTTTTTTTTTTCAGGTTTCTTGTTTTTTGTCTGCAATTTTTGGCGGATTTAAAAAATGTTCCAACTTTCGTTATCTATCCAGAACCCCCAACATTCAGCGTTTTTCAAAAAATATCCCGCTACACAAAATCATAGACATAATAATGAGTCACCTTGTCAGATTCTTAGGTGGAATGATGATGTTTTATTGGGCGAGGTTGAAACAAAGTTTCCACCTAAGAATCATAATAATTCGACGATGTGACTCATCATTTATTAATTTGTTGGATTTTGTATAACAGGATTTTTTTAAAAAAAACACCGAAAGTTTGAGGTTTTGAATAAAACACGAAAGTCGTGGATATCGTTTAGAATTCGTTGAAAGTTGGGGACGCCAAACATGATCAACCATTTCATTGCCAGAATTTGTAAAGCGTGACATAAATCAAACTTTCCAAAAGTTGAGGATTTCTTAATAGAAAACATTAATTAAGCATGTTTTTTGGAAAATACTAAAATATGAGGACATAAAATATGATAAACCTTATTTAATATGTATACTCATCTGTCTCATTTCATTTTTGGAAACTTAGCTCTACTGGGATTGGTCGTGGGACGAGCTCGTAGCCTACGACCTCCCAGCCATGGTCGAGTATGTCCACGACCAAACAGGGCAGAAGCTGCACTACGTTGGCCATTCCTTGGTAGCTGCTAAACACATCTATTCGAACACTTTTTCTCAGTTATTGTCCCAACGTTTGTGCGAATTTTAAGAAAAAATGTATTGACTATCACCTACTATTCAATTTTAAAGATAGTCTGGTTTTGCACATGAACTTTGAAAGGAGTCAAAAAATACATAAATTTTAATGTTGTAGTAATTTTGCCGCAAATTCAATTTTCGTCCAAATTAAAGTTAACGTGGCGAGTCGAAATATCGATGTGTACTCATCGGACGTTTTAAAAAATAACATCGTATAGGACATCTCTAAAAGATATCGTATAAGACATCTCTAAATTTTTTTGACTCATTTCAAAGTTCATGTGCAAAATCAAACTACCTCCAAAATTTATGTATTTAGGCGCTAATAACCCTTTTATTTTTGAAATGTTGGATATTTTTTTGCTCATTTTTTTTTTTTTTTTTTTTGATAGGGAACTTTGATGGCGTTTGGAGCATTTTCAAAGCACGAGGTTTTGAGCATGGTGAGATCTGCTGCTCTGCTTAGCCCCATAGCTTATATGGGGCAGATGCCATCTCCTCTTGCAAGAGCTGCTGCTGATCAATTCACTGCTGAAGTAAGTAATTGAACAAACTTTGAATTCTTGTGCTCTTCGGTTTCGGGGTTTATTTGCAAAAACGCGCATCTATCGAGTCCGGTGGCTTCTCCTGATGATCGTACCCTTTTGTGGCAGGCGACTCGCTGGTCGGGAATCCAAGTATTCGCCCCGGGAGGGTGAGAAACGAGCATGAAGCTAACTTTTAATTTATGATTGAGTATTTTTATCCTCGTTATCGGGATTTATCTCTTCTAACAAGATTTCAATTCATGCATGTTTGGTAGGCCTTATAAGCCTGGATAGTTAAATAATCATAAGTATACATTTGATACCCCAGATTAGGGATGTCAATGGGTGGGTTAAAATTGTTACGGTTCCGGAACCAGAACCGACCCATTGCTTAATGGATCCACACCGAACCAGATCATTAAGTGAAAAATTAAATGGTGCGGGTAGGTTAATTACCCATGGGTATTATAAGACCCATAGATCCAATAATACCCATTACCAAACTTAAAAATGCCCAAAAAAGACCAAAAAAGCCCATGGTCTCGATACACCAAGTCCCAATCCCACCTCAGCCCCACCACCCCCACCCACCCCACCCCCCCAACTCAAAAAAAAAATTTTGGGAGGGGGGTGGGTGGGTGGGGTGGGTGGGGGTGGCGGGGCTGGGGTGGGATTGGGGAGAATTTTTTTTTAAAAAAAATAAAAAAAAATTTGGGGTGTGGGGGGGTGGGGTGGATGGGGTGGGCGTGGGGGGTGGGTGGTGGTGGGTTAGCGGCAAAACATGTCGGGTCGGACCGGACCCATAACAAACGGGTCGGGTCGGATCTGACCCGTCAGGTTTTGGGTCTAAATGGGTCCGGTCTAGAACCAGAACCGTTGCTTTATAGCTCAACGGGTAATGAGCGGTTCTGGTTCTGGTCCGGGTAATATTCACCCACTGACATCCCTACCCCAGATATTTAATCAAGATTGTCTGGGATAAAACCAAGACTCTCTCGTATTTCACTATTCCTCATAGAAAACCTAACGATACAATAACTATTCATTATATTACTTATTTTATTTTTATTAATCAGTCTATTTCCAAACAAGTGCTATTAGTAAATAAGAGTAATAGATCAGCCTATACTATTTTTATCTATGTAAGTTAATTCTCAAAAGTAAACGCTCATTTATTGAATATGGTGTTTTGCTTCAACTTTATCTTTATGTTGATTGAAAAATTTTTGTTTGAAAATCATGAATTTATGATGATTTGTAACAATTTTATGGAATTTAAATGTGACAGAGGTCCTGCTACCCAACTTGTTGCTAATATCTGCAGTCACATGGATTGTTCCAATATGGAAAATGTTCTTACAGGTAAAAAAAAAATATGAAAAATGAAAACAGTTTCATTAATGCCTTATTACATGCTTATTGAACTAGGAAAAAAATTCTCCATCTTCTCACCTTCAATTTAGGCCCTAATTGTTGCATGAACAAGTCAAGATCAAATCTTGCCCCCCAACAACCAACCTCAACAAAGAACATGATCCATCTATCCCAGAGTAAGATCAAGATTTTCGCGCCTATTTTACCATTTTTATTATGGGGTATACGTGCTTAAATACACGAACTTTTAGCAAATTTTGGTTTTACACGTGAATTAAAAGTTTTGTCTTCAAATATACGAATTTTCAATCGTGTTCTGATTTTTCGCACGATTGCCAATCACATCCAAATTTAGTTATGAGATGGACTGATCTTGAAGTGTCTACCTGGTCAAACGGCCAATGTAATAAACTACGTAGTTGGATGTCTACGTCACTTCAGTTAGTTACAATGACATTAACTCGCTCATGTGTGAAAAATCAGAATTGAGTGAAAGTTCGTGAATTTAAGCGCAATTACCCCATTTTTTTTTATTTGAGTTATTCACCTCGAATAGCAGCTCAGAGTTATTGGTGTTTTTGCCAGTGATAAGGAAAGGGTCGATAGCAATGTACGACTATGGGAACGAAGGGGCCAACATCATGCACTATGGACAGGCGACGCCTCCGGCTTATAGCATCACTAGCATCCCCAATCAACTCCCTCTCTTCCTCAGCTACGGCGGGGAGGATCTTCTCTCCGATGTTAAGGACGTGCAGACTCTCATCGACGCTCTATCGGATCATGACCAAGACAAGCTTGTGGTGCAATATAGAGAAGACTATGCTCACATGGATTTTGTCCTTGGTGTGAATGCTAAGGAACTTGTGTATAGCCCTCTCATGGCCTTCTTCAAATTGAACTAGAATTTGTGTTATTAATTTTACATTTAATAAACTATGCCCCTTATGGCTTTATCCAATAGTCATACTGATCAAATCTTATTTGACCCATAAATCATTTTCTATATCAACATCAGTCAAATAATTTGATTACTTGTTTGAAATTTACCTATAACTTTAATAATAATAAATATAATTGCATTCAATCATGTACAAAACTATTCTCAAATTTAATAAATTCTTGTTTTCGTCTCTACCTATTTGTCTTTCTCTGTTCCAGAACACAAACTCACATCTATGTTCCCATTGAAAACCAAATTAAATTTTTGTGAATATGTCACTAGACTTATCATGTAAATTAAATTTCATTTGAGTTCGATCGATAAATTTTACAAATTAATGAGCTTTTCACATAATTCTATTTTTCATCAAGTGTATAATTCAGTTTGATTTTAATTATCACGAATTAGTAATGAAATAGCAACACTCAAGCACGATTGGTTGATTAGTTGTGTTCAAAATCGGTTCATATATTAATTCTGGATATCTTTTGTAAAACACATATTCCATCCGTCTCATAAAAACATGCATAGTTTTCTTTTTTCATTCGTCACATAAAAACATATGTACCCCATTTATAGTACTCACTTCATTCCACCTATCTTGAGACAAATTTTTATTTGGGCGTCCCACCTATCTTGAGACATTTTCTTATTTGGCAAAAGTTTTACCCTTTATTGATCTTTTCAGTTTTTCATTTCCACACAAAACACTAATTTCTTAAATCTCGTACACAAAAAAAGATCTCAAGATAGTCGGGACGAAAGGAGTAATAATTCTCCCACTATAAATCACAATCAATGTGGGACTCTTTCTCCACTCACACTACACTTTATAGGATTTCTTAAAATTCGTGTCGTCTCATACTATGCATGTTTATATGGGACGGAGGAAGTATAATTTGAGGTTTAAAATGATATTATTACTATTATTATTATTGTCCAATTGTAGAGTCTTGGTATGAACACATGGAATCGTAGCAGCAACGATGTCTGAACGTTGTGTTGTAATGACATTAACATAAACTCTTATTCAATCATATTTATAATATCACTTCCTATAAAAGGCAGCAACAAATCACCAAGACTCTGTAGAAGAAAAAAAAACAGAACATATATATTTTAGTGTGACAAAAATGGCGATGACGACAGCGACATCCTTAATTTTGTTGCAGCTTCTGTTTGCTGTCTTAGCAGCTGGTGGAAGAACAAAGATTTCAAGGGAATTGGAATCCAATAATTTTGGAGATGGAATCTGTCAGCTTATGGTGGAGACGCAGGGCTATAGCTGTGAGGAACATAAGGTAAGACCAAGTGTGTGTTCTGTGTTTTTAAGGAGCAATTTTAGCATTTTGTTCTGGATTAATAGTGTTTTATGTCCCGAACTTTCAGCGTTTTCCGTAAAATGTCTCGAACCTTCGTTGTCTCCTGAAAAACTCCTCCGAACTTTCAAAATTTTCCATAAAATGTCTCGCTATATCGACTTACGGATGAAATACTTTCGGGATCGCGCCATTTGTGGAAAAACCATATTAGGAGGAACCACCATTATTGAAAAATGTTAAAACTTCGGGATTTTTTGTTATCTTTCTGTCACTGAATTTTATATAGCAGGACATTTTATGCAAAACGCTGAAAATTCGGGACATAAAATACTATTAACCCTTTGTTTCATGCAACTGACTGATAGCACGTGCATTGCACGTGTGATTTCTCATTACATTACATATATATTATTAACCTCAACGAAATATTCAATATTGTAGTGCAAAATTCATTAAAACAGAGTATGTCTGATCAGGTGACAACAAAAGATGGATACATCTTGAGCTTGCAGAGGATTCCGACGGGGCGGTCGGGCGGCGCAGGGAAGAAGAAGGGGGGGCCGAAGCCCCCCGTCCTACTTCAACATGGCCTAATGAGTGTTGCTACTTCCAACTCCTTTCAATATTTTTATTCTTTCAAATTCCTAAAACGAGCTTTTTTATTTTTAAGTTACAACTCACACACGCACACTGAGTGACTCGACCACCCGATCTATTGGTTGGAGAGGAAGCGTCTTACCAACTGAAACTTAATAGTTTCACTACACTTGCTAAAATTTATTTATTCATTTATTTTCTATAAAAAATAAACAGGATGCAATGACATGGCTGGCTGTGTCTCCCGATGAATCTCTGGGATTCATCTTGGCAGACAACGGCTTCGACGTATGGTTGGGCAACGTGCGAGGCACGAACTACAGCAGTAGCCACACCTCGCTCAACCCTAATGATCCGGTACTGGGCCAACAGCCAATTTATCGTGAGAGCTGTGAGAACTTTTGCTCTGAAACCTATAAAGTAACTGTACTGAACTCTGCTGAGTTCAGTGCAGTTACTTTAGTGGCAAGAGTTTCTCACAGTTCTCACGATAAGAAGTTTTTTATTTGAACCACTCCCAGTATTATGTAGATGTGTCTCATTTCGTGTTTGGAAACTTAGGAATACTGGGATTGGTCGTGGGACGAGCTCGTGGCCTACGACCTCCCGGCCATGTTCGAGTATGTCCACGGCCAAACGGGGCAGAAGTTGCACTACGTTGGCCATTCCTTGGTAGCTGCTAAACACATCTATGGGGACTTTTTTTTTCATTTTTTTTTTTTGGTAAATATCAGTTATTGTCCAAACATTTGCACTACGAAAAATGTTTCAATGTTAGCATAATTGCAAAAAAATACCCAACGTTTCAAAATAATTATTACAATAATAATAAAAAGATTAGGCATTTTTATTGATTCACACAGACGTCGGGACAATAACTGATATTTACCCTTTTTTTTTCCTTTTCTCAGCTCATTTTTTTTTTTGGTGATGATGATAGGGTACTTTGATGGCGTTTGGGGCGTTTTCGAGGCACGAGGTTTTGAGCATGGTGAGATCTGCTGCTCTGCTTAGCCCCATAGCTTATATGGGGCAGATGCCATCTCCTCTTGCTAGAGCTGCTGCTGATATATTCATGGCTGAAGTGAGTAAAATTTTTAGATTTATTGTGCTCTGTTGTTTCTGGTGGCTTTTGGTGATGTTTGTACCTTTTTTCGCGACAGGCGCTTTACTGGTTGGGGCTCAAAGAATTCGCCCCAGGAGGGTGAGAAACGAGCCTTTTAGGGGCACTTATTTTTCATGATTGATAAGATATATAATTGAGTGTTTTTATCGGATATGAATCAAGCAGAATGAGCTTAAATGATAGAAATTATCAGGGTATTGGAATATCTCAAATTTCAATCAATGTTAGTAAATAATGAACTGTTTTTATCTATCTAAACTAATTCTCAAAAGTAAATTAACATCTACTTATCAAATATGATATTTATCTTCAACTCAATCTTGAAAATATAGAAATGGAGATAGATCTTTATGTTTATGTTGATTAGTGTCATTTCTGTGGCATTGGGATTTTTGTTTTGAGAAAAATGAGGTTTTTGTGATTTGGAACATTTTTATGGACTTTGTTTGAACTAGCATTAAAAAAAACCAGGAATATATAATGATTTGTAACAATTATATGGAATTTGAGATTTATTATTTGGATTTACAGAGGTGCTGTTTCCAAACTTGTTGCTGAAATCTGCAGCCAAATTGATTGTTCCAATCTGGAAAATATTATTACAGGTATAAAAAATAGTTTCATTAATACCTAATTACATACACTTTATTCTACTAAAAAAATGTTAATTTTCTCACCTTCAATTTAGGCCCTAATTGTTGCATGAACTCTTCAAGAGCAAATCTTGCTCACCAACAACCAACTGCAACAAAGAACATGATCCATCTAGCCCAGAGTAAGATCAAAATTTTCGCGCCTATTTTTTATATTTTTATTTGAGTTATTCACCTCGAATAGCATCTGAGAGTTATTGGTGTCGTGCCAGTGATAAGAAAAGGGTCGATAGCTATGTACGACTATGGAAACGAAAGGGACAACAACAAGCACTATGGACAGGCAACGCCTCCGGGGTACAATATCACTAGCATCCCAAATCAACTCCCTCTCTTCCTCAGCTATGGCGGGAAGGATCTTCTCTCGGATGTCAAGGACGTGCAGACTCTCATCGAAGCTCTATCGGATCATGACCCGGATAAGCTTGTGGTGTTGTATAGAGAAGACTATGCTCACTTGGATTTTGTTTATGCTACGAATGCTAAGCAACTTGTGTACAACCCTCTCATGGCCTTCTTTGGATTGAACTAAAATTTGTGTATACATTGTAATAATTTGCCTAGTTTTGTTAGAATTCCATATTTTGATTCACACATGAAACTGTAAACAACAATTAATGTAAGAAAAGAAGAATATGTATATATGTTATCATTGTAAGTGTAGCAACTTCATCTCATTTGTCACTCTTTGTATACATTTCATCTCGTATTTTATTGCACCAAGCGAAATTATAACTTTATATATAGAAGTAAAAAAATATACTCCCTCCGTCCGCTAAAAGTAGACTACTTTGGTTGGGCACGGGATTTTAATAAAATTAGTGATGATTTTAATGTAGTGGAGAAAGGGTCCCACCACTTTATGAGATGTGTGGTTAAGATTGAATTTGGGGTGGGTTTTATTGTAAATAAAGAGTGTTTATAAAGATAAAAGATTAAAGTGGGTGGTGGGACCATTTCCATAAAAGGAAAGTGGTATACTCTTTGCGGACGTCCAATATAATAAAAGTGGTCTACTTTTGGCGGACGGAGGGAGTACAATATAATTTCGAAAAAGAATTTCCCGAATGAACTCAGAACTGAGGCTAGGGCTTAACTCCCTCTCTGATTACTAGGGCTTTTCTTGTACGTACGTCGTCGTTTTTTTTTTTAATGGAAAGTGGGTCGAGAGGTCAATCTTCGCTCGAGTGTTTAGTCAGTAGAGTAGGTAAGTTTGTGATCGAAAAATTATACGTTCGAATCTCACCAACACTTTATAATCGAACTTTTTTTTTTTTGTCGCGTTCGACTTGATATAGAACGACGACTCTTATCTAAGTGAAGCACATAATCACATAAACACGAAATCAATGACCTAACTATCCTTTTTTTTTGGAACACACACAATCAGTGGACTTCCCTAAAAGAAAAGGCTAAACAACTTTTTTTCTATCATTATGATTTTTCATTTTCTGTATTACTGCATATACTAAAAAATATTCTCTTTAAAAAAAAAGTAAATGTAATAGGCTAACAGTTAATGATCACTAAATAAGCTAACTCAGAAATGAACACCGCAAGCAGAGGATGATAGTAGCAGTATACTAACTCTTGAACAAGCAGCCTTCTGTTGCATTTTCAATCGTTTCGTAGAGAGCTCGTTTCGCCTCCGGCTCCCACAGGTTTCGAGGCCGTTGAACCACTTCAAGCCTTCAGTTGTTCGGTCAGTGAATCTCTTTGGTTTCCCAAATCACGGCCGCCTTCTTCTTTCATCCGAAGTTTGTGTTTTCTATTCTGAACAAGCATTCTTTTCTCAGAGGCGAATCTGTGAAGATGGCTCGAATAAAATCTTCAACCTGCAATGAAGGAGACAGTGATTAATAGTAAATTTTACGAAGAGTCTTTCTCGTCAGATTTTGTTCTGAGGTGTAGAGAATTTCCGTACCTCTGATGCTACGAAGTTGCAATCAGCGAGTTCACCGCTCTCCCAGGCATCGGTGATAGACTTCAAGGGCATGTCCAAGAGTTCTAAGGGAATGTGCAGGAAAAGTTTAAGATAAAAAGTTGCTGAGAAACGCAGAAATATGGTACAATAATCGATAAAAGAATGATCACCGGCCAACTTTCTCAGCTTCCGAATGGATAATACAAGATTATCCATGTCCTTCTGAGCCTCTTGTGACTTCTCTCCCTCGTCAACGGCCAACATGGGCTCGAGTAAAGATGAGAGATGCTCGAACAGCAGATGGATCAGTCTTTGTAGCTGTATTTAGAAAGCCAGTGAGAAAGATACTTTTTGTCGAACAAGTGTATATCAGTTCTTGAACTGCACCTGCAATGTTTCTTCGGCAGCCATATCATCTATAAGAAGTATCTCCTTTGCAAGTCTGGTAAAGACTGACTCTAGAATCACGGTCATGCTCTTCTCGTAGACGGAAGGAAGTAATAAGGGTTCCCAGATGATGTGCACTTTCTCGACTACGAACGAAATCTGACACAAACCCAGGCAACATCTCAAACAGGGGAAAGGAAGTGAAGTCCAGGGGGAAGGCATTGAAGCTTCTTCGCTTCAAAAAGGTGCTCAATACCTGGTCGATGCAAAATTTGGCAGATTCGAACTGTTTTATTTGGTGGGTATTTTGAAATCCGTTGGCTCCATCAATAGCCTAGTCAACAACAAATTACAGCATAATCAGATAGGAAGAGATTTGGCTTGTAAAATGCACGCAAAGAAGATACCACAAGAAGGCCCGTGCACATATCTCTGTTTCCACGAAGTTACCTGTTTTAAGTTGGACCTGACAAGCTGAATTTGACGCTGCAAAACTTCTTCGGCCAGGAGTTGAAATTTGGGAGCCAAATCAATAAATACAGCAAGGTCCTTAACAGAACTAGGAAAATATGGGCGATACTGCAATATTAGAGCAAGGGGATACATTACCATGCATTCGAAGCTATAAACTTTAAACATGTAATAACAAATATCGGGACTCATCTTCCACGAATCACTGAACTAGTTCAATAGTTACTAGGGTTTGCAAGATATATGGAAAGAAAAGTAATCAATATGCAGACCATGCATTCCTGCCTACCTGAAATGCAAGCCCAAGAATCTCCTGAGATAGGTAAAGACAGTCATTGTGCATGAGAATAGCCGCCTGGTTAATGGAATCAAGCTGCCTTTGAAGCTTTAAAAATTAAGAAGACATGTCATAACATCAATACATTATCATGTTCGTTGAACTTTTATGAATATGATCGTCTGCAAGATAGCAACTAAATAGAGCAAGGTAGCAGAGTATTTTAGTATTGGCAACCTCTCATCTACAAGCTTTCTGCACTAACCTTCACAGGGATGATCGCTTCATAAAGAACTAGAGCATTTCTAGCAGCATGGTAGAATTCCAGTGCCACTTTTGGAGGTGACAAGCACACATCCTGCAATAACCAGTCCAGTTAATGCATGATACACGCAACTGTTCTTCCACCATTTTATGGAGAGGAATCCTTGGCAAATGAACACATTGGGATTACATTACACTCAGACCAACCTTCAGGGTTCGATGCACAAGCTCCATTAATTCTTTAGCTGATACAGACACCACACATTCCTCAGATGAAAACAGCAACATAACACGGTTGGAGTCAGCACTCTCTTCTTTATTATCCCCCAATTTTCTTGTAATATAGCCCTGCAGGCATATACACCGCAGCTGAATAAGACAGACGAGCAGAAAACACTTACAAGATTATAAATATGTACTCACTTGAGGAAGGCTGAAATCAGATTGCAGAAGAATATTTCTGGCCCTCGCCAAAATTTGAATTTTCTTTCTTGATGCAAAGTGCACTTCAACATTGTCAGCAAAATTACTCAGCTTATGATCTTTATCATTCGATGAAGATATGAACTTAAGTTCCTTCAAAGCTGTCTCAAAATCAATTGTAAGTTTCCTGATCTGTTGAAACTCAGCGAGCTTGGAAGCATCATCAGGAACAACCTGAAACCAGATGGAGGGATGTCATGACTAAGATGTAACTGAAAATTTCCTCACTGATCAATCCAGTAGAGCTTTCTCAAAGCACATATATAAGCTTGTAGGGAAATCAGATAGACAACCTAGCAAAGCTCACATATCTTCTCATCAAAATTCGTTAGATATGAACCAATATTGAATATTAAGACAAATTAAACACAAACCTTGCCCAGGAAATTTGAAATGATCATATCTGACAACCTTGGCCAAGTCAATCTTCCAAAACAGCACATCCAGGAGCCATTGTTAAAGCATAAAACTTTGCTGAAAAAATCAATAATCTGAATGATGTTGGAGTACATAAGTTCACCATCCACCTTGTTGCCCTGTGAATATGAGGATGATTTAATGGGCTACAACTACGAGTATAATTATATAAATGCATAGCACATGAAAGCTAATTCTGGTTGACAGATTCCTAATTTGTACCTCACGCTCAACAGATGGAGCCATCTTAAGAACTGATTCTTTGACACGACCCACATCCAGGTTGTTTTCTTCTTCAACAATAGGATTTGCTTTACAACTCACCACAGGCATAAAAGCGTATTTAGTGATCAAGTCTGCAATTTTAGCAAGCCCATAATCAAGAACACCAGCAACCTACATAAACACCACGGATTATTATGTATTGCAGAGAAAGTTGTCACTGAGAAATTAATCTGGGAATATTCGTCAAATTCAGGATGAAGCATCATTCAGAATTAAGTAAATTTTTACTCACATCCATCGCATTCATAATAGTGTACAGCTCTAGACCATTAATTCCATCTACGCTTATCTGCCACTTTACATGAACCGCATTGTCGTTCTGATCAAACCGCACAGCATTCTCCATAAACCTCAAAAGTAGCTCTTGAATCTACATCCAAATTGAATGGCTCTAAAAACAAATCATAAAATTGGATAAAATCACCATTTCGTTACTCACAATCAATCAAAAATGTAAGGTTCAAATGTCAATTGCGCCACAAGCAAATTATACAGATCGATTCTCAGTCAACTCATATCACAAAAAAGAAAATAGCACAAATATGAACCATTTCTAAGTAAAAATGGTACACATTAGGAGAAGAAACCTAATTGCAGATGCATAATAACTTAAAATCACACCTTTCAAATAATTCTATACTCAGTCCTTCAATCTAACTAGGGCAGAGCAAATTTAGGTGGAAATCATCAAAACTTCTAAACAAGTATAGCCATAAATATAGATTGTTCATCACAAAAAGCATTCAATTTCAATGCAAACTAACATTTGCAGAAATTCAATTACTTTCCGCAATTCCTCTAAGCATACAAATCAAATAAAAAATCCAATTCACCTCCTCGAAACAATCCGCCCACTGCTTTCTGAGTATGGCGTAAACCGCCGGCTCACCTTCCGCCGCCGTCTCGGCATTGCCACCGCCCTTCACTCCAAGAGCTCCCTTCAATTCCCTCAGCCCCTCCGCCGCCTCCACCACTCTCCCACTCTTCACGTCCGCCCTAACCACCCCCAATTTCCCATCCAATTCCAAAATTACCCCCAAAAACTCCAGAATCTCCCTCTTCTCCCGCGCCTCCCGCCTCTTCTCCACAATCTCCCTCACAATTCTCCCCACATCCGCCTCCACCGGCTGATCGCACACGAGGCTCAGCAGCGCGGCGACGTCGCCGGCGAGATTCTCCGACTTGGAAACGACGTCGGAGCAGCGGGAGAAGAGGGCGGAGAAGTCGGAATGGTGGGAGAGGAGGTACGATTGGACGGTGGATTTGATCCGGAGTGAGTGCGCGTCGAGGCGGGAGATGAGGAGGCGGAGATCCGGCGCCGACAGCGGCGAGGAGGGGGATTCCGGCGAGGAGAGAAGATCTCGGACGTTGATTGTGTTGATGAGGACGTCCATCGCGAGAGAGTCCACTGTATCGACTGTGAGGAAGTCTGCAGCGGATAATATGGCCTTTGCGGAAAAATAATGCTTGGGTGAATTTCATTTTGTCACCCCAAAACTTTTATAAATTTCGGTTTTCACCCTCAATTCAAGAAAATAGCATATTTCTCCGTAAAATCTTCCATTTAATGTACCGTTTAATAAACAAGCATTTTGATCTGAATATGTATGTTCATAAGTTATGTTGGTTCAGACTTCAATCTTTTAGTCATCGTCTACTGTTCGAATTTTCGACCTAGGTCACATCTTTAAATCAAAATCATTGCATCCGTCATTATATATATATACACACAGTATTTTAAAAGAGAAAATGTATATTCCCTTCGTTCACGTTAAGTATGGTATTTTTACTATTTTTGTTTGTCTACAATAAGTATGATCGTTTCAGTTTAGGATATATATATATATCTTTGTACTTTTACTTCATTCATACACAATTTACATAAAGTGCATCTCACAAATCATTTATTAATTACCTACAAATTAATTTTGGTGGGATTGTTTTCTCATTTTATATACATCTCTCGATATTTTTTAAAAATTTGTGTTATTTCATCTACACCACACTTATCGTGGAGGGAGATGAATATTTTGAGGGGAGGAGAGAAGAAGAAATAGTCTTATGAATAGAAAATTGCATCCACATTGTTTTTTTTGAAGGATGCATCCACATATTGTTTACGATCAAATGTAATACTCCCTTCGTCCACGAAATGAGTACCCATATTTCCTTTTTCGTCCGTCCACGAAATGAGTATCTATTTCCCTTTTTGGCAAGTGTACCCCACACAACCCTTTAATTAATACTCTCAAAAAGTGGGACCCTTAAACTATTCATACTACACTCCATACATTTTTTAAAACTCGTGCCGTCCACAAATGAGTACTTATTTCGTGGACGGAGGGAGTAAAAGATTTCGATATTACTTTAGCAACCACCCACCGAATGCTATTAATTAGAATTTAGAACTATTATTGCATTTGCAGGCATAAGTACATGCATGTCTGCTAGATTTTCTTAGTACTATAAATATCACAAAGAAATATATGTATGAGGATAAAGTTGACAAATTTTTGACAAATTAATTATATCTGCCTTTGCATTTATAGCCCAACTAAAATTGGAGGTGCAACTTCTCACGAGCGATTGATGTGAGACTTCTTAGCCCTTTCCCACTTCGTTGCGTGTCTCGAAATAGTGGATTTAAGTTAATTCAAATTATTTGTCTAAGACTATAATAATAATAATAATAATAATAATAATAATAATAATAATAATAATAATAATAATTAATCTTTTAAGTAGTTTTTTATTTTCTTCATTGATTTCTTTATGTATCTTGCATGCACTTTAGAAAAAACTTTTTGTAGTCCCAAAGCTATGACTTAATTAAGGTTTTACTGTATATTTTTTTTCAAATTAACTTCAATTTTTGATAATAAATGATTGGGGTTGTTCATTACGTGATAAATAAGTTTTATTTTTATAATTAATATCAAGATATCAAATTTAATAATAGCACACAAAAATATTTCAATCTTGTCTATAGAAATGAGATTTAGTATACCACACTCTCACTTTCATATTTACTTGCTTATGTATTATTCCTTCAATTTCAATCTTGTATGGTGTAATTTAATTTGTGATTATTAACTAGAGTTTATTCCATCTAATTATGGTATATAATTATTTTTATTATTTAATTTTACTTTTATTAGTTAATAATAGGTTGATAAATTCAAAATTATGGTATATAATTTTAATTTTCTAAAATAAAAATTAGGTATAATTCATAATATTATAATAATTTTAATTTTTATAAAAAATAATAAATATAATTGTGGGACACTGAATCTCATTCCCTCCATAGATCAATGATTATTCGACCAAATAGTTAAGAATAAAAGTATTAATGAGTGAAAATAACTAAAAGTAAAAGTTCTTATGAATAAAAGTAAACATTATTGTGAAGAAATATAAACTTTAAAACTGTCTGCATCGTATGCGGTTGACCGCACAGGAGAATTTGCGTAATTTATACATACAACAGATAATATCACACAAATTGACAATAGAATTAAAAAACAAGCATTAGAAACTAATAGTAGACAACAATAAGTAGGAGACATAAGAGTGATTGACATATACATAGATTGACATATAGATTGAAATATAACTCGAACAACATCAAGTATTAACCACACTAGCTCGTCTAAGTCGAGATATTATGCGGTGCATCTTCGAGTAGCAGTAGTTGTGGGTGACGATCGATCCCAAAAACGACACCGTACTGAACTCAAAACCTAGATACGTACGTGGGTGACGATCGATCCCAAAAACGACACCGTACTGAACTCAGAAACTAGATACGTGCTAGTAATACGAAATTAGACTCGAACAAGTCTAGATTTTTTTTTTTTCACAAAAATTCACGCAAACTATGCTTGAGCAAATAATCAGCTATAATTTGACTGGATTTCTGAGTTGGGTGGAAAGAATCCCAGAAGACATATTTATTTGCATCTGTACATGTAAATGGGTTCAGCTGGTCGCACATATATCCCATTTCAAACATTCCTGTCGCACAACATGCAACTGTTGCTACTTCAAATCCTGTCAATATATATTTCACAACAAATTAAAAATTATAACATCAAACAAAATATTCCAATGTTATCTTGAAAATTGTGAGAACTAATATTATAATACAGTGAACTAGTACGTTCAGTGCAATAAATTATACGCGCGCGTTCAAAAAATTAAATTTCTCGCCCTTCATGAGATTCGATTTCAGAACCACAAATCCACTTTTCTCGATCTAAGGGTCGTAAATGATTCTTAATATTTATTTTAAAATTAGTTTTTATTTCATTATCTAATCCATGTATGTGTGTATGTGTGTGTGTGAGAGAGAGATAGATGAATAAATGAACACAAAAATTTGGGTACAATCGGGTCTACCGTACAACCGGGTTGACCCACACCCAAAATAGTGTTATTTATAAGGTGAGGGTGCAACCTGATTGTACGGTACACAATGTTGTACCCAAGACTACCTCCTAAATGAATTGCATAATATTTTGAACTAGTTCATTAAACTAATTTCTCAATGAGATGAACAAAATGAATTGCATAGTAAAAAAGAAAATCAAAATATGCGATTTTCTAATCTTTAATTACTAGCTGCAACAAGACCCAAATCGATAAGATATATATTTATGCCTTAAATCAACAGATAATTAATCTATAAAGAAATTAACCTAAAAGAAGAATGTATCAATTGATTGAATTAGCTAGCGCGCAGACTATATATAATAGGCTATTTCATAATGTTCCTTTTCTTTTTTCGTATTGTCACATCAACATTAAATTTTCTAGTAACAAATATTTACTACAAAACCTTCAATTTGATAACTACCTCTAAACGATCTAAGTTATAGCTTCTACTTAATGCTCACATGCTTCATTAACACATGGTACGACTTTGTACCATACATAATGTCACCCACATTTGCTATTTTTCCAGCGAGAAATATATCTTAGACAAACCTAGACAATTATTGAAATTTATTCATCATTAGAGAAGAGTTTATATATATTATATGCCCAACCACCTTCATCCTTAATTCATATGCCCATATTGACATGCAAACTATTTACAAAAGAATTCATCTAGAACAATTGCACACTAAATTCCATCAAAAATTAATTTAAACTCCAATTTTACCTAAAAACTAAATGATCAATTTTTTTCCCTTCCATTTTACCATATTACATGGGATTTATTTATGTATTTATGGGAATTTACTAGTGTTTGGATCTAAATCTTGACACGTCATGACAATCTAACACGAGATTGGCCTCTCGAAATATCGACACAAAAGAAAAAAAAAATTAATCTTGACACGTCAGACAATCTAACACGAGACTGACCTCTCGAACCTCGAAACACATAAATTAATAATGCAAGAAACTTCACAACCAAGAGAAACTTACCAAATTGAGAAGGCTTCTTGATCATTTGCATGAAAATCCCATAAGGGTTGGAGAAAACAACCCTAATCCCACTCATCTTCCCATTCATCTTCTCAACCAAACCACCCAACTTCTCATTGAAATGCAAGGCAACAACATTGTACCCTTCCATGCACTCATTCCCATTCCCATTGACATAGTTTGTTGACCTCTCCAAGGGCAAGCATCCCATCGGCGGGAGCCCGGTCAACGAGATCTTCCGGGCCCCGAGGCCGTAGATGCCCGTCAAGAACTCCTCCACGAGGCCGATGAGGAAGTCCTGATACTGATCGACCGTCGTGTATTTCGACCTCGTGTTCGGGATCGTGTAGTAGTTCTCTAGGAAGTCATTTGTGCCTAAGCTTACCAAATAGAGAGCCTCATTTATTATGGATTTGGCCTTTGCTTCACCCACATAGGCTTTGAGCTTGTTTTGATATTCCTTGTAGTATTCCACCTCTTTCCATAGAGGAATCACATTCTGCAGATCCCAAAATTCAAAATAAATATAAATAAATTGATGATAATGGTCAAGATACGACGTAGATATAGGGAAAATGAATAAATCGAGCTCTGATTTTTATGTAATTTATAAAATTAATGCATCAATAATAATTTTTGACGTATTGGAATTAAAATAAATTTATGAAACGAAAAAGAATGCTAACGTGAATTAAAGAGAGGCGGTGCTCACGAATATCACTCACGTAAGGTATATAACATAATGTATTTATTTATTTTAAAATATATTATTAAACGACCATTGCTTTATTAATACTTTATAATAAATTATTATTCAAAGCACAAATGGCATGTATGCAGTATGCATGTCTCTGTTGCACAATAAATATTGCTTATTTTAATAATCTGAATTTTTTTTCGATCGAAGTGAAGTATATAGTTATCGATACCAAATCTACTAATCATTATATACATACCTATTTCAGCAACAACAAAAATGAAATTATGCAAAAAGTTTTATGAGAATCCAATTCCTGCATTTTGTTTGAGAAACAAACTCAAAAAAAATCCTCATGCAAATTTAATTTTGTATATAAATACCTATTTCAATAATAATAAAAAAAAAGAGTAATCAAATTAACAAAATTATAATTATGCCAAAAAAATTACGAGAAACTAATTTTCCAGCATTTTATAACAGAAAACATGAAAAAAAATCTCATGCAAATTTACCGCGTTTTCAATAAGCAGTAGAGCGTCTCGTTAAAATCCAATCTAGAACTTACGAGAACATTCGAAGTAACATTGTCGAATCCGGTGCCGGCGGAGGCGAAGCAGACGCCGGCGGCGAAGTCGGAGATGTTATACTGCGGATCCAGGTACGCCGGCACGAACGGCCGGAGACCGAACGCCTCCGAGATGAAATCCGGCGGAATGCGGCCGTTCGAGAACCTCCCCGTCGGGCGGCCGCCGAAGAAGTCGCGGCCGTAGGGGCGGAAGTTGCTCCGCAGCACGGTGGATATCTGGTTGTTGTTGCCGGCGTCGACCGAGGAGTCTCCGAACACGATCACCGCCGGGACCGCCGCAGCGGCGGCGCCGCCGAGGAGGCAGAGGAGGAGGCAAGCTGCGGGAGCTAGGAGAGGAGAGCTAGGCATTGTGGAATTAATTTTTGTGAAATCAGTTTTGGGGGAAATATTTTTTCTGTTTTTGGTTGGATGTGATAAATGAGAAGGGTTTTATATAGAAATTGGAGAAAAGTTTGTTGGTTGATTTATTTAATGGAATTGGGAGTTGAGAGGAAAAAAGCTTTAAATTAAGCATTAAATGAGAGTGCATTGCTGTGAGGTGGGTAAATGGGTTGGCAGCAGAGGAAATGCACCCACTGCTGCTATATATTGTTTTTTCAGAAGAATAAATGTACTCTTCCTCCCACCGCGATATCGTTTTCACGTTGCAGACTGTGCGAATTTTAAGAAAAGTGGTGAACAATAATGAATATTGCAGTGAGTGAAGTTTGGCCACACAGTGAAGACACTTTTTGATGAAAATATAAAGGTTAAGAGAATAAAGTGTTATGTGGATCCTACAACTATAAATGGAAATGGAAACGATATCGCGGACGGAGAGAGTATGTGTTTTGGAGTGATTTAACTGTCGTGTTTCAGTCTCGTATTTTATTTTATCACTGAACGTATATTTATGTTTTATTTGAAGTGTCTATAATTTTGATTATAGAGATTGGTGCCGGGTTGGAGACGGGGCGAACTTAATTACGTGTGATGGAACACGGTAATAATTTTTTTTTTTTTAAATATTTTAAAATTGTTAAAGTATGAGTATTTTGTGTGACTCATAGTACTATAGTTTTGATCACCAAATCAAATCATAAAAATATTATTTTTTCAAAATCTCAAACTCGAAATTTAGAAAATATAGCTTACACTAGATATTTTTTTTCTGCTTCCGTCCTTCTCTACTAGCATGTGTCTACCATTATGTAAGATTGTCTAACTTAATAAAATACGGCTATTATTGAAGGAAAAAAAAAAGGAAAAAAAGAACCTAAGAGAACCCTTGACAACAAAAAAAAACGTGGACTAAGGGTCGGACCTCATTAAAACCCAACCGTAAAGGGGTATGTAAGATTGTCTAACAAGTCAAGATTCATTAGATGTTCATATTTTGATTAATTTAGTCCTATATCTTAACATATTTGTAGATTTATTGAAGTGTTGATTACACATGGAAACATATATTACCCATTAAAATATACTAAGTTGAAATGAGAAGAGAACTAAGACACCATTTGTGAACTCAAAAATTTCCTCCCAAATTAAAATACTCTTTATTTTCTATTTTCATTCCTTTTTTGCTTATGGGAATTACTTGGACCACAATATGGTACAAATAAGTATAAAATGTTTTTTGTTATTGTACTTTTATATACAGACATGTACATTTATTAATTTCTGCTCTCATTTTTCTTTCTTTTATTACTGAAAGATATTCAAATCGCTGCAGGAAATAAAAGGTCATTTAATGGTACAAAATAAAATGATGTAAATATTGTCATTTACATAATAAATGATTAGTTGGACTTTCCCAATTAGAGGTGTCCTTTTATTGCACCAATAACAAATCAACCCTGGACCAATCTATATGGCATGTGCAATAAATAGTAATTACTACTAATTATACAATTGTATATACTCGTAAATTTCCTACTGCTCAGTATACTTAGGGGCCGTTTGATTTGCAGTTTAGGATTGATTAGGATTAAAATTATCTTGAGAAATTAGTGTGGATTTATATTATTTCATGGGTGTTTGATATCATGGCTACTTAATCCTATATTATGTTTGATATCCATAGGATTATGTTGGATTATATTATCTAATACCAAAACTATCCTCACATAATTTTAAAAATATCATGTGTGTCCACCATTACTTGGGCATTTGCATCGATATGCGTGAGGAAGGGTAGCAGAATTTTTATCCAACTTCTCAGTATTAAATTTATCCGAGGGGGGTGGACGGATTATTAGTATGGGTTAATCCCACAAAATAGCATGGAGAAGTAGGATTAAGTAGGAGTTGACCATATTAACTGCACATGATATCAAACATCACACTAATCAGTATTAATTTAATTTATCCTACCTATAAACCCATATCAAACAGGCCCTTATTAGTTTACTAATTATTGATATATGTAAAGAATAAATTAATGAATAAATAATTTTGCAAAAATATTGGTGATAGCACTACATTCCCAAAAAATTGTGCATTCAAATCTCCACCTGAAATGGAGGCTATTTAGTAACAATATCTTTTATTTTCTTTTTCATGAAACATTGTTATCATCGACGGGTCCCTCTCAAACTATTATTTTATTTAATTTTTCAGCTGATTTCTAGTTGCTTGTTTTAATTTCTACTTCAATTCGTTTTTCTATTATTCTTTTTAACTGAATAAATGCATGGACTCTGTTGCAAATGTGATGAATAAGGAAATTGCTAATATCTCATACTAGTGTATAAATATGGATAGAGGCATAGAGCCATAGAGGTTCAATAGAGAATGTTATATATTGAGATAATGGAAAATGAATCTCGAACAAGCGAATAAGTTAATAATTTCAATGAACAAATCATCTTTCCTTATGAACAACCATTTCCGTCTGGGTTTGAATCCTGAATGAGGCGAATTTTTCAACATATTAAATAGATATGTTTGTTCATTAATTTTATTGGTTTATTCGAAAAATTTATTGATTTATTTGGTATTCTTTATTCTCTCAATATATATCATTCTCCATGGAATTAACCACACTCTAATTGCACGTAATTAGAGTGTAATTTGAAACATATTCGAGATTAGTAATGCTTGTTTAATACTTTTAGGCTTAGAAGAGTAGTAAAATATGTGACGACATTATAAATTATGGAGAGTCTTATATTAGATGGTTTCACGAGTCAAAATTCATGAGACAAACGAAGATTGAAATTCAAACTATCGATCAAATGACATCTCTAACTTGACACGTCAAAGTCTCACGTGTAAATCCAAATATAGTTTTAAAAATGAAATGGAAAATAATTTTTTATATTTGTATTTGCTAGAGAAGGGTTGTTAAATATTCACGTTGTATCCATGTTTGTACCATATATTACGAAAATATATACTAAGTATTTAGGTATATATATATGATTTTCTTTTAATTGGAGATATTTAAATTCCAGAGATATCTATGATTTATTGTGCCGCCGAAGCTTTCTATCATTAATAGTTGCACATTCTGGTTGTACTAAAAAAAATATTATAATTTTTTTTCTATAAAAAATTATTTTTATATCTATTTAATTTGTTCATGTATTAATTCAAGTTGCATTCCCTAATTAATAACGTAGGGTTGTGTTGATTGATGCATGTAGTGTGATAATTAATTAACTAACCTCTTAAGTTGCATAATAGTATATCACTTCATGAACAAAATTAGCCCTAAATCTAATTACGGATTTATTTTAAAACAAGCAATTAAACCCAAAAATTACAGTGCGGTTGTTTTCAAGATATGAACGACTGCAATTAGTAATTAATTAGTATAATTATTATTAATTTGTTAATTAAATTTAGAATTTCGAATTAAAATCTATTAATCATATACGTATAATTTAATTAAACAAGTGCACGATCTGTGCTTTAGAAAGGAAAAGAAAAAAAAACTTGAAATATTTATCTTAATACATAAACAAATGACGATATAATGAAGAAGCTCACAATAATCTCTTATTCAAGGTATAGTATGACATAATTATCAAATTATTACAATATTGATAAAACGAGTCTAACCAAATCCAAACCTTTTAAATTATTCAGACTCGATACATAAAAAAAAATAGTTAAAGTAGAGATAAATTTAATACTATATCAATGTGTCGATCGATAACAATTAAAAAATAGACGAATATAGAGCTCCCACGAAATAAAAGACATATGATGTGCACGTGCACATGCATACCCTAATGTCCCAAAACGGTGACTTCTGGTTTATCGTCATCGGGATCTTCGTCGCCGATCTTCTTGATGTTGCCGATGACGTGCTCGTAACGACTATCGTCGGCATCCTCGTTGGCGAGATCGTGAAAAGTGTGGATGCTATGGCCGGGTTGGTCCACGGCATGGACTTGTTTTACTAGGATCAAACAAACCAAAATCCCCACCAAAAAAATCATTGAAACTTTTGGCCTTGATGCTGCCATTGCTAACTTCTTTATGATTGTTTGTTTCTTTTTTCTTCAAAATTTTGTTTGATTTGGTTGCTATGAGCAAGAAATGAAGGTGAATTGAGATTTTGAGAAGAAGGGGGATATTTATATATTGGATATGTTAGGTGAAGTTAGTTTAGTTAGTTGGATGTTTTTGTGGTTGGAGTTTTTCCCTTTTCTATTTTTGTGGAGGTTAATTATTTTTAGTATACGAGAGAAGTTCCCAAAATGTTAATTGTTGTCATTTGCTTTGCTTTAATTAGGATATTAATAATATATACCATCCTATTTCACTTGTTGTGGTTATTTTTGATTAGCTACAAGAAATTTATCAATCGATAAAAATAAGTTATATTGATACAATTATGATGTGATTATAAATTATAAAATAGTAGTATTATGGTTGATTACTAGCATAAAGTACAATATTAAGAAAAAATTGTTAATTGTGCTTAAGATATATGAAAATCCACCCGAATTTGGTTTTGCATGTGAATTAAAAATGTAGTATATCTTGCTTCAAAATGTAAATTTTTTAATTTTTTTTTAATTTTGAGCGAATCAATATCATTCTAGCTAGGTGAAGTGGCAAATTAATATCATCTTGACTAGCTGAAGTGACGTAGACATTCAACTACATCGTTTAGTACATCGACCGTTTAAGTCATGTATGTAGACATTTAGGGCGTTCACCTCAATATTAATTTAAGGCAACTGCCTGAAAATTTAGAATAACTAAAAGCTTGTGTCAGAATTTTTAGTTAATCTACAAAATTAGAATTCGATAATAACACACATAAATTGTTCTCCATAATTTAATTTCAAAATTACAAAAGTATTTAGTGGTTTTTCCTTAACTAGCAATTCTAGTCCATAAAAAAATAATAAAAAAAAAACTAATTAATGCATCATAGCCACTTTAATTTCTTTCATAAAATTCTCTTAAATCCCCTCTAAAATTTTTTTATCCCCACATAAACACAAGAACAACCACAAACACAAAGAGGGGCCAATAGTTTTATCAACTAATTAAATATATTAAATAAAACATCTTAGGAAGTTGAAGGGGGATTTGCAAGAAATATCTATTAAAAAAAAATCAACCAAATAAAGCAAAAATGGCAACAATGGTGATGAAGTTGTTGGTGATGATGATTTTTGTATGTCCATTTCTTGCAACACCGGCGGAGGGCAAAATCCTAATTTATGGCGCAATGCTGCCTAATATTATCCCCAGACAAACGTCGCCGCCGCAACCGGCGAACATCTACACTAGCCGTCGCCAGCCTAGCCCCGACGGGGCTAGGCCGCCGGCCTCGGAGGATGTTTTGGCCACCATGTTTTCTCATGAGACGTATCATGGAAAATTGTAACGAACATGTATTATCAATATAATAGATTAATTGGCTATAAATTTATAAATTGTAATGATTTCTCGAAAATTTCCTAAAATTAAGATTTCGATCAAATCAAAATTGGTGCGGCATCGGAATTTTTTAGACCGGGGTTATGGTTTCTAAAAAAATAAATGTCACATCAATTTTGATTTGGTCGAAATCTTAATTTTGGAGAAATTTTGAAAATAATCAAATTTCGTGTATTCTTTACCAATTTTACAAGATATGAAAAAAGTCGAAGTTCACTAATAGCCGATCGATTTACAGCCAAATTAACCCTATAATAGTAGTATTTATTTTGTTATTCTTGCGTGGTAATGTTACATGGATTGTCAATTAGATATAAATAATGATGATATATGTAACAAGCCCATATATTTCTTAAATTACATTAAGATGAAATTATAAATTATACTCCACATCAATTTTCAACTTTTTTCTTTTTATTCTTTTTTGTTTGTTTCTTTCAGCATATTTTTATGATAGTCTGAACACATACAAGCACAAGCTAGCAATGCAAATTTGACCTGACCTGGATTTACTTCGACAGACGGTCTTCGTTCTTTCACCCATTGTAATTTGGGGATTTATAAAAAGTGTGAAATAAATTGAGCAAGCGTTTAAATTCAGAGAATTGAAGGTAAAAATTGAAGTTCATGAAAAGTTTTGAAATCAGGCCAAAGTACATGGGTTTTGGCGTAATTATCCATTTTTTTTAATTTCATTTTTGTATGCTTAATTTAATTTTATTATTATCAATCATGCTTTATTTCACCCACTTAGAGCACAAAAATATTTTTTATAATCTATTTTTTTTTTAATTTAAATTTTTGAAAATAAAATTTAAAGATAATGCACACTAATATTTAATAAATCTTATATTTTATAAAAGTTAAAATAATAAATATAATTAATAATGAAATAGGCAGAAAATGAAAACCGTACAAATTACAAATATAATGATAATACTAGTGCTCCAGCCTTCCAGTCGCTATCGTTCAGTGTGAAATAGGGTTGTAATCGAATCGAAGCGAATATCACGATATTCGATTCGTATTCATGAAATGATATTAATATTCTATTCGTGATTCGATTTCGAATATGAAATTCGATTCGATATTCGATTAGTTGTTATTTTCGAATTATTCGATTCGAGTATTCGATTCGTTTTCATAAAAGTACCTTAATTTTTTTTACGAATATTCGATTCGAGTATTCGACTAGCATTCCAAGCTATTCGATTCGAAAATATTCGAAATTCTGAAGGAAATAGTAGATGAGGCGGGTGCTGGTGATTGGCGATGGCCGACGAGCCTAGCAGACGGAGACAGCAGGTGTTGGCGACTGGCGGCAGGCGACGAGTGACGCTAGCAGACGGAGACGGCAACAGAGAGGACGATGCCGCGACGGGCGACGAGCTACGCTAGCAGACAGAGACGGCAACAGAGAGGAAGCAGACGGAGACGGCAGCGGAACTGCAGCAGACGACAGCACCAGACGGAGAGGATACGCCGCGTCGGAGTGCTGACGACGGGCGAAGACGGGCCGATGCAGCCGGCGCGGTGACGCGGCTTGTGTGGAGAAGAGAAGAGGAAGCTTAGGCTAGAGACTAGAGAAAGGTTGTAGTTTCAGATTTGGAAAAGGAGGCGCGCGGCGTGCCTAGTTAAATTAGGGTTAGCATTATTTTTTTACTATTTTTTTAAAGGAGGGTTAAAAAGGTAAATTACAAAAATTCTAATTAAAATATTAATATTCTATATATATATATATACTATATAAGAGTCAGAATTAGATTTTATTTTTTTGAAATGAGTGTTACAATTAGAAGTTAGATATATAAAATTATAATTAAAATATTATATATATATATATATATATCGAATCGAATATCTACGAATATCGAATCGAATATCATAATTTCATATAAGTATTTGAATAATAATCGAATCTGTTAGAAATGGATATTCATGTTAGAAATGGATATTGGGTCTTATAAGCGAGAGGGTTGTCTCACCATATAAAGTGACTCATGTCACAATCTCCAATCCAATGTGGGACACTTCAATATAATCGAATCGAATACTCCCTCCGTCCACCAATCAACTTCCCATTTGGTGGTCGGCACGGAAACTAAGAAAGTTGAAAAAGGTAGTGTAAAGGTGGTGTAAAAGACTAAAATGGTAGTGTTAATGTATTGTGATTACTTTAACTAATCTTTCACTAGCTATTTGACATTATTTTAATGCCTTGACTTAAAGTTTTTTTTTTATAAGCTATTTATTTATTCTTTTTTTTACACTTTAATTAAATAAACTAAAAATTTAGAAAATAAATAAATAAATAAACTGAAAATTCAGAAAATAAATAAATAAATATATAAACTGAAAATTCAGAAAATAAATAAACTGAAAAATTCGAAAATAAATAAATAAATAAGTAAACTGAAAGTTCGGAAAATAAATAAATAAACTGAAAATTCAGAAAATAAATAAATAAATAAACTAAAAATTCAGAAAATAAATAAATAAATAAACTGAAAATTCAGAAAATAAAAAAAATAAACTGAAAATTCGAAAATAAATAAATAAATAAATAAACCGAAAATTCAGAAAATAAATAAATAAACAGAAAACAAAATTTTCAGAAAATAAATAAATAAATAAATAAACTGGAAATAAATAAACTGAAAATTTGAAAATAAATAAATAAAATAAACTGGAAATGCAGAAAGTAAATAAATAAATAAACTTAAAATTCAGAAAATAAATAAATAAACTGGAAAATTCGAAAGTAAATAAATAAATAAACTGAAAATTTAGAAAATAAATAAATAAATAAACTGGAAATAAATAAACTAGAAAAGAAATAACCTGAAAATTCGAAAATAAATAAATAAATAAACTGGAAATTCAGAAAGTAAATAAATAAATAAACTGGAAATTCAGAAAATAATTAAATAAACTGGAAAATTCGAATGTAAATAAATTAATAAACTGAAAATTTAGAAAATAAATAAATAAATAAATTGGAAATAAATAAACTAGAAAATAAATAAACTAAAAATTCGAAAATAAATAAATAAATAAACTGGAAATTCAGAGAGTAAATAAATAAATAATATGGAAATTCAGAAAATAAATAAATATATATACTGGAAATAAATAAACTGAAAATTCGAAAATAAATAAATAAACTGGAAATTCAGTAAATAAATAAACTGAAAAATCAGAAAATAAATAAATAAACTGGAAAATAAATAAACTGAAAATTCAAAAATAAATAAATAAATCGAAAATTCAGAAAATAAATAAATAAACTGAAAATAAAATTTTCAGAAAATAAATAAACTGAAAATTCAGAAAATAAAAAATAAACTGAAAATTTTGATATACCCTACTCTATTTAATTAAAATCAAAATTGGATTAATTAGACAAGTAATGATAGAGTGTGGTGGGTCCAATTGATAAAGTGTAGTAATTTAAAAAGTAAGGGAGGGTATATAAGTCCAAAAAGCAGAGTGAGAAGTTAATTGGTGGACAAAATTTTAGAGGCAAATGAGAAGTTGATTGGTGGACGGAGGGAATATTTGTTATGGAATACGAATAGGACAATTTCGAATCGAATCTGAATCAAGCAAAAATATTCTATTCATTTACAACCCTGGTGTGTGAATGCTAGCTGTAAAGTGAGAAATTAGTGTGAATGCTAGCTGTAAAGTGAGAAATTAGTGTTTTGAATAACAGAGGTAGATTGGAAATTAATCTCATCTTCATTCACACTCATCTCGTATTCTCTCTGCAACTCCCAAAACAACCATGGCAGCAGCTTATGCAACTCTACTTTCTGCTTTGAATATCATAAACAACCTTCACCATCATCCCCGCCCTCCTATTTCTCTCCCCATTCAACAAGTTGAGTCTCTCACTCAAAAGATTAATTTCCTGCTGGAATTTCTCGAGGGGTATAACCCCCATCGTGGCTACTCCAAAGAAGCGGATCCATTGGAGTCTCGCATTGCAGATGCAGCTTATGCGGCCGAACACGCCATTGAATCTCATATTTTCGATCAGTTGACAAATAATGGAGAAAATATGAGTTCTGATGGCTTGTATGAAGCTCTGGAGAAGGTGATAGAAGAAATGGCTTTGATCGAAGAGGAGGCCAAGCAAATTCAAGCGAGAGTTGGAGTCCAACATCAGCTGCACACAAAATCAACGACTTCGGATTCCTCGAGATCTTCTTCGTCTTCGATTCCGCAGCAGAGTAGCATGGTGGGTGCTGATGATGTCAAGCTTCAATTGATGGATAAGCTCACTTCTGATCGCCTTCATCTACAGATCATTCCCATTGTAGGGATGGGCGGCTCGGGTAAGACCACTCTTGCTAGAACTATTTATGAAGAACGTCTTATTAAGGAGCATTTTGATATTTGTGCGTGGGCTACCATCTCTCAAGAATATAGCATTAGAGAAATGTCTGCAGTAGTTCTTCGTCAGTTTAATATAGGAGTTGATGACGATTTGAATGAGGATGGATTAGGAGAAAAGTTGTATAAACATCTTTATGGTAGAAGATACCTAATTATAATGGATGATATGTGGAGCATTGATGTATGGGATAGAGTGAGGAATTATTTTCCAAATAACAAAAATGGCAGCAGAATAGTGGTAACAACAAGACTATCAGATTTGGCTTCTACATTATCCAACTCTGATAGCCTTGGGATGAAACTTTTGGATGAGGCTGATAGTTGGGAGCTTCTCTCCAAAACTGTGTTCGGGGAAGAAGGTTGCCCTCTTGAATTGGAGGAAGTCGGAAAACATATTGGAAAAAGCTGCAAAGGACTTCCATTGTCAATTGTTGTGATTGGAGGCCTTTTGGCAAAGTCCAAACATGAAAGAGAGTGTTGGGAAGAGATAGGGGAAAACTTGAATGCAAGTGTTAATTTAGAGGATGACGAGCGTTGCTTGAAAATACTATACATGAGTTACAAGCAATTGCCAATACATTTGAAACCATGTTTTCTCTATATGGGAGTTTTTCCCGAAGATAAGGTGATTCGTATGTCAGAGCTCATTAGATATTGGGTTGCGGAAGGATTTGTGAAAGCAGTAAGTGGGAAAAGCTTGGAAGAGATAGCACAAGAGTATTTAAAAGACCTTATTGGTAGAAATCTTGTGCTTGAGAGTCTTGTTGAAAGAAATTTTGAAAAATGGGGAGAGAAATGTTGTCAAATTCATGATTTGTTGAGAGACTTGTGCTTGAGAGAAGCTGAAAAAGAAAGGTTTTATAATAGCGCATCAGATAATGTAGGCATAAGCGTCTTGCCGCCTATGTCACAAGCTCGTTCTTTGACGTGGAATGATCAACAAGAACTATCACCTCTGAATATGAGCTTGATGAGGATAGTGAAATGGAATAAATCCCATAAAATCCAAGAAGATTTATTTGCACACATCGATCAATTAGTTAACTCACGGGTCCTTGAAACAGGTTTTCTCACAAGAATAGAGGGGGATTTTCCTTGTTCAATATGGCGATTTTGGAATCTACAAACACTAATTGTTTCCACCATCAGAGAGGTTACTGCGCCAACTGATTTTTGGTACATGCCTCGCATCAGGCATGTTCAGATCTCTAATCTTCGTCTCACAAATCCTCCTAACGAGCAAGATGACATTGTTTTGGGAAATCTGCATAGCCTCGGGAAAGTATTAGATTTCAAGTGTAGTGTACAAGTCGTCAAAAAAATTCCCAATATAAAAGAATTGGCTTTTCATAATAGGGGAAAGCGTGATGATGAGATGTATTGTTTGAGCAATCTCGATTGTCTAACTAAACTTGAGTCCTTGAATTGTTGGATTTCGCGAAGAAGTGCAATCAACTTCCCCCATTCGCTCAAGAGTTTAGTTATTCATTACGGTTGTTGGGAAGACATATTGGATAAGGTAGGTGTGTTGCCCCATCTTCAGAAGCTCACACTCCTGCAAGGGAGTTTCAAGGAAGGGAAGTGGGAAACAACTGAAGGCCAATTTCGCAGCCTCAAATTCTTCACTCTTTACTTTTGTGAAAATCTAGAAATCTGGAAAATTGAAAGCTCCCACTTTCCATGCCTTGAGCGCCTTCATCTTACTGGACAAATTAACTTGCAGGAAATCCCTTTAGAGTTCGCAGAAATACCCACACTTAGAGAAATTGTTGTGGGGTATTGCAGAGATTCGGTTGTGGTTTCTGCTAAAAGAATATCAGAGGAACACGGGGACTATTACGGGGAAGGAGCCCTTCAAGTTCGCGTTGTCCTCTTTAAGCCGAAGGAAGCAGGAATGGAGAGCTTGGATGGTCCTAACTTTTATGTTAGACGTTTCGGTTCTTGAGAATCACTGCTACTAAGGTACATAAAAGAGATTGCAGATTTGGTTTGAATTAATTCGATTCCTACTTTTGATTTGTAATACTCCTATTTGAGTGATGGAACAATGAATTCATTCATATCATACGTATGTCATGCTTGGTTGCTGCTCTGTTTCTCTTTATATCTTGGCTTCTTTCTTTTCAATTCTTATTATTCACTGCCCCTTTCTTTCTCCTATTTCCACTTTTTCATTGCCAGCATAACTGAAAAACAAGTTGGATGCTGCAATTGTTGTTTCACTCTTCCATTCAGGTCGGCATGGATCAGCTCAAACAAGAAACACAGTATTTTTCATTTTTCATCACATATGTTAATATTCGTATCATTTTATAGTGAATGTGATTCCTCATTAATGGTTATTAATTCCATATGCCATTTTCATCATGTCATGTATCTCCATCCTGATTTGATTTGTGAACTAAATTTTCTATTCATGTATCGATTAAATTAATTTCTGTTAATTTATTGTCTGTTTTGTTTCTTTAAAAAAAAATGAGCACCCTTCTGAAAGTCTGAAAAGGAGTCAGTTCTTGATTCAACACAATGCTCTTTTTCATCATTTTTTACTTGGTAAAAGATGAAGGATTGAAATTCGTACCATAATAACTCACTTTTATAAATTGAAGTTGTCCCATGGAGCCACATAATTCTTTATTTTCTGAGAGAAATTTATTTATGGTCAAAAAAATAATAGTCGTACAATCTATAAATTTTTGCTACAAATTTATATCTCTATCAATCGGCATAAATCTAACCCAAATTATTGGTGAAAAACTACTGACGGAAAGAGCAGAAAAACATATGAATAATTAAACTATTGGGATCGAATGACATTCTTATTAATTGTATTGTTCCCTCAAAAGAAAGAAATCCCTCAAAAAATAATTAATTATCTTGTACTCCCTCCGTCCCGCACAAAGTGGTGCGTTTCTTTTGGGTACGGAGTTGTAGATTAGTGTTTTAAGTGTGTAGGAGAGATGAGGTAATAAAGTGATAAAATAGGAGAGAGAATGTGATAAAGTAGGAGATGGAAGGTAATAAAGTGATAAAGTAGGAGAGAGAATGTAATAAGGGAGTTATTAAGGAAAAATAAGTGGTATCTAATTTTTGCCAAAAAAGAAAATGCATCACTTTCAGTGGGACAGCCCAAAAAAGAATACGCACCAACTCCAGACAATTAGTAGGGCTTAGTTCTATAGGGTTGAGCCGCCGAATCGGCCCAATTCAAAAAAAAAAAAACAACATAGATTGTCCATTAGACATGATCATATGAATAATGAATCATTATTTATGTAATCTGGTGTAAAGTTAAGGTTTTTTTTTTTTCAATTAACATCGTATATTCGTATCATTATTTGAATTATTGGTTGGTTTCTTTGGCTTTTCACATAATACTAGAATTTCTAAATACAGATCAAAACACATCAACAAGAACATATTGGAAATTTTAAGGTGCAGTTTTAACTGATAAATAGCAAACTTTCAGATTGAAAATTCAGTACATTGAACTATCCTTTAATTTGTGGAAATTCAACATGTACTAATCCTTATATATGAACCCATTGTTTAACAAAAACTATAGAAAAAAATGGATACACAGCGAGCTCGAGAAATGTACTTCACAAACTGCAATTACCCGTTTCTCGTTATCGTGTCAACAAGATACAGACCGAAAGAGGCAAAGAAGAATCCGAACTTCGTCAGTTCCCAAGCGTTGCTCCCCTCTTTACATTCCAATCTTTGCGTGTAAATAACTCGTACTAGGCCACGGGGCTCGACTGAGAACTAATGGTTGTAGACGAATGTCATGATGTGGAAATCAGAACCAGTTAAGAGCCACCCATTGTGATGTCGTTGGCAGGTGGAGGATTTGTGTTGGCGCTAAATGGGCTGTCATTTTGGGCGCCCGTCTGTGGCTGCCCGGCTCCAAAGGCGAACTCCTGAGGGATTTCAAACGGGGGATGGGAGAAAACTGACGAGACAGTGTTGTTTATGAAGGCTGGAGCAGGAGTGGGCGTTTCGTTAGTCCTTGAGAAGCCAAAGCTTAAGGGAGGCTGGCTGGGAGACGAAAAACTTGGCAGGACGATGTTGCTGTTCTCTGTTGAGCCGAAGATCTTTTGCTCGAACTCCTGTAATTGCTCGTAAGCCGCTGAAAGAAACAAGTACGGGAACATGTCAGATCTGAAATTGTATGAAGGTTCAATATGCTCATATATATTTGATGACCTTCATGCAAACAGAAACTGTTACTAATCAAATAAATATAAAGTTGTGTTGATTATAGTTTATCGCGTGAAATTATTTTTTGTATGTCCTAAACTTTGAGAAATTATTTAATTATAGCCACAATCACGCCGAAATTGCTGAAATTAGCCTTGAAACGATGACCAGTTGGAGAGACAATTAATGCCTTCTATTGTTAGAAACATGACTCGTTTCATTATGAACTAGGAGTGTAATCACTTTGCACGAGCCATTTATTAGCATCGGTGCTATATATACCCAACGAAGACATGGCACGAAGTTAATTCTAAAAGGTTTGAATGCTTGGAAACAAATGAAAACATGATGTAACTGAAGAGCTAGAAATGTTATACACATTGGCAAAGATCTAGCAGTTTCTAATCTCGACGATTTATATGAATTAATATCTTTCAGCATATTTATATGATATATAATCGGAGCACATTCAAGCACAACTAGCAATGCAAACTTTGACCTGACCTGGATTTAGTTCGACAGACGGTCTTCGTTCTTTCACCCATTGATAACTTTGGGCAAGTCTCCAACCTTTGCTTTTCATCAAGTAAGCAATTACTATAGCAGGTGACCTATCGAAACATGAGATGTATCATTGAGGAAATCAACTAAATCTTATCGATATCAAGTACAAAAATGAATCAAAAGCACGGAATCAAACACCCTAAAGAAAAGGGAAGCTGAGGAATCACCTGTTTTTGCCTGACATGCAGTGCACCAGAACCCGGGCCCTATCTCTTTCGCATTGCTCTGCACAAGCATGTCGAGATAAATTTCAATAAAATAAAAAATAGCATCGAGTATGTTACAATGCTTTCAAGTTCATTTACTCGTAATTTCTTACATAGAAACCACACCAGCTAAAGTCACTGGAACCAGTAACATGTATGTTAATATGCACTAGAAGTCTAGAATGAAACAAAATATATGTTCGGAAGACTGTAAGAACCGTGACAGAAGATTCTGGAAGATAAAAGTTAATTGCCAAATAAGAGAAACCATCTAAGAGATATTCGTGTTAAGGAGTCACCTAGAAACTGGATTGCATCATCAAACGGCAATCTCTTTTCGTCTGGCAGGCAGTGATAGGTAAATGAATTTTTGTACAGGTTCTGACAGGCAGGTACAGTCTGCATATAGACAGATCAGTTACAAGAACGGAACTGTCCTTATAAAGTCTAATATAATAAGATGCAGAATGTGATATAAGTAAGAAACAAAGCTTGTCAATAAGTTATTCAAGCTACTAACCAAAGGAAAAACATATGGTTTCACACCCCCTCCTCACATAGACACACAAACACGCACGGAGATGTGTATATAGAATTCTATTTATATGGTGTAATTCAAAGGTGTAATTGCGCCTAATACACGAACTTTTAATTATTCTGATATTCAACACAGTTGCCAATTTCCAGCAAATTAATGTCAGGTGAAGTGGCAAATTAATGTCATCGTGACTAGATGTGGCGTAGACATCCAACTATTTGACACAACATCACCCATTCCTTAGGTTCATCAAAAGGAAACTAAAAACATATATAGTTCAACGAAAACTAAAAACAGAAAAAACCGTGCAAAAACTCAAAGAATCGATTGATCCGAACACTTACAGCTCTAAAAGATCAAACTTCAACCAACAAATTCTTTTCTATGCCATCCCACAACCCTTACACCCACTTAACTCAATCAAGTTACAACTTTGTGCAATTTAATGGAACACAGTGACACAGATATCATGACCAGAAAATTATCTATAAACTCGTGCACGAAACGACTCGATGAATCGATTAATCCAAGCACTTACAATTCTAAAATATCAAACTCTGAGCAACAAACACTATGCCCTCTCCTAGTAATTAACCACTCAACGCAATCATGTCAATAAAATTTTCAACTTTATGCACACAAACAGTTCAATAGATCGAATCACGAAATTGCAGATATCTCAATACCAAAAAAGAAAAAGAAAAAAGAAGGAGATCACAGCATACATTGAGAACACGAGAGATGCTCTGAGTTTTGAGCAGCTCAGCGCGGGCAGCATTGTCGTAGCTGCCCAAGTAGAGGAACTCGGGCAGGATCTCCGACGGGAAGGCGCTGACGTGGACTGCCGCCGCGGCGGGTTGGTCGGCGACGGCGGCCATGCGGTGGCCGCAGACGCCGCACACCTCCCCTTCCTCGTACTTGTGGTAGTGCCCGCAAATCCCGCACGGATTCTCTCTCTCTCGCTTCCTCATGATTGAATCGCGCAGTCGATTTCAGGAATTTTCCAAATCAATGCTTATATATGTGTGTGCTGAATCTTGATGCGGCAATTTGGGGAAATTGTGATTAGGAATTTTTGGGGGGAGATTTTGAAGTTGTTTATTAGCTAATGGAAATCTTGTTATGGTTGTTAATTTGAGGTGGTTTGCACATTGCCCCCTCAAGAAATGGGATCTTGCACTTTTTGCCCGGGTGAACACAGAAATTGCATATTGTGCCTCAAAAAATAAGGGTACTAAACCTAGCCACCTAGGGGTGGACCGGCACGGTATGCCGATTTTTTTTGTCATGCTATATACCGTACCGTAAATTACGATATGAAATTTTTCATACCGTTGTCGTACCAAACTCTTCGGTATATCGAAGATCGGTATACCAAAAAGTTCGCTATAAACTTAATACCGATATCGTACCAATAGTGCGGTATATCGTACCAAAATTCGGTATACCAAAATTATTGGTATGTCGTTTCATATCTAATTATCAAAATTATTAATGAATATATATTTTATAAGTTGTCATTAATTCTTTAATAACATAAAAATCAAAGTCTAATTTGTTCTTTTTATTAATTATTTGAAGTTAAAGTGGATATGAACAAATCGGACTTTGATTTTTATGTTATTTATAAAATTAATGATCCAAATAATAATTTATGAAGTATTAGAATAAAAATAAATATCTAAAATAAAAAAAAATGCTAACGAGGGCTAAACATGAGTGGTGTTCACGTAAGGTGCTCACATAAGATAAGTAGCATAACATTCCTCCGTACAAATATCATGCAAGTTTATCTATAAATTTGTAAAGTGGGACTATGAGAGACGTAGACTATAGTACTAGCAAGTCCCAGATATTTTCGATTTCAAAATCTAATGACGCTCTTTCTATTTTCTTTCTATTTTATTTTAAGTAATTTAAAAATTTATGTGGTACTATTTTAAAATCTAATGAGTTGAATCTATTCAACGGAACATCATGTCATAAAATTAAGTCTTATCCTAATCCACCAAACCAAACATATTAATTATAAATGAGTAAATAAAGATAATCCCATTTTCAATTTTCCCTCGTCTCTAAATTATAGTTTTACTTCGCTGTTAAGGATGCATTAAATTATAATAATTCTAAATAAATAAACAAGACTATTACATGATTCTTTCGTGTAAAACATTTACCAACTGCATTAAATCGAAACGAGCAATTTTATTCATTTATTTTTTAGGCAAAAAGAGTATTTTATTGGGCAATAGAAGAAAAGGCACAAAACAATAATAATAATGTAATTCGATTGCAGAAATTCACGAAAAAGAAAAAGGAAAAAGAAAAGTTAAATACCGCCCATTCTACAGTCAGAAAAAAAGAAAATTAACAAAAATACCCAAATTCTAAATCAGCCCAATTTTTTCTCCAAACTACCGTTCTCCGCCGTAATCTTGGCGCGACCGCCGGTTAAGCTCCAGCACCGCCGTGGCTGGCTCGTTTGGCATTCTATAACTTATTTGCGTATTTATCTGTTCGTTTCAGCTCCCGTACGTGACGCTTTCAATTTCGTTACGCTTTTCTGATTGCCCTGTTAGTGTGTCAGCTTCTCGTTCTGTTGTTTGATTTGATTGCTCGCTGCAATCAGTCTTAGCCCCAATTGAAAATCCAGCGTTGGTTTGATCAGAGTTGATGCCCTAATTTGATTTCCCCCAATTTGTTGAAGCCCTAGGAATTTCGAATGTTATTGATTTTCAACCAATTTTGACTTTATCACTTGTGTGCAGCTGATGCCATCCTATATCTTCGCGACAATTGCAATCTGTATGTGTTTTATGCATGGGATCATTTCTGAGAAATTTAATGCTGTAAAGTTGCTTTTGCTTTAGTTCAAGTTATTCTGGAAAAAAGAGCTCGACATTTTGTGATGCTGCTTAGGTTGACTCTGAAATCAAGCCCAATGCTGTTGGTTTCACCCTGTTCAATATATGTGTGTTTTTGTGCTTGCAATCATTCTTCTGATATGAAATTGGTTATGGTGTATTTGATGTGGGTTATTGATGGGCTTAGTTTTCGTCATTTTTGGAGTGCCCTTTACCTCTATGGAGTCTGGCCCTTGTTATGTTTGGGATTAGCCCGAAATTGACCTCCTTAGAGATAATGACATCTCATTTTCACAATTAAGTGATCTTTCAGTTCTGTTGACTGTTTTGCTGTGTAGTTCTTCTAGACAAGTGCTTAACAGTTAGGTTATGAATTTATGTATATATGATTATGAATGAGACTTCTTAGTAAACATTTTGCAACTATCAGCTTACCTGTGCATATGAATGTTTATGAGATGATCTATGTTTGATTATTATTGTCTGCAAGTTTACAAACTGACATTTTAAGTATTTTCAGAATCTTTATCCACTTGCATCTCTTATTCGTCTTCTTTCTAACACTATCAGAATTTGCTTGACAGGTTTTCGTGTCTGGTTTGGACTTTTGCGGTTTCATTGCTTTGAACTTGATTAGATCAACTTTGTTTGACGCCTTTGTTATGGTCTTTGGCTCTAGTTGGTGGTCTAACTTCATGTTACACAGAACATATTTATTGGTCTAAGATAAAGATGAATCTACAGACACATCATACGGGGCAAATCTCAGGCCAGGTACCCAACCAAGCTGGTACTATGTTGCCTGGGCTACCACAGCAGAATGGGAACCCTATGGCCAGCCAAATGCAGAATCCTAATGTTCATCGAAATGTAGCCAATATGGACCCAGAAACTACTAAAAGACGCAAATACATGCAAGAGAAAATGTAAGGATTTTTCATATTGTCCATTCAAGTAAATAGCAAATTTCCATAGGTATAAATGTTCATGGTAATTTATGATATGTTTACTTGTATTTGGTTTCTTGAAAATACACGCAACTGAATGTTTGGATGACCATTAACAAAAAGTTAATTTTTTGTAGGTTTTGCTTAGTTGTCGGACATTTGATTCTTGCAAAGACTACTAAAAAATGTTCCATTTCTTAATTTAGTGATTAGATTTAATGACATTTGATGCCTGTAGGGATATTTTGGATCTGGTCAAAGTTATCATTCTTTAAAGTTATTCAGGAAGCTTCGCTAGGCAGGCAGATATTTGTTGCTTTATCCGCCTTTATAATTTCCCTCCCATTTTATTTTGCTGCTTATTTTCTTCATTTAATATTAATATGATACCTGTCAATTGGGTTGGTATATAGTGTCATCACATCTGTCATCTCTAAAACTTGTGGCTTCACATCAAAGAAATGGCACCCTTTCCTTTATCTACTATTCTGGTTGGATTATTTCTACTTGTGCTATTTCTATTCTGCTAAAGGTTTAGTTTCTCTGTTCTGCAGCTGGAACTTTCTTATGCAGCGGCGCCAACAATCTCCTGAGGTTCCCAACAGGAAAATGGTTGATATAGTGAAACGTCTAGAAGATGGTTTATTCAGAAGTGCTACAACAATGGTGTGTTATTTTTTATTCCGTTTCATCATGTCCTTGCATAGAAAAATTTCTGGTTGACATTAAAGTTTTGAATAAGTTTCAAGAATCTACAAATATTACTCCCTCCCTCCGTCCACGAAAATAGGTCATAATTTGCCATTTTCGTCCGTCCATGAAAACATGTCCTAACCCTTTTCTGTTATTCATGGACCCACCACTTTTTAATTTGTGGGGCCCTTTCTCTCACTAGCTATCTCTAATTTTTTTAATTTGTGAGGCCCTTTTTCCACTCACTAAATAAACAACTAACTTTTTTTTAAAACCCTTAGGACCTATTTTCTTGGACGGAGGGAGTAACATATTTGTGTGTGTGCTGGAAAATTGTTAGCATAGTTACTTATATTATTGAGTTACTCTTCATCAAGTCCTTTTGCATTTCTAGTCCTTATTGTGTCATCTATTGTCAGGAGGAGTACCTAAACCTGGAAACTTTGGAGAGGCGTTTGCACATTCTGATTAAGCGCTTTCCTACAACTACAAGTAATCACAACCAGCAGATGTCACATAGTAATGCTTCCCCTCCCATCGGTACAATGATACCCACACCTGGGTTTCAACAAACTGGGAACTCAAGCTTCGGTGGAACTTCATCAGTGGATAATTCTTTTGTGAACAATGTGAACAATAGTAGTTCCAACACAATTGCATCATCGACCATCAATTCAGGAAGCTTCTTTCCAACTCGAAATGGGTCTTCTGGAAGTGCGCATGGTAGTTCTTTTAGTTCATCTGATGTTTTTTTAGTCTTTTCATAATTCATACATGGAGTACTATCTGGTCGACTTTTCACTCATCAAAAGAAATAATTTTCTGCAGGAGCTTTGGCTGGTGGGTATCAGCAGTCACCTAATGCTTTCATGGTCAATCCTGGGGGAAATAACATGATGACGTCTATGGGTGCTCAAAGAATGACTAGTCAAATGATCCCAACTCCTGGAATCAGTAACTCCAATACTAATGATATGATTAGTAACACTAGTAACAATAAGTCCGCAAAAATTGAGCCATCAGATCTTGGAGCATGTCCTGATGTTGACTCTACAACTGCATCACAACCTATGATGCAAAAACAGCATGTTGGTGGTCAAAATTCTCGTGTCTTGCACAATATTGGCGGGCAAATGGGTAGTGGAGGCAGTTCTGCGTTGCAGCAGAAATCCTTTGGAGTGTCTCATGGGCCCCTAAGTGGAGGGTTTGGAATAATGGGAAAGAATATGCCTGTCATGAATAGTCCAGGAACCTCCGAGGGGCATATATCTGGAACTATATATGGCAATTCCACAAAGCCCTTGTCTCAGCATCTTGACCAGCATCACCAAAGACCAGTAACACAAGGTACTTTATTCTCTCTTCACCATTACAGCCATGCTTCTGTGTCTGCGTCCATTTTCTCAAATCCTTAATGTATTGACAGTTACATTGTGGATACCTTTGGAGCTTCTAGTTTGTTTTCTTTTTGACACTATTCTGTTTGACAGGTGATGGCTATGGAGTTGGTGCTACTGATGCTTCTGGGTCTGGAAATTTGTATATTCCTGTAACAACTGTTGGATCAACGATTAGCAACCCAAGTTTGAATGCCATATCCATGCAATCAATGCACAAGACAGATGCTCCTTTGATGACCAGTAATCAGTCAAATGTATGTTCTTCTCAACAGGCAGCTGTGGATCCTCACTCACAGTACTCGGTGAAAGAAAATCTTGTGCAACCTCTCCAACATCAGCTGTTTCAACAGCCATCCCAGCAGTTTCAGCAGCGACAACTTTCTCAGCATCAATTGCAACAAAAAAGGCAAATGCAAAACCAGTATTTGTTGAGAAATGATTCTTTCAGTCAATCCCATCTATCACCCAGTATGGTTTCTGAGATAAAGCCGGAGATTGGAATGGAGCATCATAATGAAGGTCTACAGTCAAAAGTCACCCACTCCTTCCATTCTGATATGCAGAATCAATTCCAGTCGAACTCTATTGAGGGCCATTCAAGAGCTCCTCAGCCTTTTTCTCAGTCATCTTTACCACATGATGCCCCATCTTTGCATCCACAACAATTTGTTTGCAACACTCAAAGCGATTTTACTGGTCTTTCTGGCGGTGTTCAACCAGATGCAGCATTGGGAGGTCAGCGGTATTCCAAGCCTCAAGATGTGGATGTATCAGGAAGACTCCCACTTGATCAGACTATTCAAGATGATATTCATCACAGATTAACCAGGCAAGATGGAGCTCAACTAAATAATTTATCCTCAGAAGAATCCGTGATTGGCCACTCTGAAACTTCTAGATCAACAGAACCAGTTAACACGAATGACCCATCATCTCGAACTTATAGCATTACTCGTGAAAAACAGTTCAAGAACCAACAGAGATGGTTGTTGTTTTTGAGGCATGCTCGTCGATGTCATTTCCCAGAAGGAAAATGCCCTGAGCCTCACTGCTTAACTGTTCAGAAGCTGTTGAAGCATAGTGGAAGTTGCAATGTTTTCCAGTGTGCATACCCTCGTTGCCGTGCTACAAAGGTCTTAGTCAATCATCATCGGCGCTGTCAGGATACAAATTGCCCTGTTTGTATTCCTGTTAAGAGTTTTATGCAGGCTCAGTTCAAGACACTTACTCGTTCTAATTTGAGTTCTGGGTTGCCTACATTACTTAACGAATCTTATAATGCCCATGATATTGCTGGAACTGTGGGAAGATCTACTCCAAAGATGGACCCAGTTATAGCTGAAACTCCTGAAGATCTACAACCTCCTATTAAACGCACAAAAGTTGAGCAAGGCCTGCAGTCTCTTGTCCCCGGAAGTGCCTCTGTGGCATTGGCTTCTACTATAAGTGATAATCATATCCATGATGTACAGCATAGTGAAAAGGATCGCGATTATCATATTCCAGTAAAATCTGAAATTAGTGACGTGAAAGTAGAGGTGAAAGTCCCTGGAAATGTTGCACAGGGAAGTCCCAAAATTATCGAGATGAAAAAGGACAACTTGGATGATGCTTACATCCAAACTCCAAAAGGGGATGATGTCACACCTAGTGATTCTGTTGGATACGGTGCTCAGCAGGTCATGAAGACAGAAAGTGATATGGCACAGGCTAAGCAGGAAAACACTTCATTACCTCCCGAGAATGCATCCAAGTCTGGGAAGCCAAAAATAAAGGGAGTATCGATGATTGAATTGTTCACCCCTGAAATGGTCCGCCAACATATTATGGGTCTCCGACAGTGGGTGGGACAGGTCAGTCTTGTTTATTTTCTCAACCTCATTAGGCCAATAGTTACATTAATCTTGATTAATTACAGCCAAGATGTGCTGCATGTATACTTTTTGAAGGCTCCTTAATGTTACTTTTAGCAATTGAAAGCATCTTATGAAATTTTATCACAGTTTGTAGTCTTTGAATTTGCATGCAATTATCTAATTAGACATCTAGGAATTCGTTTGTGTTCTTTTGCTTTAGTTTGTTGTATTTGTTATGGACTAAGATTACTCCCTCAACCACCCGACTTTCTTGCTCTGAGACACTTCAAATTTTTCTTCCCCTTGGCCAGCTTGTAAAGACACCTTAAACAGGTTGTATAGACACTTCAATATTTAATTGATTTCTCGTGAGTCCATCCTTTTTTTCTTATTTTTCTGCTTAGATCTTTCTTTGTCCAATATTTGAATTTGGAAGAGGGATGGGATAAAGTTGTCATTTGTTGGATTAGATGTTACCCATTCATGCCTTCACCTTCCTCCTAAAGAAGCATCATACATCATATATGTCTTCAGATGTGTCATTCACATTCCTCTATGAAATTTGTAATTACTCTTTTGATCCACAGAGCAAAGCAAAGGCAGAAAGAAATATGGCAATGGAGCATTCGATGAGTGAAAATTCTTGCCAGCTGTGTGCTGTTGAGAAGCTTACGTTTGAACCTCCTCCTATATATTGTACTCCCTGTGGTGCTCGCATTAAAAGAAATGCAATGTATTACACCTTTGGGTCTGGGGACACCCGTCATTGCTTCTGTATTCCATGCTATAACAATTCTCATGGAGACACCATTGCAGTAGATGGCACTACTATTCCAAAGGGAAGGGTGGAGAAAAAGAAAAATGATGAGGAAACTGAAGAATGGGTAATGCTTTATCTGCTTGCAGAGCTACTCTATTTTGATATGTAATCTTGGATTACACTAAGTATTTGTTTCTTGCAGTGGGTGCAATGTGATAAGTGTGAAGCTTGGCAGCATCAAATCTGTGCATTGTTTAATGGTAGAAGAAATAATGGTGGAGAAGCCGAGTATACTTGTCCTAATTGTTATATGGCAGAAGTTGAAATGGGAGAACGTGCACCATTACCACAGAGTGCTGTTCTCGGTGCAAAAGATTTGCCCAGATCACATCTAAGTGATCACTTGGAGCAGCGTTTAATTGTAAAACTGAAGCAAGAGAGGCTTGAAAGAGCAAGGCATCAAGGCAAAAGTTATGATGAGGTGATTAACTTTTACTTTTATGTATTTTATATTCTTCACTTACACACACACACACACATGTATATATATATTATCAGTATTGTGGTTTGTGCATTTATTAGTGAGTTTTTTGTTGAATGTTTACTGTCTAGGTCATAAATATTTCGCTGATTTTTCCAGGTCCCGGGAGCAGAAGAACTTGTTGTAAGAGTGGTATCATCAGTGGACAAAAAGTTGGATGTTAAACCTCGCTTCCTGGAGATTTTCCAAGAGGAAAATTATCCAACAGAGTACCCTTATAAATCTAAGGTGTGGCTTTTACCACTTGATATTGCTGCTTTAAATTTCTTCTATATGAACTCTCAAAAGTTTTAGAAAAAATAGTCAGTATGAGTGTACTCTATCCTCTGCTTCTAGAAGGCAAATGGTGTTGCATTTAAGTGTTGCATTAAATGATAAAAATAGACATGAAGACATTGTATATATATACATACCTTGTAATCAGTTTTGAAATGTTCTATGTATTGTATTGCCATTTTGTGAAAGACTTGAACTCAGTGGTAAATTCTGGTTGTTGTTTGTCTATCTTTAGCTTTTCCTTTTCTTTTTGGGTGGGGTGAGCAGATTGAGTTATGAAAAATTTGAAACATATAACTGGAGATTTGTTTCTTGATATGCTTCCTTATTTTCGGTGCCTTTTTTGCTTGCAAATACTGGAAGCCTAGTTTTTTGATAGACTGCATATAACTGTATTTGCTATGTTACAGGTGGTACTGTTATTTCAGAGAATTGAGGGTGTCGAAGTATGCTTGTTTGGCATGTATGTTCAAGAATTTGGATCTGAATGCCAGCAGCCAAATCATCGAAGAGTCTACCTCTCTTACCTGGACTCTGTTAAGTATTTTAGGCCAGAGGTCAAAGCTGTCTCAGGCGAGGCTCTAAGGACATTTGTGTACCATGAAATTTTGGCAAGTTATCACACTCTTCTATTTTCCTTATAGTTTGATGCATTTACAAAAGAAAAAATGTTACCATTTTTTTTTAAGTATTTTGAATATATTTTATATTTCTAATTCAGATTGGATATCTGGAGTACTGCAAAATGCGTGGTTTTACAAGCTGCTACATCTGGGCATGCCCTCCGCTGAAGGGTGAAGATTATATTTTGTATTGTCACCCAGAAATTCAAAAGACACCCAAATCTGACAAACTTCGAGAGTGGTAAGTACTATTGCTGTCTGAATGTGAGCGCTAATGCATTACATTGTTTCACCTTAATTGTTCTCTCTTTCAGGTACTTGGCCATGCTACGGAAAGCCACAAAGGAAAATATTGTCGTAGAGCTTACTAATCTTTATGAACATTTCTTTGTTTCAACTGGTGAATGTAAAGCGAAGGTAACTGCATCTCGGTTGCCATACTTTGACGGAGATTATTGGCCTGGTGCTGCGGAGGACATCATCTATCAACTGCAACAAGAAGAAGAAGGGAGAAAACAATCGAAGAAGGGAACTTTGAAAAAGAACATTACGAAAAGAGCTTTGAAGGCATCTGGCCAAACTGACCTTTCTAGTAACGCATCAAAGGATCTGATGTTAATGCATAGGGTAAGATCTTTGTCGTAATTTTGTCTTGATTGTTTTTCTTTGGAAATTGTGCTAACTTGTGGGTAAGTGCCACTTTGAGTATTTGGTCTTATCTTTTTGTCACACTCTTTCTTGTTCTTTTTCGTACTTACAAGTCTAAGCAATTACTGCTCCTACTTTCTTTTAGTGATACTAAAAGAAATTCTTTGTTTCCCTAGCTTGGTGACACCATAACTTCGATGAAGGAAGATTTTATCATGGTTCACTTACAACATTCATGCTCTCATTGCTGCATCCTAATGGTTTCTGGAAAACGGTGGGTCTGCAAGCAGTGCAAAAAATTTCAGCTTTGTGACAAGTAAGATTCTATTCATTTCTGCTCCGCTAGAGTAAAACTTCTGATTTCATTTCCAAGCTATGTTGTATATCCAAATAATGTTTTATCTCTGGTATTTACCTTTCTTATTCTAGAGATAGGCATACCTAATTAGATACTTGTGTTTGCTAGATAATCCATTGTTGACATACCAATCTTTACTGGCAAATTTGACGGGTTTATCCAAATTTTGTCGTTGTCGGTTGCATCCTGGAATATCAGTGGACTAATCCCCTCCTTTCTACTTTTTCAGATGCTATGATGCCGAGCGAAAACGCGATGATAGGGAGAGACATCCCATAAACTACAAGGATGTCCATGCACTTTATCCTGTAAGTCTATAGGATCATAATTATGGCTGACATTGATCTTATGCTTATGAAATTTCCCCCGATACAATTAACAAGCTTACCATTTGGACTAAGAAATATACGAATCCACAGGTTGACGTTGCTGAAGTCCCCGATGATACCAAAGATAATGAGAATCTTGAAAGTGAATTTTTTGACACAAGACAGGCATTTCTCAGTCTTTGTCAAGGAAACCATTATCAGTATGATACTCTTCGCCGAGCTAAGCATTCTTCTATGATGGTCCTATACCATCTGCACAATCCGACTGCCCCTGCCTTTGTCACAACATGCATGAAATGTCACCTTGATATAGAGAGTGGACAAGGTTGGCGCTGTGAGACGTGCCCCGATTATGATATATGCAATGCTTGCTATCAGAAGGATGGAGGAAAAGATCATCCTCATAAGTTAACTAATAATCAGTCCATTGATCCCAATGCACAGAACAAAGAAGCCAGGCAATTACGAGTCACACAGGTAAATTTTACTTTGTGATTATTTGCCCTTGGGAGCAATGATTCCAGTGCCCGACTCGTGACATGAATTTCTTGGACTTGTTTTGCAGTTGAGGAAAATGCTCGATCTCCTGGTGCACGCTTCTCAGTGCCGGTCACCCCTTTGCCAGTATCCAAACTGTCGCAAGGTCAAGGGACTTTTCCGCCACGGCATCCTGTGCAAAAGGCGCGCATCTGGAGGCTGTCCTTTGTGTAAGAAAATGTGGCACCTTCTTCAGCTTCACGCTCGAGCATGCAAAGAATCCGACTGCAACGTACCACGCTGCAGGTTTGTTCACAAAACTCCTTATCTCGACATTGAACTCCCACCCTCTTATAATCTCAAACATGCTTATATGAATCCTCTCTTGCTTATGCAGGGACTTGAAGGAACACCTGAGAAGGCTGCAGCAGCAGTCAGATTCACGACGAAGGGCCGCGGTGATGGAAATGATGAGGCAACGTGCAGCAGAGGTCGCCGGCAGTTCTTGATCACCCCAAGTTGTATATAGAGCCAGAAAATTCTATAGTTACTGGGGAAAACTACATTTCCTTTTGTCTCCTTCGATGGAACTTGAAGTAGGATTGAAATCTGTCACTACGACTGAGCTAACTCTGCCGCAAAAGAAACCACCGGAGTTCAGCGTCACCATCAACGTATTTTGCGTTCATACGTCGTCGTATGAGCTAGCTTCCTAGGATGTTTATAGATCAGCCAACTGCTTCTGCTTCTGCTTCAACTAGCTACTTAATTTAGATGAAAAAAAAGGGTACAGAAATCAGTCCTGATTCTTTGTATTTGTTTACTTAGTATTTCTCCCCTGCCATCATATTTGATGGCTGAGTGTATCATATCTTTTACTTGCATAGTTTTAATGGAGAAGCACAATTTTCCATACGCATTCATCTCTACTACAAAAAACTTGCTCTACATTTAAACATAGCAAAAAACACAGTTTTAAACAGAGAAATCTATGGCCAGTTTAGGAATTTGTAACCTTGAAGGGACGGCGGCAGGTACGACTGCGATGCTGCTGCGTCGGGATCGTCGGGCGGGTAAATATACCCCTCGCCGTAGCCGAGATCCTTCATCAGCTTCGTCGGCGCGTTCCTCAGGTGCATCGGCACACTCTCGTTCTGCCCTACATTCTCCCTCACTGCCTTCTGTGCAGCGCCGAAGGCGCGATAGACAGCGACGGACTTCGGCGCGAGGGCGAGGTAGGCGACGCAATGCGCCAGCACGACGCCACACTCGGGCATCCCGATGAAGTGGCACGCCTGGTGGCAGGCGACGGCCTGCGGCAGCGCGTGAGGGTCCGCCAGGCCGACGTCCTCGGAGGCGAACCGGATGAGGCGGCGCGCGACGTAGAGCGGCGCCTCGCCCCCCTCGAGCATCCGCGCGAGCCAGTAGATGGCGGCGTCGGCGTCGCTGCCGCGCATCGACTTGTGCAGCGCGCTGATGAGGTTGTAGTGCTCCTCCCCGGCCCGGTCGTAGGCGAGGTGCTTGCATTGGAGGGCTTCTTTGACGTCGTTTACGGCGACGTGGAGGCGGGTCTCGGCGGCGGTCCGTGCGGCGGCAGTGGTGGCGGCGGCCTCGAGCGCGTTGAGGGCGACGCGGGCGTCGCCGTCGCAGTGTTGTGAGAGGAATTCTACGGCGGAGTCGCTCACTTCGACGCTAGTTATATTGGTTCCTCTTAGGCCGGCGAGGATTCCTCTCTCTAAATCGTTTGACGCTTGTTTGATGAGGGTGGAGAGATGGGGGGGCTGGAGGGGGCTGAGGGTTAGGACGCGGCACCGCGACAGCAGCGGCGTGATGAGGTGGAAGGAGGGGTTCTCGGTGGTGGCGCCGACGAAGACGATGCTGCCGTCTTCGATCACGGGGAGGAAGGAGTCCTGCTGCGCCTTGTTGAAGCGGTGGACTTCGTCGAGGAACAACACGGTGCGTTTGCCGCCGGCGGCGGCGGTGGAAGAAATCTTCGACCGCCGCGCGGCCTCGACGGCCTCCCGCACCTCCTTCACGCCGCAGGCGACGGCGGAGAGGGAGACGAAGCGGTAGGAGGCGGAGGCGGGGCAGGAGCCGACGAGGGCCCGGGCGATGGAGGTCTTGCCGGTGCCGGGCGGGCCCCACAGGATGACGGAGGGGAGGCGGCCGGCGGCGGCGGCGGACCGGAGGAGGGAGTCTCCGGCGAGGAGGTGGTCCTGGCCCACCACCTCGTCGAGCACACGCGGCCGCATCCGCTCGGACAGCGGCGCCGCGGCGGCGGTTTCTTGAATTTCCGGCGATCTGGGGCGCTTTCTCCGATGAATCAAATTTGGCGGCGGTTCGATCTCCTCGTTCTCTTCGGATTGTTGGAGGGTTTTTGGGTGGTTTTTGGGATCTTTTTTGGAGGGGTTGAGGTTGAAGAATCGGTTGATTTTGGGCTGGACATTGGGAGGCGTGGAATCAAGCGGCGGCGGTGGAGTTTGAGGAGGGTGGCGGCGGTCGTGGTTGAGGAGGAGCCAGTCGGTGGCTTTGTGGATATCGCCGCCGCACGCGGCCAGGGCTTGGGCGGCGGAGTCGGCGGCGAAGCCCATGCCTATGAGCTGCTGAAGTGCTGCCTCCGCTTCCATTTTTTTTATTTTATTTTTATTTTTTTGGTATGAAAAGCTCAAAATTGCTTTCACTCTCTTAAAAAGGAGGCGAAGCGATACTCTTTTTTTCCCGCACTTTCCGGTCACTTTTATGCTATTTAATGAAACAAATTTTTCTACATAATTTTACTTATACAAATATACCATACGTATTTATAAATTAATATTTATATAAGCTGAAAAGGATAAATATTCCCTCCGTTTCATATATATAAGATTTTTTTTTCTTCAGATGTTCCATTTATATAGACTTTTTTTCATAAAAATTAATATTTTTGTACTTATTTATTATTATATTTCTATTTAATTCTTGAATTTATTATTAAATAATAAATGTGGGTATATTAGGAAGTTTACTTATATATATCTACAATAACTTTTTTTTAACACTTATATAAATTTCAATAAGCCTATATGCCTATTGCCTATATGTAGGAGAGGGAGAGAATATTATAATTAACAAAATCACTCCATAAGATTTAGTCACTATTCGTAATTCTTTACAAAAGTACAACTTCAAAGGAATAAATTTTATATTGGCCCGTGAATTAATCGGATTTTGATTTTGGATTGTTTTACCGACTAATGATGTCCTTTCTGGAGGAAAAAAATAAAAAAATATTTAGTTACAATTTTTAATGGTAATTATATTAAACACGCAAACTTTCACTCAATTTTATTTTTGCATATAAATTAAAAAATTTAAATCTAAATATGCGAACTTTTAAATGTTCACATCTTTATATATATGTCAATTTTCGACAAATTAATCTTATTATTACAAGATGATTTGATAATGCGAAGCGAAGCTTGAGTTATGTAGATATTTTAGGCGTCAGCCTCACCATCAATTTGGAGGGCAATTGGCAATTACAAAAAAAATAAATTTAAAATTTATGTATTTAATGATAATTTTTTAGTTAATGTGCCAATTCAAAATTAAGTAGAAGGTCATGAATTTAAGCATGATTATTTTCAAGTTTATTTTTCAATTTAATATGTAAAGTTATCAAATTTTGCCTGCTTCAAAATTAAATCTTAGGTCTATGGGCTGCTCAAATTAGCCCTCATTTTTATGGACTTTAAAAGCTGGCCCAAGAAAAATCATTTGACAGTTTCGATGACTTTGGAGTACATTGAAGAATTAAAGATTGCAAAGAATTACTAACTTGAAGCAATATTCAATGATTCTGTTTAATAACATAAAAGGAGATTCATATGAAAAAAAGCATTATATTTTTCTGGCTTCGCACATAAACTACAGATTTTATCTATAAATATATGAATTTTATTTATTTATTTCTAATTTTGCACACGACAAAACATATTTGATGAATGAACATCGAGGAGGGAAGTCGAAACTGTCTACGTGGCTTAAATGAAAAGTTTTCCTAAACGACGTAGTTGGATTAGTAATGAAACATTATCTTTTCATCATAAAATTAAGATTTTAGTACCAAATTTTTATATTACTATCATTTAAGACATTATTATTTGCAATTTAGGACTCAGAAAGTTGTGAGTTTGCAATTCAAGGCTATATAGTTCGCGGTTAAGGATTTTGAGTTCACCATCCCTGTGGATTTAGGGATTTGAGATTTAGATTTGCACGATTAGGACTTCCGAGTTATGGGTTTTCGATTGAATTGTGAGCATTGAAAATGCTTTTGATATGCAAAATTAAAAAGGAAAATAAAAAATAAAAATATTGTGTATTTAGACGGTTATTATCTCGGCATCAAACCGAATGCATTGCAATTGACAATTGTTCTTATTTGTACTAATCTAATGGTTTGATTTACTCATACTTTTGCATTTCAATTTTATTATTATTATTATTATTATTATTATTATTATTATTATTATTATTATTATTATTATTATTATTTTTATTATTTTTTTTTTCGATGTTCCTCTCCCCTAATTATATTCCTCCTATTTGTTCGTTGTGTTGGAGTATTTCTCAGCTGATAGCTTACCACTTAAGTAAATTAGGAAATAAATAGTAATAAAAGGGCGAATTTCACTACTTTTCTTTTTTGCATGAATTTTTGCTTGTGTTGGGGGCAAGCATATGTTCCTCACAAAACTACCCCATTTAAATTGCCTCCAAACACACACACACACATAAAATATTCACATCAAATTCTCAATCTCCAAACACACACACACACACACACGCACAATTCTCAATCTCAATGATGAAAAGAACTATTTCTATCATCAATCCCTACATTTTAGCCCTTTCAACACTATTAGCCTTCACAAATTGCATATCAAGCTATGGTAACATTTCTTTTTCACTATGTAATAAAAAATGTCTGAGCTTCGTTGTTTTCTTATATTAATTTGTGAGCTCGAACGGTTGGAGGAGAAATGTTTTATCAATTAAGTTGCATTTTGTTATCAAAATTTCCAACGATCTTGACTATTCTAATTCGAGTTCATACAAGTTTTTCGATCTAGGGACTTTTTGCGTCACTTGAGATTCAGTGTCCCACGTCTGTCTCACTTTCAATTTTTATTTCTTGGCATATTTATTTCTTCAATTTCAATTTTATATGTTTTATTTAATTTTATAGTAATTATTAATTATGGTTCATTCCATTCAATTTAATTTTAATTTATTATATGGGTTGATAAATTCAAAGTTAGAACATATATATAATTAAACCTAACCATTATATTATTTCTATCAATTGTCATTTTTCAGATTCACTAGGCATAGACTCAATCAAGAATGCAACTTCAACACCAATGGCTCAATTCCAACCTACTCTACCATACCAAACTCCTCAAAACTACCCTCCATTGTGCACATATCCGCCGCCGTCGGCGTCGACGCCGTCCACAACCGCCGGCCTCCCGCCGCCCACGCAAGGCCCCCCAACCCCGCCGGCGCCGGCCTCTGCCAAACCCGGCCACGCGTCGTGGTGCGTGGCGAAGCCCACGGTGCCGGCCCCGACAATCCAGCAGGCGTTGGACTACGCCTGCGCGTCGGGTGCCGACTGCCGGCCGACTCAGGTCGGCGGCGCGTGCTCCCAACCGGACACCGTGGTTGCACACGCTTCCTATGCTTTCAATAGTTATTGGCAAAAGACTAAATCGATTGGTGGAACTTGTGACTTTGGAGGATCGGCTATGATTGTCACGGTTGATCCAAGTAAGTTTTTCATAGGTTAAATTGTCTTAATTAAATAACATATCATCAACATTTGTATCCTGTGCAATGCACGAAAAATAATTTATATTTATATAAAATTGATATAAACTCATATAAAATTTATAAATATAATAAATTATAATTTTAACTGAATATATATGAGCTAAATATTGAAAAAATAAAAATGAAATAAGAATTTACAATATAAAAAATTGATATTATGAAAATGCAAAAAATAAGTTAAAAAAATAAAAATAAAAATAAAATGGATTTGAAAAAAAAAATTATTCAAAGTATCAATTGGGCTGGTAGGCTGTGACCCAATAGGATGGGCCTCAGCCCGGCCTGGTCTAAACATTTAGGAAGGCCCAATTTAAATTCAGAAAGAAAATTATCATGAAACTTTTTTTTTAGGCAAATTATCATAAAACTGTTTTAAGTGTTTTTTAGAAAAAAAAGGGCCCAATAAGACCGGCCCGATTAGGGCCCAATGTGATTTTTCTCGACCCACTAGCATGGCCAAACCTTTTCTTTTCTACAAGCATCTTTTATTGGAGAAAACCAAATATATTGTATTAAAAAAAGTAATAAACTACAAGGTCGAAAGTGACAATACCATTTGTCTATATAAAAAAAAGTGACAATACCATTTCTATAAATGAAGAAACGGACAAGTCTTGCTGGGATGCCTTTAAGTAGGAAGATAACGAGTCAGATCTAAACCGGATCTTGCTAAATTCTATTCTATTTGTTTTAATGTCAGATTCGATCCAAACCTATCGTGTCCAATGAAATATTTTTTGTTATTCTATCTCTATTATTTGTAGTTTTGAATGAGAGATTTGTAGTTTGAAAATATTAGAATTAGAAAACTAGATAAACACTGAAAAAATAAATAAATAATTTAGCACTTGATGATGAGAATTCTCACTATATTAACTTTTTTGTGCAGGTTATGATCAATGCCATTTCCTCTCCACTTGAAGAATATCACAAGACAGAATAAAAACCTCAAATCAATACATATAAACAAAATCAAGGATCTATGTTATTTCTAGCTTCATTAATATTTGAATTTAATAATATCTTGATATGTGTTTTATGTCATTGCATAGAAATTCAAAATTGATAATGTACTTATTAAAAGAACAGTAAAATCTCTAATCATGGAACTTTATTAAGTTTATTAAAGAGTGTTTTCTCGATTTTGACTATTATATATATTATAGATAAAGTTATATTTGTGTATACAAGTATATATATAACTATGCATCTTTCAATAATTCGATCGGTATATACGTATATGCAGCAATGCATTTGCATGTTTTCGAATAATTCATTTATGTATTTTTGAATTTATACGTGCACTCTTGTACGTCAAGCATTATGCTTTACTAATACCGTAATACGCCCCACTCGTGCGATGCACGACTAATATTGAAATAGAACGATATTTTAAATAAATAAATATACATATTAAATATAATTTAATATAAGTAAATGCAAACATGAATCTCAATAATAATAGTAATAATAAATTGAAGTTATGAACTACATAATCTCAATAAACACATGGATCTGAAAACATTTGAATTTTCAATTTTTAAAATACCAATTAATTTAAAAGGCTGATGATTTTCTTGTCTTTCCCTTGATAAAAGTTAACAAACTCATTGAAGTGTATAATTAATTTAAGGGTAAATTTGGTATAAAATCATAATAAATTTTCAAATTTTGGTTTTTCCCACAATCTTTTATTTTTGTTTCAAAATTCATAATAAATTATTTTTTTTGGAATTTCCCACGATGACAGATTCCAATAAAAAATTTAAATAACGTGCCAATACAATGTAATTACATGGAAATTATGTGACACGACAATCTAATTGCCCCTTGCGTTTTAACTGTGCTTGATCCCGTTAGAGCTGCGCTTGGGGCGGCCGTTAAAACGAGGGGGCGTTTTGCTTCAGTTTTGAAACGTTGAAGTAGTAAACAGCGCCAACCTTGACGTTAGGATGTTAAAAGCGATAGGGGTGTCAACGTTGAGGGGGAAAGTGATACTTAACCCTTAAATATGCCACATCATTCAAGTTCGGCGCCACGTCATTTGAAAAATTCGCTAGAAAGTCACACTATGGGAAATTCCAAAAAAAGTGATTTATTATGTATTTTAAAACAAGAATGAAATTTTGTGGGAAAAACCAAAATTTGGAAATTTATTATGGTTTTAAACCAAATTTACCCTTAATTAATTTAATAAGGTAGTCGGATTTTATTGTCTTTACCTCGATACTAAAAGATCTATATCCTTTGCTGCCGACATCAAAACATATTTAGATTTTATGTGAGTTGAAAAGTACTTGTAGTTGTGGTACACTATCATTGAGTGAGATAATACACTGAAATTATTGTACTATTTTGTCATATCGAGCAAAAGAATAGGAAAATAATATTAAAGTTTGTAAACTAAACTAGTTATTATTATATTATTTTGTCATATATATCGAGCAAAAAGAATAGGAAAAGAAAATTAGAGTTAAAAAAAAATCAATTTCAATATAATGCATGTGATTGGTTTTAATTTACAAGTATTATCTAGGGTTCACCAATTTAATTAGGGTTTATAGTTATATTTTTTATATTTAATTTGCGTTTATATAGCTTTAAAAATGATTATTTAGGTCATTATTCCATAATTAGGTTATATTAATTTTTTAAATTCCAATATTTTGTAACAAATGTTAATTAGAATTAATAATATAATTCTCTCTCCGTTCGATTCTTCTTGTCCCATTTTCATAAAAGGTGCTCCTCCGTCCCATAACAAGTCTCTTCATTTTCTTTTGGAGTTGTACCATAACAAATGTCTCATTTCTTAAGAAAATAAACTATTCATCTCATTGAAAAGCGGGGGGGGGGGGGGGCATCACTTTTTATCTTTTAAACCTTTAACCATCCACGTCTAAATTCACGCGCTGAAAAGAATCAAGACACTTGTTATAGGACGAATGAAGTAATAATTAATCCCCCAAAATATGTGGATCACTCCAATTTTAATCAATTTATACCTTATTAACTCCAATGTCGAAAAGAAATGAGACGAGCTAGAAGAATTAGATGGAGGAATAGTAAATTTTTATTTTATAATAATTATTTAAAATAGTAAAATTAACAATGGGACACGGACGACGATGGGACGTATAAGTTGAGATAGAGGAACTTGGATGGATAACTCAAGAGTAAATTAAACAATCATAATAAAACGTTAAAAGAATACATCTATCTTCATAGTGTATTTTCGATTCCTTTATGATATAACCTTTGGAAAATTGGAGCCATGCAGCCGTAAGATGCCCTACCTTATTTGGATCTTATAAGAAACGTGTACCAAGACATTAAATGTAGTGAATGATGGCCAAGAATTTAGTATTTTCGACGATCTTACTTTTGTGTTCATATTTGCCCGACACACCAATTTGGATATTTAGAACTTAGCCGTCACACAAGTGACTTTTTACTCTAGCTAAGAGGTTTTATTTGCGTACGCGTGTTGGTCTAAGATCAATGATATCTTGAGTTCGAGTCTGCTAGATGCGATCTTTAAAATTTATGTTTATTCAATAACATAATGAGAGGGTTTTATAATTTTCAAAGTTCATATAAGGTTTTGAATCCATTATTAGTGCATTGTGCTATGTGAGATCATGAGCTAGTCTTGTTGATTTTGATTGCACTATTGTGGACTTTTCACTCTAGCTAAGGGGTTTTATTCGTGTGCTTGTGTTGGTCTGAAATTAAAAAGATCTTGAGTTCGAGTCTATTGTGATTCGATCTTTAAAATTTATGTTTATTCAATAAATGAATAAGAGGGTTTTATTTTGAAAGTTCATACAAGCTTTTGACTCCATTGTTAGTGCATTGTGCTATGTGAGACGAGCACTATTGTGGACTTTACACTCAAGCTAAGAGGCTTTATTTGTGTGCATATGTTGGCCTGGAATCGAATGTCTCGAGTTCGAGTCTACTGCAATGCATCATTTAAAATATATGTTTATTCAATAAAAAAATAAGAGGGTTTTATTTTCAAAGTTCATGTAAGGTTTTGAATCCATTGTTAATGCATTGTGCTATGTGAGATGAGCTAGTCTTGTTGATTTTGATTGCACTATTGTTTGGTAAAGATGAAATCAATTAAATTTAAACTTTGTGGGGTGGATAATTTCATTCTAGCAATCCCAATTGTGTGACCGAAAGGTTAAGAATTTGTTCACAAATATTTTCTAGAACAAAAAAAAAATAACAAGTAGAAGTATATATAAATTTGGTTTCACCTTATATATTTTTTTTATGTTTTTGAGAAAAAATATTTTAACATTGTTTGTTATTGAAAAAAAATCAATTTTATCTCCTCCAAAACTAATTTTCTACGTCTGCCCTTGTCTACATGTCAACTTCTCAGTGATTAGCAAAAATGAGTTTTTTTTTAAAAAATAAAATAAAAATGGGGGTATTAATTTTACAATATTTTCAAAAGTGTTGACATTATTGAAATGATGGTCGACACATTATATTTATCTAGCTAGAACGATTACATCAAATTTTAAAGGGATGCAATTCTACATGAAATAATATGCTTCCAAAATCAGTATTTTGTTGCATTACTCCAATACTCCCTCCGTTTTTTTATAAGTGTCCCATTTAACTCAGTTTTTTATTTCTCAATAAGTGTCCCATTTCAAAATTTGAGAATATATTTATGACATTTTCCCTATTTTATCCTTATTTAATACTTGTATGAATATAATAATTAGTTGTATATATGCATTTATTATGATAATTACTAAGGTTACAAATATAAAATATCTTATTTTATTGGTATGCGTATTTTGACGGCTGGGGACACTTAATAAAAAACGGAGGGAGTAATTATTATACACAATAAATTTCGTTCCAATTAAAATTGGGATTATAAATTGAGTAGGAATGTTTGTTGCGTACCAAACAAATAAAATAAAAATACTATGTCGGGCTGCACGACCAATAACTAGTGAATGGCTCACAATAATTTTACCATAAAAAAATATATACACTAGACATATTAATTTTTTAAAAACAAATATGGAATAAAATTCTTGAGTCCTAAATAAGGAAGCTGGGCCCTCTCTCTCTCTCTCAATGCCTATAAATAGCATGGTGCACAACTATCATAGTAGGCAACAACATCTTCAACATGGGCAACTATAATATTGCTCAACTCATAATATTTCTCAATTTAGGAACTCTTCTTATTTCTCAAGCATCATGTCCATCTTGTGGCCCCACTCCTCCAACTAAGCCACCACCAAAGGTGAAACCACCGAAACCGTGTCCACCAACGGCGCCATCACCCCCGAAATCGTCACCACCGACGAAATTACCTCCACCGACGAAATCACCCCCGAAATCGTCACCACCGACGAAATCACCTCCACCGACGAAATCACCCCCGAAATCGTCACCACCGACGAAATCACCTCCACCGACGAAATCACCCCCGAAATCGTCACCACCGACGAAATCACCTCCGATGGCATCACCACCAAAAGCACCAGACGCGTGCCCCATCGACGTCTTAAAACTAGGTGCATGCGTTGACGTATTGAATGGCCTCGTGCATATAGGAATCGGGCCAAGCGCCAAGGACGAGTGCTGCACGGTACTCGAGGGGGTGGCCGGGTTGGATGCAGCCCTCTGCCTCTGCACCACCATCAAAGCCAAGCTTCTCAATATCAACATTCTCCTTCCCATTGCTCTACAAGTTCTTGTTGATTGTGGCAAAAATCCACCTTCTGGATTTCAGTGCCCTACTTAATTAAGGTTGTTACAAGTTCTTTTTATAGCATATGTCTAATATTTTGTGTTATATGTTGTTGCATTGCCTAAGTAAAATAATATGTACTATCTTCTTCGATTGAGAAATTAATGTTTATTTATGTATTTTACAATTTCAAAATGTCTGCTACAAATGGCTCGTGTAATCTTCATCTACTTGTGTTATTTGTGCGTGAAAATTCCATGTATTATGAATAATACTTTAATTTCAATTTTGACAATATCGAATACTTGCAATTAGCGCAAATAAAATAAGTTTATCAATGACACATGCACAAGCAGTGGTTTTAGTATAAATTTTATATTAAAAATAAATATTGTGCAGTAGTGAACATACTGAATTATAATACCTGAATTATTATCGAAGAAACCTTTACTTATGTTTATAAAACTCCAGTGCAAATGATTAAAAGGAAAGACATTTCGCTTTATTCATTGAACTACGCTAATTTAAATTTGATCTATTTATACTATTTTTTTAAAAAAATTAATTACATTTTTATTTATTTAGCGAACTTAATTGTTGGCCAAATAAATATTAGCCAAATTAAATTTATAATAAAAAGTATAATCCCATGTACAAAGGCAATATCATCCAAGGACATCACCTGCAAAAGTTTCGTGTGTGACCGAATCACAATCATTACAATTACTCGTGTAAGACATGTGGAATATTAATATAAGATATTAAATGACGTTTAGAGTTTAAAATTAAGAAGACTCATGCAAGATTTATGGAAAATATTAATATAATGATTTTTAGATATTTAATGATTTTCAGATATGGAAATGAATTAAAAATTTTAAAAAATATAATAATGAATAAGAATTGAGGAAAATTAGAATGAAGTGATTATACGACGCCACGTAAGATAGGATTTATTTATATTTAATGGCGTTTAGAGTTTAAAACTAAGAGGAGTTCGGTTCCCAATATTTACTCATGCAAGATTTATGGAATATTAATATAATGATTTTTAGATATGAAAATTAATTAAAAATTTAGACAAATATAAGAATGAATGAGAAATAAAAATTAGAATGAAGTGATTATACGATGCCAAATATGATATGATTAATTGTGTTATTTTATAATAATAATTTTTTGGCCTATATATATATTTATTTATTAGATATCGAATTTAGCTACAATGTTCTAGCATAGTATTAGATATCAAGTTTATCATTTGATAGTTTCGATTTTTTCAAAAAGAGGAATGATTGAATTGGAGTTCTAGAATATATAATTTATTAGATATCGAAAATTGTTAATTAAAAATTTAGAAAAAATAAGAATGAATGAGAATTGAGGAAAATTGAAATGAAGTGATTATACGACGTCACGTAGGATATAGTTTATTTTGCTATAATATATGTAGGATTACATAAGAAAGGGGTTAAAACAAATCAAGAAATGAATATAATATATGAGATGAATATTATAATATATGAAACGATTCTATATTAGCGCATAAAATGGTAATGACAAGAGAGAAAAAGAAAATAAAAAAATAAAAGGAAAAAACCCCTAAATCCCCAAATCGTCCACGGCGGCTGTTGCGTCTTCATCCACCGCCACCGGCCACCGGCCACCGGGTCTGCGTCACGTGGTACTAATTTTGCATTTCCATCTTTCGCTTTTGATACTGATGTTTGTTCTCTGATTTCGACTATGCTTGAATTTCGAGATGAATTAAATTCATGTATGGCGATCATTTTCTAGCTGATGATAATCTGAAGTATTAATCATAATTTCTATGCTTTCCAATAATCCAGAAAAAAAAAAATCGGTTGATTTCGAATTTTGAGCTGATTTGAATCAATCACCGATGTCTGGATTTCGTGAAATTTCTTTTGATTTAGCTGGTTAATAGCTGTTTGCCGGTTGATTTGTTGATTAATAGTCAGTCTTTATGATTCCGATTTCCGATTCCTTATTGCTGTCAATGAAAAAGAGGGAGATTTATACATTTCTGCAGTGTGATTTTGATTTCGAATTCTTTATCTCTGTTAATCAAAATAGGAAATGAAATATATCTTCTGCAGTTGGACTCTTTCAATTAAAACTCTAAAAAATGTGCATTTCTTTGTAGAAGATATAGAGATATGGATTTGAGTGAATGCAGTTACTGAGTTACCAAGAGATAGGCTATGTCGGGAGCTCTCTCATCGTCGTGCATTTTCTGCCAAATCGCCCGTGCCTCGACCCCAGCAACCATCCTTCACCAGGACGACAAGGTGGTCGCGTTCCAAGACATCAATCCATCCGCATTGAGGCATTATCTGGTCATCCCAGTCGAGCACATACCGACTGTCAAGAAACTCCGGAGAAGGTCCGAGGACTTTGCTCTGGTCAGCAACATGCTGGATGTCGGCCGAGCTCTGCTGCAGAGGGACGCGCCTCATGCTGAGCAGTACAGGTTCGGGTTCCACCAACCCCCTTTTAATAGTGTCGATCACCTCCATCTGCATTGCTTTGCACTTCCATATACTCCTAGGTGGAGAGCTATGAAGTACTTGTCTTTGGGGCCATTTGTTGGATTCATCGAAGCTGAGAAGCTCTTGGAGAGGATAAAGCCACCGGCTTTTCTCTGAGGCTCTCGATTATGGTTTTGTCGATGCTACACTTGGTGAACTACATCAGGTGCTGAGCTTTTCTTTTCATTTATGTGCTGCTATTGCTATGTGATTTGCTGGTTTCTGAGTATTGGTTTTAGCTTATATATTGTTAGTCTTGGTACATATATAGCCTATAAATCAATTAACTTTGATCAAATTTTGGTTTTTGCACACCAGCTTAAAAATAAAATATGCCTGTCAATTAATGAGCTTTTAAATTCATCTGATCTTGCTGATGAGTTGGATTTTCAGCCCAATTTAATGTTGACACGGCCGTTTGAAAATCCGAGGGGGATACATAGGCCGACGAATAAAACAATGTTGTTTTTACTTCCGGCACAATTTAATGTTGACATGTAAGTTGTGTTTTGCCAAATAAATTATGACGAATTCCGGCCTCATTTGCAAAAGCAGATTAAATTAAAAGTTCAGTAATTGCCGGGCATTTCTAAATTGGTGAGTGCAAATTTCTAAGTTGGTGTGCAAAATTAGAATTTGGTCCAAGTTTAGTAATTGGGGTTATTGCCGAAAAATACTCATAGTTTGTCAATTTTCTGATTAATAACATGATCTTAAAATTTGGCCAGAAAATACACCAATTTTAAATTTAATCTCAATTTTAACATAATTTGAATTTGTGAGAAATAAAACCTATGTGGCATAATTTGAAAACCTGTGTAAGTTTTTCAATATCTCTGATCTTTATAATCGTTTTGTAATTTTGGAAAGTCTAATTTTTTGTGTAATTGCATTATTTACATTTGTTTGCATGCAATTTCGAACATGAGATATCTCGCATCAAATACAATCCTGATTACATCAAGATTTCAAATTAAAATGATGATTTTATGTCAAAAATAAAGTCTGAATAAATGCATTCACATTCAACTATTTTTGATCAAAATGGAATGGAATCAAGTCATCAATATATAATCTTGAGAAACATAAATTTAATTGATATTTGATGTATAGAATCCTGCTTGATATTACTGAAATGAATTGATATAGTTACCATCTTCAAACCATCAATTTATGCTATATAACTCACTCTGTTTTTGCAGAAGGCATCAAGATCTATCAAAACTCAAGCATGGCCAATATTGTTAGAGTTCTCCAATTCATTCTTGTTGCAATTATCATGGTTTCAACAGGTTTGGTTTTCCTTTCTCCTTCTTTCACTATTAAAGATTTGAACGAGGCTCGACTCATTGTATATACGATTGATGAATTTCTTTGGATTTAGATTATGTTTTATTATAATAATAATAATAATAATAATTATTATTATTATTATTATTATTATTATTATTATTATTATTAACGAGGCTCGACTCATTTTGCAGTTATGCAATCATCGAATGTGGTTGAAGCTAGAGAATTGCAGCAAGGAGTGAAATTAGAGCTTTGCCCATCTCGCTGCACTAATGATCAGCAGTGCCTTGCTATTCCCGGATGTGGAGTGAGATGTTTGGCTTCACCTTCTAAGAGAATTTGTTCCCAAATTTAGTTTGCTGTTAAATTTAGATGATTATGAATTAAAATAAAGTTGTCCATTTTATGCTGCAATTATTAATATTTATCGAATCTCTTATATTGATTAAGAGCTCGTTTGGTATGTAGTATGAGATGAGGTGTAATATATTTTATTGGAATGTTTTTTACAATTTATCATATTGATTTCGTGTTGTTATAGAATATATTAAAATATCTATAATACGCAGTTCATTGTTTTGATATGATGTATTAAACTTATATATATATATATATATATCTATAATTAATAATTATAATTGATATTATGTATAACCATCTCACGAGTGATATATATAATTCTTTAAATCAGTCTAATATTAATAGTAAAGTTCTCCACATCATGTATGTCAAGAAAATTGATAATTTATTATTTTTACCCTTAATTATTCAATGGAAAACTGAACAACTAATTATAATTTGCAATTGACACTAAGATAGAATTAGTGTGCAATTCATCGAAATTCTGACACATAATTATTTTAATTGTATTTTTTTACTTGGGGGGTTGGGGGTGGGGGGAGTTTGAACCCTAGACCTCACTATTTATAGAAAGGAATTCGCACCGCTTGGTGTTCCATTGGTAGCTCCATTCCAGAGATTTCACGGGCCCTAAGTAAAATGAGAAAAAAATGGCCCTTTTAATTTAACACGATTGTGTGCTTGTGGATTGTTTTTTTTTAATGGAATAGGATTGGAGCCTTTGAACTTGTATGTTTTTTTTTAATGATTGGGGCCTAATGTGTGACTAAAAAAAATCTTCCTTATAATAATAATAATAAATATAAAAATAAAAAATTGGGGTCTCATTTTGCCATGGGCCCTAGGCAGTCGTACCCCTTGCCTATGCCCACGGCCAACCCTGCCCCTTGGGGACTATTTTAATTGTATTTATAGTTATAATAAGTTAAACAATATTTATATCAAAGTAATATATTTGAGTTGCTATGTAAGTAACGGTTTTACTATCCATTCTCATCACAAAAATGTATAGTAACTCGTGTTAATATTCATACATATTTACATTTATAAATATAATTTATCACAATAATCGCCTACATCTCAATAGAGACTCGAATATTAAAGAATAAAATAAACACTAATATACAAAACTAAGAGATCATAAATTAGAAAAAGAAAAAAAAAACTAATCACATAAGCATGTTAATCAAATGTTCGTACTCGTCAAGAATGTAAGTTAATCATACCCGAATAATTTGAATAACAAAACACTTAAAATTTGAGAAAGTTCCATGAAGACAAGTTGATAAATGTTCTTACCCATCTAAAATGCATATACTCATACCCATCACAATTTTGATTAGTTACATGAACCCGTTTAATTTTATAAATATGAGTTGTTACAAATTTATGTATTTGTTCCCGTTTATAATTTATATACTCATATTAATCCCAAATCCAATCAAAATAGATTTTTTTTACCCATTCAACTTTCAATCTCTTATAGTAATATCTGCTATTTAAATAATATCTTAATAATCTTAACATTAATTTACTACAACAATATTGAAAATATACTATAATGTTATACGAAGTATTAAGATAACATCGACTAAACAATATTATTATATATTAATACATTGCATATAGTAATATTTATTAATAACATGCTTATTCATGGACATGTTTTGTTTATTGATAAAAAGCCGCACTGGCCAACCTAATAATGACAAAAGCTAGGATACGTGTTAATATTTTTCTCTTTGTTTGTCATCTTATGTATGTTTATTTGTTGAAAAAATAAGATTGCCAACTCCTCTTTATAAATATTTTTTCTTTATATTTTGATATTAATGGGAGATGTATGTTTAGAAAATATTCCATTCTTGAATCGTTTTAATTTGTGCACTTGGAACATGTGTTAATTAATGATTATTAAAATCTTTTTTAGGGTAAATCAACAAACCCAAGATGTCACATGATCAATTGGTGATTTTTCAATTTTATTTGATGATTTTATGTCAAACCATATTAGGTATAATTAAAACAAATGATGATTATTGGATATACTTCTATACTGTATCATTCGATCGATATTCTCATTAATATAACTTTTCTATAATATATATTCGCTATTTGGTAATCAGAAATTATATTAAAGCATTACTATACTTATATTCTTACCATATTAAACTATAAATTTCTGCTATATATTCTGCACTAATTTTGCATAAACTTTCAAAATCAATTTAAACAGAAGCTTTCAAAATCTATCAAAATTCAAACATGGCCAATATTTTTAAACTTCTCCAGTTTATTCTTGTTGCAGTTTTCGTGGTTTCAACAGGTTAGCTTTTCTGTTCCCTTCAATATTTCGAATTATATATATATATTGCATCCAGTTTCATTGATTTCTCTTTGAATTTCTCAACTTGTAAACTATTAGAGATATTCATTTTCTGCATATATATGAGATTCTCTGACCCACTTTTGGTGTCTCATTTGTGTTTTACATTCAATTTTTTTAATGCAGTTTTTAATCATTCAAATAAATTTGTTATATTTTAATATATTCAATTATGGTTTATATTTTTAAAAAAAAATATTTTCGAAATTTTAAAAATATAATTAGTTATTAGGATTAATTATACTTAAATAATCTAAAATTAGCGTATATAACTTTTTTAAATTCCAATTTTGAGTGATAAATTATTGATTAGGATTTATTATATAGTAGTAATATTTTTATACTTGTTTTAATTTTTATAATAAATAGTTATAAAACGATAAAATTAGTAGCAGGTGGAACACCATAACTTGTGCAACAGAGGATCCCATGATATAATTTGAACTTTTTAAAAATAATTCTCGAATATACTTATTTTTTGAAATTATTAGTATTTAATTCGTTGTAATTTTTTTTTTGCAGTTATACCATCCCACAATGTAGTTGAAGCTAGAGGCTTGCAAAGAGGCGTGAATTTACAAGAATGCCCTTCCAACTGCCGCGACGCTCAAGAATGCATCGACGCAAACTGTGGCTCTATTTGTAGGAAAATTTCTCCTTCTAGAAATATTTGTACTGATATAAATTAATAAAATATAAAATTAAGTATTTGAGTTATTAAATAATCAAACACATTAAAAATTAATTATAAATTTATTCAAAAAAATCGATTTGCCAAAAGTAACGAACAAATTGAACGATTTATTTCAAGCTTAGTAAGGTTAGCAATCAATATTCAATACTAATATACTAACTTTCAAATTTCTCATACAAAATTATTATTACGAAAAATTCATAAAATGATATTAATCTCAACCACTCGAATTTCGCATAATGTCGCGAACCAAACCGGCCAACGACTCGCGCGAGCCGCCACCGTCCGCGACGGCGGCCGAGCTCTTCTCTCTCATCTCCGCCGCCCTCTCTCTCACCGCACTCCCCTCCTCCATCAGCCGCTCTATCGCCGCCGCTATCTCCTCCGCGGTTACGACAATCTCACTATCCTCCCTATAATCCACCCTCACCTCCACCGCCACCCCCATCTCCGCCACCAACTGAAACGCATTGATCTGCTGCTCCGCGTAGATCGGCCACGCCGCCATCGGAACGCCGTGCCACATGCTCTCGAGCACCGAGTTCCAGCCGCAGTGGGAGACGAACCCCCCCACGGCGGCGTGCGACAGCACCGCCGCCTGCGGCGCCCATCCGATCACTCTTCCGGCTCCTTTAGTCCTCTGCAAGAATCCCTCCGGCAGAATCTCGATCGGGATCGAGGGATCTGTCTTCCTCTGCCTCCGCCGCCGCAGCGACCAGAGGAATCTCCGGCCGCTCGACTCCAGCGCCGCCGCGAGGTGCCTGATCTGTGCGTCGGAGAAACCACCCTCGCTGCCGAAGCAGAGGAATACTACAGAGTTGCGAGGTTGTCGATCCAGCCAGCGAATTACATCGGAAAATTCTGATTCCGGCGTGGTTTCGAGGTTGAGGAGAGGTCCGACGGGGTAGATCGGCGGCATTTGATCATCATTTGAGAGGGATTGGATTATGTTCGCCTCGAGTTCTTGAAAAGTGTTGATCAAGATTCCCCTGCTTTTCCGCATTCTCCGGGCCGATGACACGACGCCGTAGGCGCCGCCGTTTTTGTCGGTGATCACCGACGGCAAAACCGTCGCTGGGACAGGGTTGAGGAATCCGGCGACGGAGATCAACTCGTCGGAATCTTTGAACTCCGTTATGTCGACGCCGTGCTCGTCGGTCAACCTTCGCATCGACATCATGAGCGAGAGGAAGCCGACGCCACACGTGAAGAATACGTAAGTCGGGATGGAGAATTCGTCGCCGACGTCGGTCATGCTCCAGCAAAACATATCGACCACGAGCCCGATAACTCGGGTTCTCGTCGCCATCATGTTGAGAACGGCCTCTCTGACGAGCGGCCTGTGCCTATCAACGTGCACTCGGCTCCTGACGGGAGCTAGCCCCGACTTTGTTTTGGAGTCGGAGCTGGGGCTCCTCTCCTCCTCGAGTTTGGGGAGGTTGAGGAGCCGGAGGTGAGGATCGGAATGGCAACGGCTCGAGTTCGTGTATTCACGAACTGAAGGGTCGTTGATAAGGAGGAACGTGATGGAAAGTCGCGTTTCCTCGTTGAGAATGAGTTTCGCGACCTCGATTGCCGGGACAATGTGGCCGATCCCCGGTCCCGGGATGAAGATTAGTTGGAGTTCTTCCACTGACATTATAAAATTTCAACTTGAACTCGAATTCGACTTAAATTATTTTAAAACTTGTATTTGAGAAATTTTGAGAGTTTGTGGTTGATGATATGCTAGGCCATTAAATAATATTGTGACATTAATGGCATTAGGGAACAAAGTAAAGATGAGATAATTAGATTATGACAAAAAAAAGAAGAGATAATAAGATCACGGTGGAAAAAGAAAGAAGGTAAAAGAGAGATAATAAGATCATGACGAAATAAGTAAAAGAAAGATAAAAAGATAATGACGAATAAAAAAGATACTAATATAATGAAGAAAAAAGTAAACGTAGAATTAATAATTAGAAGATGAGGTATATCGTAATTAAAAAGAATTATACACATATAGATTAAGGAACCTATTCGATATTTTTTTACAGAAAAGATAAACGCTGATTGATTGCTTTAAGCATAAAATAAAATAACTGAATATTAATTAATGACTTAAAATCTAACCTTATGAATTGTAATCATTTTTTTTTGAATTAGTAAATTGTAATAATTTTAAGTCTTCATACGACTTTCCTTGACGGTGAGGGTCGTCGTGCTCGTTTCTCTGTAAATATTGGCTATTCTGTTGTGTCAGAATAGGATTATATAAAGAGCAATAAATGAACAGAAAACGTAAAGAAGACACAGATTTACGTGATTCATCAAATTGGCTAAGCCCATGGATAGAGAGAGGAAAATGACTAGGTTACGGATTTCAGATCTCAAACATATTCTAATACCTATAACTATGCCTACTGAGAAGAAAATAGTCATTATTACTATGGCACGTACATTATACTTTGCCCACAAACAACATAAAAAGTTGAATAAATATATTTGTTTATGTGGAACATGCGACACACAAGCATTTACGAAACCATATCCCGTTCAGTCATTTCATCAAACACTTTGCGTGCCATCTCCATATCACAGCATGTCGATCAGCCACTTCCTCAACTACGTGTAGTCCTTCACCGCCGCTAGTTGTGTGTGGTGCCGGCAGCGGCGAGGTGGGTAAGGAGCTGAGATTTGGTGACGGGAGAGAGAGATTGGGAATAAATTTATTTATTTTAATATTTTTAATGACATGGATTTCGATGTCGAAACATAAAAATAAAAAATAGTTTAGTGATTTGGCAATTCAACGAGTCAAGTGCGAGTTACATTTAATATAAATTAGATAATTCAAAAAAATATATATAAATTGATAATTTAAAATATAATTAATAATGTAAAAATAATTTGAAATTTAAAATGATATTTATATAAGGTTCAAATACGTTTGTGCGCTAAAAAAATTAAAATGATATTTACATAGAGAGAGATTGTCGTCATGGAAATGAAGAAGCAGGTGGCGCCGCTACAGAGGCTGCTCAAGTCGAGGAGGGAGCCGTGAGCACTGGGGCCTAGGGATGTAAACGAATGAAATCAAAGCAAATATTATTAGATTCAATTCATATTCGTAAAAATAATTATATATTCAAATCGATATTCGAATATCTTCTTAATCTTATTTGTTATTTGTATTCCATTCGTACACTGATAGGAGTTTATGTCTATTTATATATTATAAGAGCACCCTCAGCAGATCACCTAAATGCATCACTAACTCTAAATTTAAGCTAAAATAATTGAAAATGAGATAAAAAAATGCATTCAGCAGATCCCCTAAATTGGATGGGGCCCACAAAAAATTTTACACCTACCTAAATTCAATCTTAAATTTACACCCACCCTAAATTTATTTTAAGCTTATAATTAGTAGGGCCCACACATAATTATTGTTTTTATGTAGAAAATAGGAGATCTGGTGTATGCATTTATAAAATCAAGATCCTAAAATTAAATAGGGAAGCTTTAGGGAGGAATATAGGAGCATAATTTTGGGATTTCTGTTGGGAGTGCTCTAATGCTTCTACTCCCTCCGTCCCATTAAAGTTGGCCACATTTCTATTTTGGGTGTCCCACTAAAGTTGGTCACTTTCTAAAAATGGCAAAAGTTTACTTTAATTAAGTCAACAATCACTCACTAATTTGGTCAACAATTGTAGGCCACTTTTTAAAAATGCCAAAATTACTTTAATTAAGTCAACAATTACTCACTAATTTGGTCATCAATTGTAGGCCACACTCTATTAAAACATATAACACTCAATTTCTTAATCTCTGTGCCGAAACGAATGTGGCCAACTTTAATGGGACGGAGGGAGTATTATTTTATACACTTTTTTTATTTTGAGGGCTATTATTTTATACACTTTATTACTCCACTCATTCTTCATCCTACCTTATCTCTTAACAAACCACCATAAGCTAAAAACAAAAACCAGAGCTTATAAAAAAAAAAAACCTGAGCTAAGAAAAGCATCGCCGGAAAATGGAGAAATTCGAGCTAGTATTCATCCCATCTCCGGGGCTGAGCCACCTCACCGCCACCGTTGAGGCGGCCAAGCTCCTCCTCGCCCGCGACGGCCGCCTCTCCATCACCGTCCTCACCATGCAGCTGCCCGGCGACACCTCCGTCGACACCTACACCGCCAAGATCTCCGCCTCCTTGCCGCCCCGCCTCGCCCTCACCGCCCTCCCCGGCCTCCCCGACTGGTCCCGGCAGTCCAAAACCTCCCTCTTCGAGTTCATCGACGACCAGATCACAAACGTCAGACAAATCCTCTCAAACCTAATCGAGCACGATTCCGGCGATCGCCACCGGATCGCCGGAATCGTGCTCGACATGTTCTGCCTCAAATTCATCGACGTCGCTCGCGAACTCAACCTACGGTGTTACTGTTTCTTCACCTCAGGTGCGTGCTCATTAGGTTTATTTCAGTATGTAGTTAAATTGAAATTCGAGGAGAATAAGGAGCTCTCGGAATTTAAAAATTCCGACGCCGAGCTTCCGGTGCCGTGTTTCTCCCTCCCTGTTCCGGCGAAGGTGCTGCCGGCCGTTTTCGTCGACGGCGGCCCGATGGCCGACGTGTTTTTGAGCTATTTCAAGAGATTATCGGAGACGGACGGCGTCGTGTTGAACACATTCTACGAATTCGAGCCCTACGCCGTCGAGTCAATGGCGGCCCGAGGCCCGAAAGTTTATCCGGTCGGCCCGATTTTGGACTTGAGCAGCCAATTTGATGAAGATGATGATGTGAAGAGATTTCTCGACGATCAGCCGGAAAAATCCGTGGTCTTTTTGTGTTTTGGAACGATGGGGAGTTTCGCCGGAGCTCAGGCGAGAGAAATCGCTCTCGCTCTCGAAAGTAGCGGCTGCAGGTTCCTATGGTCGTTGAGGAAGCCGGCGGCGAAGGGGTCGGGGAAGCTCGTGGAGGAGTACGACGATTTCGGGGAGGTTTTGCCGGAGGGGTTCTTGGAGAGGACTAAAGGGGTGGGGAGGGTGATCGGGTGGGCGGCGCAGGCGGCGACGCTGGCCCACCCGGCGGTCGGGGGATTTGTTTCGCACTGTGGGTGGAACTCGACTCTGGAGAGCGTGTGGTTCGGGGTGCCCGTGGCGGCTTTCCCGCTCTACGCGGAGCAACAACTGAATGCGTTTTATCTGGCGAGGGAGGCGGGGGTGGCAGAGGCGATTACGTTGGATTATAAGATGGATTTTAAGGGGGACGGGGAGCCGGAGACCGTGGGGGCCGGGGAGATCGAGGGGGCGATACGGCGGGTGATGGGGGCGGAGGGGGGCGGGGTGAGGGGGAAGGTGGAGGAGATGGGGAGGAAGGCAAAGGCGGCTTTGGAGGAAGGTGGATCTTCTTATATTGCTCAAAATCTTTTTATTCAAGATGTTGTTGGGAATATTGGTTTGTAATTTAATTTTAATGAAGATTACTAGAATTGGAACATGTACTTAAAAGCAAATGAAACAAGCTTCAAAATAGATATTTGAATATGTTACAAATATAGCAAATGTTACATGTTTAATAGACTTGGATTATTATTATTTTTTATTTTTTTTATAATAATGTTATTTGGACAAAATATGATTAAATATTAAAAAAAATAAATTTATTTATAATTTTTGGTTCGAAGTAAAAAAAATTAATTAATTTTATTTGTTTTCTCCACATTGTAAATTTTTAATAACCTTTTAAATTTTTGTAATTTTTAAAGTACACAAACTACGAAAAAAAAATTAAAATTAAAACAATTGTTAAAAAAATACAATATGGAGAAAACAATAAAAATAGCTAAATTCTTTTTAAATTTGAACTAAATTTTTAAAGTATTTAAACAATTTTTGTCTGGATAAATTTTGTCCAAATAGCACTACTCTTTTTTTTAAAACATATTTTATATTGATAATTATTTTGTGTCCTCAATAAAAAACCATATCTCGTTTAGTCATTTCATCAAACACTTTGCGTTCCATCTCCATATCACAGCATGGGAATTGCGAGAGGAAAAAGATACGATTGACTTGCCGGAGGTATCGATCAGCCGCTTCCTCAACTACGTGTTGTCCTTCACCGCCGCTAGTCGTGTGTGATGCCGGCAGCGGCGAGGTGGGTGAGGAGCACAGATTTGGTGACGACGGCCTTCGGGATGGGGAGGCCGGAGGGGCTCGATGGTGTTCGGAGGTGGCGAGAGAGAGTTTGGGGAATTTATTTATTTATTTTAATATTTTTAATGACACTAGCAGAGTTTACGCGCGTTGCACGCATTACCTCTTTATTAAAAATAATAATAAATTTGAAGATAAAAATATTATAATACTATTAATTATTGATTATTAACTTTAATAAATAATTGCAAGAAGGTAGAAAGAAATAAATAAAAAATAAAATAAAATCATATACGTGTGTAGAATTTTGACCATCAAAATTGTATTGTAGTTATAATGATAATATATTATAATATAATTGAGTAAGATTAGACGAAGAAAATGCACATATTATATTTTTCTAATTACAAGACAAAAAAAGTTGTTTTGCTATCATCTTATATAGTCCCACTAATCCAATTAAATATTTCTAAATCATAAAACTAATTGTTATTATGGCTAGCTATATATAATTACTATAGTTACATGGCATACAAAAAGAGAGTTCACTATATGATACTCATACTTGAAATTTGAAGATCACTAATAAGGAATGTCCCATTTTTCTTTTGTGTCAATACCTTTAAATAATCATTTTGCTTAACACTTTAGACAAAATTGTCCATAGAGTAAATGTGAACAAATTAAGTTGTAGCCATACTATCCAAATTTTGTACGTTTCACACCATTAACACTTGATTAAACGTGATGGAAGGTTTTTGATTTGTTTTTACAAATATAACTTTGTAAAAACTAAGTTTATAAAATCTATAAAATTTTCAAAATTTGTCTTGTAAAAGTTCAAAAAATATAGCATTTTGGGTAGTAGTGGTTAGCATTATTATATTTTTATTTTTGTTATTAGAATCAATATTTGCTTAAGTAAAATGGTTATTTTAATATTTGTAGATAATTTAAGATGCATTTACTTTTCATGATTTAAAATATACATAATTGAGAATTTTTATCCTTATTAATGGGATTTCTCCAATCCCCTTTCAATTGGATAAGACTCAAGCTGATTATCTTAAACTATAGAAATTAGCAAGGGTATTGAGATATCTTAAAATTTGAATTCATCTTAATAAATAATGAGTTAACATATACTCCCTCCGTCCCGCCCAAGATGCTACATATATCTTTTCGGGTCATCCCAACGAAGATGATACATTTTTATATTTGGCAAAAATAAGGAATTTTAAACACTTAATTAACACTAATTAAGTATTCTCTTATTACCTTATCTCTCATACTTTATCACTTTATTACATTCTCTTTCTTATTTTATTACTTTATTACATTCTCTCTCCCACTTTATCACTTTATTATTACACACTTAAAGCACTAATCTACAACTCCTTAAATTCTGTGCCGAAAAATAAATGTATTGTCTTGGCTGGAACGGAGGGTGTATATACTATCTTTCCCTATTAAGTTAACCCTCAATAGTAAACGCCCCCTTACACTATCAAAATTATATGTCTTCTTCCCAAAGTCTCATTCCTAACTTATGCCATGCATATTTTTATAATTTGATGGATCTATAAGGTAGCAAGGGCCTCCTAAGAGTAATATTTATAGAAGCTCTTAATTATTTTGAAAGAATTAGGTATGTAGGCTATAAATGAATACATAACTCCACATAAAAGATTGTCAAACTAATGAATTAATTTAATTTGAAAATTGAAAGTTGAAAGTTGAACAAAAAATTAGTACGATTACTTGATGAATTAATGTACAAATTAATGTTGCTTAAAGTAATTTTTGAATATATCATAATAGTCGTGCATTATTTTATGTCAAACTAATGCATTATTTTCCATATCTTCTTCCAATGGTAATTACTAATTAGCATCTACGTCAAAATTAGAGAAATATCGCATAAAGTTGTGTGTTATATTATTTATCCATGATAATTTTTTAAGTGCACATTCTGAAGATATGTTATCCTATATATTAATAATCATATCCTTAAGTATTTACATTTTTTTAAATCTTTATTTTGAGGGTTTAAATTATTTTTTCTTTTAATATATAGTAATGTAATCATATTCAAATTTTTTAATATATACTAATGTATTAAATTAAAATAATATCTATAGTAATAATAATAGAATATTTGTAGGAATAAAAATAGAACTTAAATTAACACCCTAGAAGTCAGTATAAAAACTTCAAATCCAAATTGCGAATTAATTAGATGAATAGAATTAAATGAAATAGATGTGCAACTTTTCTATATGAGTTGGTCTTACACGAGACTGGTTCTCACCAGGAGCGAATAAATAAAAAGTATCTGCTACTCTACAAATAACATTTGTTGGCACAGTGGTACGCTCCTTCATCTATCATCTCTCGTTGGTTCAATTCTTAGTTGCAACAATATTTTTTTGCTTTTTTTATATATATTATGATATTTATTGAAACATTACATTTCTTCATATCAATGGTTATCTTATCTTACGATAATAATTATTTGACCAAATAAATGAAAAGTACAAGTTCTCGTGGGTAAAAATGACAATCATCGCGGAAAAAAAATTATTTTTTCATTACAACAATAATTACTTTGAATTATCCGTAATTTTCAACCGGCCTGAGACTCGCGACCTGCGCCCAGACCCCGCTGACCCGCGCCCCAACCCTTCCCCGACCCTCTCATCCATACACTCGATCAGTCTCACCCATGTTTTTGCCTTTTTATCCAATCAAATTATTTATGTAATTTAACTTTGCTAATTTTATTTTCGTAGAAGGATAACAATACTATTATTTGATATTATTTATCTAACTAAAAAATATTTTCTCAATGTGTTTATGCATTTTTCGAATCTTTTTGTGTATATAGATTTAGATTCTTCGTTGAGTTTTTCTTTATAAATTTATTGAATTTATATAGTAAATTTGTTTTAAAAAATTAATAAGTCTTGGATTTAAATAATAGATTTATATGTGATAAATATAGATAAAATCGAACTTGTTTAGAATTGTGATTGTAGTTGAATTCTTTTATGTTCATTATTATGACAATAATCAACTAAATAAAAAAGATTAGAATAATAATAATAATATGATATTACACTATTGTCCTTAAAATAGATTAAGAAATAGGGACATATTAGGCAAATCAAATTTTGTAAAAAAACAAGACTCTTTTATAATAGGTATAGATTGTTTTCATGTGAAAAATAAAAATAAAAATAATACATTAGGCAATTTAGGGAGTCAAGTGAGAGTTACCATTAATACAAATTCGATAATTCAAAATTAAAAAAAAATATTTTCGATGATTGAAAATATACTTCATCCATCCACGAAAAAACTTCATATTTTTCATTTTTGAGACGTTCACAAAAAACTTAAGAATAAATACTTACGAACTAATTATTGTTGTTTGAGAAACCAATGACTTTTGATTTCGATGTATATTTATCCATTGAAAACAGTGCAAAATCTTTTTGTTATCAATTATTGAGCAAATATCTTTTCAATGTACATTATTAAACAAATTTATATTCTCTCTTTCTTCTCTTAATTTAAATAAATAAATAAAAATTGAAGGATTTAGTCACTATTGGGACCCATAGAAAAAAAAACAATATTTTTAAAGGGCACTAGTGACTAGTGAGTCAATAAATGGAAGGATTTATTCTACCTATGTCGAAAAGTCTAGAGTGAAGGTCGATCACAAACATAGTTTAGGATTATATACGACTTTTAGAGTAAACTTTAGAGGGCTATTTGGAGTTTATGCCTATTTATAAACTATAATGCTTCTATTATCATATACTTAAAATTTATAATTTTGGTTTCCACTCATTCTTCATCTACCTTATCTCTTTACAAACCACCATAATTAAGCTAAAAAAAAAAAAAAACTGAGCTAAGAAAAGCATCGCCGGAAAATGGAGAAATTCGAGCTAGTATTCATCCCATCTCCGGGGCTGAGCCACCTCACCGCCACCGTGGAGGCGGCCAAGCACCTCCTCGCCCGCGACGGCCGCCTCTCCATCACCGTCCTCACCATGCAGCTCCCCGGCGACACCTCCGTCGACACCTACACCGCCAAGTTCTCGGCTGCCGCGCCGCCCCGCCTCGCCTTCGCCGCCCTCCCCGGCCTCCCCGACTGGTCCGGGCAGTCCAAAACCTCCCTCCTCGAGTTCATCGACAACCAGACCACAAACGTCAGACAAATCCTCTCAAACCTAATCGAGCACGATTCCGGCGATCGCCATCGGATCGCCGGAATCGTGCTCGACATGTTCTGCCTCAAATTCATCGACGTCGCCCGCGAATTCAACCTGCCGGCTTACTGTTTCTTCACCTCAGGTGCGTGTACATTAGGTTTATTTCAACACTTAGTCAAATTGAATTTCGAGGAGAATAAGGAGCTCTCGGAATTTAAAAATTCCGACGTCGAGCTGCCGGTGCCCTGCTTCTCGCTGCCTGTTCCGGCGAAGGAGCTGCCGGCGATTTTCGTCGACGGTGGGCCGATGGCCGACGTGTTTTTGAACTATTTCAAGAGAATATCGGAGACGGACGGCGTTGTAGTGAACACATTCTACGAATTCGAGCCCTACGCCGTCGACTCGATGTCGGCCCGAAGCCCGAAAGTTTATCCGATCGGCCCGATTTTGGACTTGAGCAGCCAATTTGATGAAGATGATGATGTGAAGAGATTTCTCGACGATCAACCGGAAAAATCAGTGGTTTTTTTGTGTTTTGGAACGATGGGGACTTTCGCCGGAGCTCAGGTGAGAGAGATCGCTCTGGCTCTCGAAGGTAGCGGCTGCAGGTTCCTGTGGTCGTTGAGGAAGCCGGGGGCGAAGGGGTCGGGGAAGCTCGTGGTGGAGTACGACGATTTCGGGGAGGTTTTGCCGGAGGGGTTCTTGGAGAGGACTAAAGGGGTGGGGAGGGTGATCGGGTGGGCGGCGCAGGCGGCGGTGCTGGCCCACCCGTCAGTCGGGGGATTTGTTTCGCACTGTGGGTGGAACTCGACTCTGGAAAGCGTGTGGTTCGGGGTGCCTGTGGTGGCTTTCCCGCTCTACGCGGAGCAACCGATTAATGCGTTTTATCTTACGAGGGAGGCGGGGGTGGCAGAGGCGATTAGGTTGGATTATAAGAAAGATTTTAAGGGGAGCGGGGAGCCGGAGATCGTGGGGGCCGAGGAGATCGAGGGGGCGATACGGCGGGTGATGGGGGCGGAGGGCGGCGGGGTGAGGGGGAAGGTGGAGGAGATGCGGAGGAAGGCAAGGGCGGCTTTGGAGGAAGGTGGATCTTCTTATATTGCTCAAAATCTTTTTATTGAAGATGTTGTTAATTTTAATGGAGATTACTAGAATTGGAATATGTGCTTGAAAACAAATGAACCAAGCTACAAATAGATGTGTGAATATGTTACATATATAGCAAATGCAAATTACATGTTTAATTAATGACCAATGTTTGTAATAGACGAGTACTCTTTTTTCTACACCTGTGTTTTTGCCAATGAATTTTCGTCGGAAATTTTTTGATGATGCTCGGCCTTAGTTAGCGTTTCTGTGCTATCGATGGATATTTAAGTTTTTTCCTTTATTTTTCAATAAAATTCCAATTAAAAATAGGAAAAGGACATAATAGGAAAAATCGACAAAAGAATGTGTCTTGAATATAATTGATATAGACGACTCGATCATTTTTGGGAGCTAGTGTAATAAATCTACAAACGCAATCTTTCAATAATTCAATACTATCATTTTTGGCAGCTAGTATGAACTTTTTCTTCGACATCTATATTAATAAGTGTATCATTTATCTTAATTAGGCATCTATAAATCACATTTGGTGTTATATTAATTTGAGCCCAAATATGACTCAGAGTAGCCTATTGGACTTAAATGTGGCTCACGAACGTCGAAATTAAAAATAATTTATCTGTTTTTACAAATTTGAAAAATATTGACCTATTTTTTACAAATAATAGCTTAAAAATATTTTAAACTATATAAATTTTAATCACTCGATCTTATTAAAATATACTTACAAATTTGATAAAAATAAAAATAAATAATAACTAATCCAAATAAACAAAAAGTGAAATCCGAAAAATATCAATATCTAGTGGACTTGTCATTCCCTATCATTATTTATGGAATTCAATAAAATGCAATAAAGTGAAAATTTGAGTAATATCCAAACCACACAAAAATGATTAAATATATATATATATATATATATATATATATATATATATATATAGGGTTGGGTTAATATAAAAACCCCTCTTAAGATGAAAACTAGGAACCAATTTAAAGCCATTGATTTAAATAAAATAGAGGGCTGAGATTAAACTACAGATGCACAATTTCGATTGCATAGATGCACAGTTTCAATTGCAGAGATGCACAATTTCGATTTGCTTGAGTATTTTGCATTGTTGGTTTCAATTGCATAAATTGCATATTTTTTAAGTGCACAGTAAAATATAATAGATGGACAGTTTCTTTTGTTGACTAAATCTTAACCATTAGATCTAATATTTAAAAGGTCAAGATTAGGTTCCTAGTTCTCATTTTAACAGAGGTTTTTATTAGAACCTCTTCCTATATATATATATATATATTCTCATATAAAAATATTGAAGCTTCCTTGTCTCAAGGGATAAGATAACATTGGTAGAGAAATGAAGAAATCCGAACTTGTATTCATCCCAACTCCCGGGCTGAGCCACCTCATCCCCACCATGGAGACGGCCAAGCTCCTCCTCCACCGCGACGGCCGCCTCGCCGCCACCGTGCTCCTCCTCCCAACCTCCTCCAAAGACACCAACGCCGAGACCTACATAAAAAGCACCGCTTCAAACCCCACATTTTCATCACGATTGAGGTTCATCAACCTCCCTTTTATACAACACACAAACACACACTTCTTCGAGCAATTCGACGTCCAAATCCCCAACGCGAGGCGTGAGATCTCAAACCTCGTTAGGCAGTCGGATTCCCGCCTCGCCGGCGTCGTGCTCGACATCTTCTGCACCGAGTTCGCCGACGTCGCCGGCGAATTCGGCCTGCCGGCGTATCTATTCTACACCGGCGGCGCCGTCAGCCTCGGCCTGTTCCAACACCTCGTCTCGTTGAAATTCGAGCACGGCGAGGACGTAACGGCGTACAAAGACGCCGTCGGCGTGGAGCTGCCGACGCCGTATCTTTCGCTTCCCGTTCCGGCGGAAGTCCTGCCGGCCGTGACGGTGGGGTAGACGATTATATCTCTTAATTTTGAATTGTTAAGGTTAATTATAGTTCATATATAGTATGAAATTTCAATGAATAATCTTAGGTTCCATTTGTTTTTAAAGATAATATCTAATTCTAACCTTTCTTGTATAATAAAAGAAAATTCTAGTAGTAGTAATTTTTTTTACTATTATATCATCACACCGTTACACGAATTGTTTGTTTAATTAAAATTCGTGTAATAGTGTAAATTATACTGTAACACAAATTTACACGGAAGTATGATCATCGATTTTTTTCGCATAAAGCTATTAATATAAAAAAGACCATTATTTTCATATATTTTTTTTACATGACTATAATTTCCTTTTACTATATGTTTTTGGCTAGAATAGGTTTCTGGCTCTACTTTTTATAAGTTTTGAATCGAGAAATTGTTTAATTATAATTATAATTAATCACGCCAAAAGTGTGGCATTAGTTGTTCTTTATTGTAACTATATATGAAACGATGATCAATTGTCATGAAATAAGAGTTTAATGATAGATAGTCCATCGTCGTCACTAGACTATCGGTGTGCGGAATTGCGTAGAAATTCAAAATTAAGGCTACAAATTGAAATTCCCTGAAAGTTTAAAGCTAAAAACAATTATTAACCCGAATTTGTACATATTTTTGTATTTCATTTAATTGAATTCAAAAATTTGTGTTTGCGCGCAGGTGGATAAACATTTCTTCCCCGACATTTTCTTGAATCATTTCAAGAGAGTGTCGGAGATGAGAGGCGTCATGATCAACACATTCTACGAGCTCGAATCCTACGCCGTTGAATCGCTGCTCTCCGATGATAAGACGCCGGAGATTTATCCGGTGGGCCCGGCCTTGAAGAAGGAAACCCTAACATTTGACGAAGATGATGATGTGAAGAAATGGCTCGACGATCAGCCGGAGAATTCGGTGGTTTTCTTGTGCTTCGGAACCGCCGGCAGCTTCGACGGAGCTCAAGTGAGGGAAATCGCCGAGGGCTTGGAGAGGAGCGGGAGCCGTTTCTTGTGGTCGCTCAGAAAGCCGGCGACCAGAGAGAATTTTGAGTTAGAGAGAGAATCCGAATATTTCGAGCAAGTGTTGCCCGAGGGTTTTTTGGAGAGGACTAAAGGGGTGGGGAGAGTGATCGGGTGGGCCCCGCAGGCGGCCGTGCTGGCCCACGCGGCGGTGGGGGGTTTCGTGTCGCACTGCGGGTGGAACTCGACTCTCGAGAGCGTGTGGTTCGGGGTGCCGATGGCGACGTTCCCTCTACACGCGGAGCAACAGCTGAATGCGTTTTATCTGGTGGAGGAGTTGGGGGTGGCGGAGGCGATCACGATGGATTATAAGATGGATTTCACGGGGGAGAATCCGCCGGAGACGGTGGGACGGGAGGTCATCGCGGCGGGGATAAGGCGGCTCATGGCGGAGGAGGGGGGGAGGCGGCGGAAGGTGGAGGAGATGGGGAAGAAGGCGAGGGCGGCTTTGGTGGAAGGTGGATCTTCTTACAATGCTCAAACTCTTTTCATCGAGGAAGTTATGAGAAATATTGCTTAGGTATTTAATTTAATTTGATTTTCTTGCGTGTAGAATATAATTTAATTACTTGATATTAGACATAATCGTTGCAATAATTTTATATACTCACTTCGTTAAATTAATTTCAATAGATATATTAAACATTTTCATTTTAATAGATCATTATTTAAAAAAAAAAGTTAAAGCAAGATCTCTTTTATATTTTATTATAAATTATTTATTTCTTAATTAATGCTCGTGTATATTCAAATAGAACGGTTAGTAAAATAATACTATGTAATAAAATACTCCATAGTGCATCCTATCCATTTTGTTTATCGTTTCAGCTTAATTATTTTTGTTTTAATTGAAGTTTTTGAGAATTTATCTCAATCTTAGCCTTATTAGTATGTCTTAAACCCAAATTTAGTCAATATTGATGAATTTTGTAACAACTAATCATAATTAATGTTGGTATCAAATGCAAATCCATACAATAATACCAATGCAGCGGAAACAATTTATAACGCACATACAACCGAGAAACGTCCCCAATCTTACCAAACAAGAATATCTCCACAAGTAATCAAGATCATATGCAAGACGATAAATGAGACAAGAGATTTACGTGGTTCGGCAAATGCCTACGTCCACGGGAGCAACACCAATCGTAATATTGAAGAACTCCGACGATTCGCACAACCCGCGAACTCGTCACACAATGAATCGAGAATTACACCCAAGATGAGATCAACCTCTCACTCTCGTACACTCTCAAACCCACGCTGAAAAAACCCTCTTCAAATACCTCACAATCTCTCGTGTATATCACACCCCAATTCTCTCTGTTTTTCTCTCACAGCTCTCTCTGCTCTCACTTTGATGTCTGAAGCAAGAAGTGAGTATTCACTTACGCTCCCTCTCTCCCCTTACGACTTTCACTACAAAAAGCAAAAGGAAAAAGCAAAAAATAAAAGCAAAAGAGAAAAGGGTTGTCCCCTTGTCTGCCACCAACAATTAACTATGCGGATTAAAGTTATAACGAATTTGTTTGCAAGTTTAGATCAATCATACATGTTAAAAACCAATTATTAACAATAACGACAAAGTAGAAAAATACAAAAGTTTCGTTGTTTGCAATCATCTTTTATATATTTACAACTAATCCAATTATTAACTGAATGAGTCTCACAATTCACTCTGCACCACCGTATCCCACTCTTAATTTGTTATAATTTTTAATTATTTTTTTAATTTAAAATTGTTATATTTTAATATAATAAAAAGATACAGTAATTAACAATGGTTCACTAATTCAATTAGGGTATATACTTATTATTTGAATTAATAGTGCATTATTTGAGTCAATTAATTCAAAGTTAAGATAATAAATATCTCAAATTTCAATTTTTATTGGTAAATATTAATTAGAGTTCATTATACAATAATATTGTTTGTATAACAAACAATTATAAAATAGAGAGATTAATTAAGGATGTCATACAATGATACACATTAAACTGCGAGAAAGATTAATTTTAGTGAACCCATTTCTCCACTCAATTCTAATGTTTTTTTTTTCTCTACTTTATACTTGTATTTATATTTATGGACGGAGAGTATATAATATCGTAACACTAATATTAAACCACATTAATTAAACGCAAGTATCATAGGCCACATGAGGCTCGTACCTGAACACATGCTCAACATGTTGTTGCTTAGGGCCTCAAATTTTTTTGGGCCCATTTACTATATATATAATTTTTTTTAACAATAAAATAGAATTCTATGACATATGCTGATATGTAAAGTGAAGGTTCTTTTTTGTCATTTAGATTATATCATTAGTACTGTTGAATTCTTAGTGCCTTATCTTTTCTTCTCTGTTGTTTAAAAACTCTTAAATAATTGGCTAAAAACGATTATGTTAATATATTATTATTGTATCGTTAATATAAAAGAAAATTATAGGGACCCATTTTATAAATTTTACTTAGGGCCGGCCCGAGAGATACAGGATCGACTAGGCCTATATATAGTTGAGAATTTGTAACACATGCAATTGATCACATAGATTGGGTTTCTCATTTCTCCAAAAATGGAAACGAAGAGAGCCGAACTCGTATTCATCCCCTCTCCGGGGCTGAGCCACCTCGTCTCCACCGTGGAGACGGCCAAGCTCCTCCTCCGCCGCCACCGCCGCCTCGCCGCCACCGTGCTCCTCATCCCAAACCCCCGGCCCACCGACGCCTACATACAAAACAACTCCTCTCTCACTTCATCATCTCGCCTCCGATTCATTAATCTCCCCGAATTAAAACAACCACAACCGCACAACCATTTCTTCTTCGATACAATCGATAATCAAATCTCCAACGTTAAAGAAGCAGTCTCTAATCTCATGAAACACTCCAACTCTCAAGTAGCCGGTTTGGTGCTCGACATTTTCTGCACCAAATTCGTCGACGTCGCCGCCGAGCTCCGCCTCCCGAGTTACCTCTTCTTCACCGCCTCCGCGGCCACGCTCGGCCTCTTCCAACACCTCGTCTCCCTCGAACGCGAGGATCGTCTGGCGCGGCTCGGGAGCTCCGATGCTGAGCTGGAGGTTCCTTCCTTCTCCGTCCCCGTCCCCGCTAGGGTTCTGCCGGCGGTTTTCGTGGACGAGAATTTGAAGCCGGATGTCTTTTTATATTGTTTCAGCAGAGTTTCGGAGATGAAGGGGATCATGGTTAACACTTTCTACGAGCTCGAAACGCATGCTGTTGAAGCGCTGCTGTCTGATCCGAACACGCCGGATATTTATCCGGTGGGGCCGGCGTTGGACGTTGACGGAGGTGGCGGAGTTCTCGACGACGATGTGAAAAAATGGCTGGACGAGCAGCCGGAAAGTTCTGTGGTTTTCCTGTGCTTTGGGAGCATGGGGAGTTTGGATGGAGCTCAAGTGAGAGAAATCTCTCTCGCTCTAGAAAAATGTGGATGTCGATTTTTGTGGTCGTTGAGGACGAAGACGGCGGCGGCGGAGGTGCTGCCGGAGGGGTTCTTGGAGAGGACGAGGGCGGTGGGGAGGGTGATCGGGTGGGCGGCGCAGGTGGCGGTGCTGGCACACGCGGCGGTGGGGGGTTTCGTGTCGCACTGCGGGTGGAACTCGACTCTCGAGAGCGTGTGGTTCGGGGTGCCGATGGCGACTTTCCCGCTCTACGCGGAGCAGCAGCTGAATGCGTTTTATCTGGCGGGGGAGGTGGGGGTGGCGGAGGCGATCACGCTGGACTATAGGATGGATTTGGCGGGGAAGGGGGCGCCGGAGGCCGTGGGGTGGGAGACGGTCGCGGCGGGGATACGGCGGCTGATGGCGGAGGGGGGGAGTGGGGTGAGGAGGAATGTGGCGGAGATGCGGAGGAAGGCGAGGGCGGCGGTGGTGGAGGGTGGATCTTCTTACAATGCTCAAAATCTTTTTATTGAAGATGTTTTGAGAAATGTTGATTAGTTTGATTTCTTGCATTTAATTCTAGTATGATGCAATCAATAATGTCACAATCGATTATTTATCCATAGTAGACAAATATAACGTGCTCAGTATTGATATGTGATCAATTTTAATTAAAAAAATATATATTTTACTTTAATTAAAGTGATCATATCACTAATGAGCACGTTATACTTACCCACGATGGATATAGGTATCCATTCTGTCAATTTTAATTAGCGTTTTTAATCAAACATCTATTGTGTTCGACAAAAGAAGACCATATTTATTGAAAATGATTTCCTTGTCAATTTTAATTAGCGTTTTTAATCAAACATTGTTTTCAACAAAAGAAGACCATATAATTTGTTGAAAATGATTTCCCACTCATTGTTTGTTTGGATTTTTCTAGTTTTGTCCTGCTTGTATAGATAATCGATTCTACAAACTTATTGGAATAAATTATTTGCCTAATTATACGAGTCTCATCTCATTAAGTTACTATCTATAATTTGAATTCAATAAATAATAGCGAATATTTTAATATAATTAGTAGAGATGATTTGCATTCACACGAGAAAATAATTATTTTAATAAATATTTTTTATGAGTATAAATTTATATTTCATTCTATTTTTTAATTTACCATTTAATATATTTTTTGAATAAATTATTTCATAAAATTGAAAAAAAATCCATCTAAATTTAATACTCCATAACTTATTTGGATGAAGAGTTTTAATGGATACTACTACTTAAATAATTATTAAAATATAAAAAATAAATCATAATATATTTTTAGATTTATTATATGTATAATATATTAAATAATTACACAATTGATCTTAAATTAAGTATATATGATGGATATAATAGGAAAATCAAATTTTATAAAATAAAGCTCTTTTATAATAGGCATAGATTTATTATTTACATCATGTCTGGACCTTAAAAGCTTGTGGTAAGAAATGTGACTGATATTTGTTTAGAAGGATGAAAATTTCACCACACTAACTAAATACAACTATTTGTACATACAATACAAGCAGCTTAATTATTCGTAAACTTATGTCTACTTATTCTAATTTCTCACGAAAAATAGCTATTTTCACTGGATCCCAACTCTAGAGCATCGTTTGGTTGTAGGTTTGTTTGTAAATCATTTTATGCTCAATTTGTCTTTTCGGTGTTGCCGTAACTCATTTTACTTGTAGTGCATGATCTTAAAATAAGATTCTTATTTTACAATAGTGGAAGTTTCTTTCTATGGTTTTGGGTCCTTATTTTGTCTATTCTTAGACTGAGATTTCGAAGGAAACAAGAACTCATGAATCAACCAGTCTCAATCCTAGGTTTTCTTTGTGATTAGTTTTAATATACTCCCTCCGTCCCTAAAATAACTTCCTCTTTTTCCATTTTGGGACGTCCCCCAAATAACTTCCTCTTTCTTTATTTCCATTTTTGGACACCTACCCCACCACTAATATATAATTACTTTATTTATTTTTACTTTTCACTTTTCACAACTCTCAATACTAATTATAACACTTTTCACAACTTCCAATAATAATTATATCATTTTTTCTCCACTATCAATATACTTTAAAACTTTTTTCATTAAAACTTGTGCCGTCCCCAAAGAGGAAGCCATTTCAGGGACGGATGGAGTATATGTTTATTTAATCGTACGTACACACTTGTATAATTAGTAGGAAAATATATTTTACATTTTTCATTAATGAGTATATTCTAACAAACTATCGTATGCATTGTAGTTTATTCATCTATATATATTATCCATATTGAGGGGCCGCTACAATGAGACCCCCTAATTTTAATGAAATCTAGGGAACGATCTGGTGCTATCAATCTTATGGCTGATATTGTATCTGAGTGATTTTTTTTATTCCAGGGTTCAAATCCTGGAGGGAGGGAGTAGAATATTTTAAATTTTGTTATTCATCAGTATATACTGTATTGTTCATCAGTATATACTGCCTTGTTCATCAATATATATGTCTTATTCATTATCAATTTTTTAAATTTTATTTTTCATCAGTATATACATTTTGTTCGTTAGATATACGTCTTGTTCATTAGTATTATATATTATCTTATTCATTGTCCTCACGTTACACGAAAAATAGGGGGTCTCACTGGAGCGCGCCCCTCCGTATACATATACATTAAATTGCGCATTCGTTAGGCAACAAGGTACGTATATATTTATGAGCTAATAAATTAAAGTTAAATTTAATTAGGATAAGACCATCTTTATAAGAAAGCTAGAAAAAGGATTTAAATTTAAAATATAAAGTTAAACTTTAATTATGTGTAATTAAGCATGCATTTATTATATAATAAAGTTCAATTTAATTAGGGCCACACATGTGGAGTATTATTTTTTTTTTTGAGACAAAGAAGGGGACTTCATTAAATCAAGAATGAGAGTTCACAGCAGCAGGAAGAACATCAAAAGAAGACAAGCAACACAAAGAACTAAGAGCAAAAGAAGCTAAAGAATCAGCAGTGGAATTTCCTTCACGTGGCGTCCAGCTGAACGCTAATCGTTGGAACGAACCTTTCAATAAGTGAATTTCTTCGAGGGTGTCACCCAGGTAGGAAAGATCTCTATCTTGTCGAGCGAGCATCCAGTAGAGTTGTTGACAATCCGTTTCTGCAAACACCTCCCGCACACCCTTCTCCCTACACAGTTTAAGGCCTTCAAGCAAAGCGAGCGCTTCCCCCCTCCACCACTGAAAAAGCTCCTCTCATAAAACCAAACCTGCAACCCATCAGCTGGCCATCCTCTTGCCTCAGTACAGCTCCAATCCCAACACCCGATCCCTCCTTCAAAGCAGCATCCGAAGCAATTTTGCAAACACCTTCCCCTTCGTTGTTCAAAGTGGGGGCAGAGTGATGAGGAGCAGCAGCACATATAGGTTTAGACCAGAGAGCACGTTCAGCAATTCTCAAACAATCAATATGTGAAAGTTCTTTATTCTGAAAGACAAGTAGATTCCTCGCATACCAACAAGCCCAAGCAAGAGAAGCAAAAAGAGCATGAACTTCATTGTGAGGGCAGGATCTAATCTTGTCAAACCATTCCACAATGGAAAATTCCATCCCTTGCGTCACTGGCTGGAGACGAATGGGGGAAACAGCCCAGAGAGTGCTAACCCACCCACAGTCCCGGAGAGCATGTTCCAACGTTTCCTCACAAGAACCACATCTTCTGCACAGGCCATCGATCTCAATAGATCTGCTTCTCAGCGCCTTTGCCGTAGGAAGGCAGTTAGATAAGCATTTCCACATAAACATCTTCACTTTTGGAATATTAGTTTGTTTGTATTATCGATATCAATTCGGTCCACGATTTTATTTTACATCGATCATTGGGTTTGTTTGTTTGTTTTTTTTTTGTTTTTTAAACGGTTTTGGGTTATTCACTATATTTTGTATTCTTGTGTTTAATAGGAATGCTCATTAATTTTCTGACAGTTCTCATATGCATTGTCAGTTTCACGTTCATGTTTATTCACGTCTTCAATCAATTAATAATCATGCTGGAAAAAAATAAGATAAAGTCACCACAAAACATCAAATCCATTTTAATACTCACTTTTTTTGGACACATAAAATAAGAAAATTACTTTTTAGTAGGAAAGTGGCCGATGTGATCCACACCAGTAAAACAAGCCTATTCTAATGGGACGTTCCAAAAAGAAAAATGAGCCTATTAGATAGTGACAGAAGGAGTATAGATAAGCTAATATCGAGCATATACGTCATAGTCAAATTCCACAATAACTCATCGACTTCACAATTTAACTAACGAAACAACAAAAAGCGTGGATCATAATATATTCAGGTGGCGTCGTTCATGTATGTCTATGACCAACGATTAGGTATGTGTACAAGCTATGAGACAAACCCTAAATAGAGCACGATAACAGCAAACGATCAATGCACCTAGGTGTGCCGAACTCATTTTAGTGTCAGAACTCGTCAATCGCTTGCAATTTTAGTGCCAGAACTCGTCTATCGTTGCTCGTCAATTTGTCCTACATAAAGCCCCCAATTTTTCCCCTCCCAATTTCACATATCGGCGGGAGATTCGCAAGGACACGCGTGGAATTAAAAAATATTACAGGGGTTATATTTGTTATTTTACATACTATTAACGATTCTAATGAGGTGCTATCAAATACATCAACACTACGTTTTTAAAAAGAGATATCAAATGCATATCTAGCAAAACAGCACAAGCCCACCGGCCTTCCTCTTTCCTTGGGTTTATCTAAATGGCCTTAACAATACCAGAAAATCAAACACGACCTTAATATTTAGATTCAAACTCACGTACATGCAATAGTAGATATATAACTTTGCTAACTATTCATAATATTTGATTTTAAATCATAACTCGTTTAATAAATCTTGACCCTTAAATCGTAGTATATATATTAAACTTAATAATGCTTGGTAAGATTGAAGATAATGTTATAGGAAAGGACAATTGCGTCATTTCATTTTCATACAAAGGATAATTATGTCATTTCCTATCTAATGGGGGCACTGAATTAGGCCTTTCTAGTCAGACCCAGAGCAGCTGGATACACAGTTTCTTTCAAATAATTCAATTATTGTTGACTTTTTTAATCGAAATTCAATTATTGTTCACTAAATGCACAGTTTCCAACGTTTGATTTTAATTATATGAGTGAGAAAAAAGTCTAATGGAAAATGATTATTTACCACCTCATAAGGTTAACGCGGCAAAACGTTGCAATAATGCATCATTCTTTAATTTATTGTAAAATTAATATCTTTAATTTTTTATTATTATTAGATAGTTGATATATTGATTATAAATATTAGCAAATTAAAATAAATTCAATAAAATTTTGGTGGTAAATGATGATTTTGCAACAAATTGAACGATGATAAAATTATTGCAATATTTACAAAACCTTGTTATAATTAATAATTGAAAGTAACATTAATTAATTTTTATAAAAAAATATTAAATTTGAAAAAATATTACATAATGATGATAGAATAAAGTAATGTGACAGCGTCACATAAAATCTCAACTTACTTTGACTCAATTTCTACATGATTTCTACTAATAATATTTCCCACGCCAACTGAGATATGGACCCATTTTCATTAAACACGAACACACACCAACATGGATGTGTGTGTGTGATGTGTGGTTGATTAAATAGTAATTAAGGCACGTGATAGTGACATTTGGCCCATTTCTTACTCTTTTTATTTTATTTTTTTAATCTTTATATGGCTAAATTATTATGATGTCGAAAGGTGCAGAATGGGATAATCCTAAGAGTGAAGATATGGAGATATTAATTATTGGATACATTTCTTCTAGAACTTGATGGAGTGGAGTATCTTTGGGAATTAATTTTATTTTACTTTTTCGATGTTGATTTAAATTTATTAATATAAAAAGCCTCAATTGATTGAGCATTAGGTTCTAGAAGAAATGTGATATATAAATGCCAAAAGCCTCCATACCCTAAAAGATGCATGTCTCCACACACTTCCTAAAAAAAGATAAAAGAAAAAAAAAATGTTTTCATACACATATTTCTTTTTGATTGAAAATAAATAAATCTTTTTCTAAAAGAACATACTTGTTTCCATTCCACCCACTTCCTAAAAAAAGAAAAAAGAAAAAGAAAAAAAAAACTATATCTTCACACAAAAAAAAAACCAAATTGCTGAGGAGACATAAATTTTTAAAATTTTACTACATCATAATAAATTCAAATATACAACTTTTGAATTTAAATATTAACTACTTTATCACTGTAAATGCACTAGTATTATCTTATATAAATATAGTATATAGAGAGAAAGGTTCAAGTAAGAATAATTAAATAAAATAAAATCGCAGAATTATATCCAGCTATTTAATCATCAAGATTTATGAAAAATGCATCGTCTTATTAGATAAATGCACCATATAGATTTAAATCTTGAAGGAGCAAAAAATTATTTCTTTTCAAGCGCATTAACTTTAACGGCAAATACATTATTATAATAATTCTCATGCACTACTAGTGCACTCACATAAATATAAACATATATTCCAAGAAAACACAACCTTCTTCTTCATACTCTCTCTCTCTCACACACTCACACATTTTCAGAACAAAAAAATGCCAGAAGAAATAACAAGGTTGATCTTCGTACCTCTCCCAGTGCTCAGCCATCTCTTACCAACCATAAAATTAGCAAAGCTCCTAACCGACCGCGATGATCGCCTCTCCATCACACTGCTAATCATCAACCTTCAATTCGACAACAAAATCAGCTCCTACATTAAAAACTCGCCGAATTCCCGCATCAATTTCGTCGAACTCGAACGAGTCGAATGCGACAAATCCCCGAAAACCACGATTTTCGAAGTCATCGCCAGCCAGAAGCCCGCCGTGAGGGCGGCTGCCGCCGCCGCCGCAGCCGGCGGGGCGCCGGAGCCGGGGAAGCTCGCCGGAGTCGTCTACGACAACTTGTGCTCCTCCATGATGGATGTGGCAGCGGAGCTCGGCGTCCCGTCGTACATTTTCTTCACCTGCGGCGCCGCCATCCTCGGCCTTCTCTTCCGCCTCGCCGGATTGATGGGCGGCCGTGATCGCGCGCTCACGGAGTACGAGGGCTCCGATGCGGAGATTTCGGTGGCGACTTTCTTTAATCCGGTGCCGGCGAAGGTGTGGCCGTCGACGGTGCTCGTCGACGGCCAGGGTGGGTTCCTCGGCATCGTGGAGAGATTGAGATCGGCCGATGGCATCATCGTGAACACTTTTCTTGAGCTCGAGGAGCACGCGATCACGGCGCTCGCCGGAGACGATGGGGCTCCGGCAATCTATCCGCTCGGGCCGCTCCTCCAAGACGAGGAGGAACCGGCCAACGATGGGGCGCGGAGTCGGCGGGTGGAGATCCTCGAGTGGTTGGACGAGCAGCCGGACTCCTCCGTCGTGTTCCTGTGCTTCGGCACAAACGGGTGGTTCAACGAGGCGCAGGTGAGGGAGATCGCGGCGGCGCTCGAGGGGAGCGGGAGTCGGTTCCTATGGTCACTGAGGAAGCCGCCGTTGAAGGAGAACGGGGAGGGCCCTAGGGAGTACGAGAATCCCGACGAAGTTTTGCCAGAAGGGTTCCTCGAGCGCACGGCCTCGACCGGGATGGTGATCGGGTGGGCCCCACAGATGGCGGTGCTATCGCACCGCGCAGTAGGCGGGTTCGTATCGCACTGTGGATGGAACTCGATTCTAGAGAGCATCTCGTGCGGGGTCCCAATAGCCACGTGGCCAATGTTCGCTGATCAACAATCCAACGCGTTCCAACTCGTGAAAGAGTTGGAGATCGCGGTTGAGATTAAGATGGATTATCGAAAAGAAGCATCAATCATAGTGACTTCGGATAAAATAGAGAAAGGAATTAGAGACTTGATGAATCCCAAAAATAAAATTCGATCCAATGTGAAAAAATTGATGGGGAAGAGTAGAGGTGCCCTAATTGAAGGTGGATCGTCGTATAACTTCGTACATTTTTTTATTGAAAACGTGAAGGGAAATCTCATTCCTTGAACTTTAATTAGCCTATTTGTTTTTCATCTTTAGATGTAATCCATTAATCTTGTATTGCGATGGTATGGAATTAGAAAGGTACTATGTTATTGGAATATTAAATTATTTCTCACGAATCATGTAACTTGCATTACCATTTACCAATATAAAAATTCCCACCTAATTTATTTCTAAACATTTTATAATCTAAAAATGTTGGGCTTGTTGTCATTTTGTCAACTATGATTGAATTCAATTTCTCCTTTTTGTCCACCATTATTGCTAATCCCGAGAATTAATTGCGTCAATTCCGAAGTAAATGGGTTTAATTTATAAATTATAAAAAGATCCACTTGCATTAATATTTATGATTAATTATTATTGTAATAAAAAGTAATAATCGACATGAAAAATGTAATGTTTGTAAAACGTTATTTTTTTCACAATAATTATTATTTCTATTCACTATAAATTGTACTTTTACTTGATTAATTTTTTTAGATAAGAAGTTAGCGAATTACATAAACAAGTCTCTTGGTCGAAAAATATGAATAATTCAAAGTAATGATTATTATGATAAAATGTAATAACTGACATAAAAAAGATAATATTAGTGAATTGAGATTTTATTAATAATCACAATTATTCGTATTATACTATTATAAATTTTATTTTTAATCTTGTCATATAACTATATTTCAAAATATTTATAAACTGGGATGTTAGTCGAATCAATTCACGCAATATCTAATCAATCGAGCTATTCTCCACAACCATAATATACAACTTATTTAACTAGCAAAACACAAGCATCATTTCTGAAATACACACAACATAGTAATAATTCCCGAAAACGAAAAATACACAAAACAAAATTGAATTAACTAACTAACTAACTAATTAACTAACCATTAATATTTCTAATCACATCCTCAATAAACAAAGCTTGAGCTTTATAAGAAGATCCACCTTCCTCCAAAGCCGCCCTCCCCTTCCTCCCCATCTCCTCCACCTTCCTCCTCACCGGGCCCCCCTCGGCCCCCATCAACCGCCGTATCGCCCCCTCGATCTCCCCGGCCCCCACGATCTCCGGCGCCTCCTCCCCCCTATAATCCAACCTAATCGCCTCCGCCAACCCCGCCTCCCTCACGAGATAAAACGCGTTTAACTGCTGCTCCGCGTGGAGCGGGAAAGTCGCCACGGGCACCCCGAACCACACGCTCTCCAGAGTCGAGTTCCACCCACAATGCGAAACAAAACCCCCGACCGCCGGGTGGGCCAGCGCAGCCGCCTGCGCCGCCCACCCGATCACCCTGCCCAACCCCTTAGTCCTCTCCACGAACCCCTCCGGCAAAACCTCCTCGAAATCGTCGTACTCCACCACGAGCTTCGCCGCCCCCTTCGTCCCGGGCTTCCTCAGCGACCATAGGAACCTGCAGCCGCTACCTTCGAGCGCCACAGCGATCTCTCTCACCTGAGCTCCGGCGAAGCTCCCCTTCGTTCCAAAACAGAGGAAAATCACGGAATTTTCCGGCTGATCGTCGAGCCATTTCTTCACATCATCATCTTCATTGAATTGGCTGCTCAAGTCCAAAATCGGGCCGATCGGATAAACTTTCGGGCCTCGGCCCGACATCATCGAATCGACGGCGTACGGCTCGAATTCGTAGAATGTGTTCACTACGACGCCGTTTGTCTCCGATACTCTTTTGAGGTGGCTACAAAAGTAGTCGGCGATCAGGCCGTCGTTGACTAACGCCGCCGGCAGAACCTTCGCCGGAATAGGGAGGGAGTAGCACGGCACCGGAAGTTCGGCGTCGGAGCCTTTGAATTCCGTTAGCTCCTTATTCTCCTCGAGTTTCAATTTGACTAAGTATTCAAATAAACCTAGTGTACCTGCACCTGAGGTGACAACGAAACGCTACTCAGTTGGTAAAACGCTTTTACTTTAACCATTAGGTTTAAAGTCGGACTCATAAAATTAATTTTATTAAATTAAAATCAAAATTTTCTAACGATATAATGTGCTAAAATAAAGTTCGAGTCATCGTGAAAAAATGAGAAATCATTATTGATCCTATAAATAGTAAAAAAAAAAAGAGAAACGTACCTGAGGTGAAGTAACAGTAAGCCGGTAGGCTGAATTCGCGGGCGACGTCGATGAATATGAGGCAGAACATGTCGAGCACGATTCCGGCGATCTTATGGCGATCGCCGGAATTTTGCTCGATTAGGTTTGAGAGGATTTGCCTCACGTTTGTGATCTGGCCTTCGATGAACTCGAAGAAGGAGGTTGCGGATTGCGGGGTCCAGTCGGGGAGGCCGGGGAGGGCGGCGAAGGCGAGGCGGGGCGGCGAGGAGGCGGAGATCTTGGCGGTGTAGGTGTCGACGGCGGTGTCGCCGGGGAGCTGCATGGTGAGGATGGTGATGGAGAGGCGGCCGTCGCGGGTGAGGAGGAGCTTGGCCGCCTCGACGGTGGCGGTGAGGTGGCTCAGCCCCGGAGATGGGATGAATACTAGCTCGAATGTCTCCATTTTCCGGCGATGCTTTTGCTTAGCTATGGATGGAAACCAAAAACGAAAATTATAAATTGTTTTTAACTTTTTATGATAATAATAGCATTTTATATTTTATTAAAGAGTTTTTTTCTAAAATAATTTAATAACGTTTTCGAAAAAAACAAATATTTTGTCAGCAGAAACTGTGGTCTGTGGACTTAAGATGACACCTTGTCGTTTATACGATAATAATAAATAATATAGATTATATTCGAATTCAAAAGAAAAAATTATCCGGCCTTCTAGAATATGCAAATAGTAGTTCAATTTCAAATTGAATTGGTAGCAATTTTATAAATAAAATAAAATTAAAGGATTATTTATGTGGTACTGGCAAATTTGTAATTAGCATATAATTGTAGGGTTATTTGTAGTATGTTTTTTTTTATCTCTTTCCTATAGTTTCATTATAAAAATATTTGCAGTAATTTTTTATGAAATTAAATTAAATATATCATTGAAAAAATAAATATATAAGAAAATGATAAAAATGGATATAATTTATGAAAAATATATGTAAATATTTAATAATATTACGTATATCAGTATTTATATCTATATATAAAATCAACTAAGACTTTGTTGAAAATAGTAATTGTGGTTATTCAGCCAATCTGTAAATCTTTATTTTCAAAAATTAATTTTATGAAATATTAACATTTTTATTTTATTAATTAATGTACTACACTATTCTTTTTGTAGTACAACTATGAATGTTCTATAAAATTAATTATTTTAAAATTTATATTTAGATTTTTGTGTCATATTTAGATTTTTTTTCCTAATTTAGTTATATATATTATTTAACTAAGACTTTTTTGAAAATAGTAATTGTGGTTAGCAAAATTCTTGTCTTTTACTTCACTTAATTAACCTCCAATTATTTTCCTTAAACAATCAAGTCACATGACTCACATTTTCTCTTTGCTCATGATGATTTCAATTTCCCACCAACTATTTTATCTAAATGGTTGGTTGATTGAAAAACAATGATTAGGTCAAATACATTGACACCTAACATAAGCAAAAGTACATATATAGCTGGTTTTTATATAAAAATAAATAAACCTACTATACAAAGAAAAACTAAAAAATTAAAATAAAATGAAAACCATATGTAAGCAAAAGAAGCTTCTAAGTTATGTATATGACTTGGTCTCCCCAATCTCTAGCAATTTCCTTCTTCACGTCACATGATATGATCAGACGAAATCATTTATTTACTATATATCACTCTAAATCTCATACTTAATTATTAGGGGAATCTTATTTAACCACAATTTTTTGTGTTAATTACTTTATTGATAGTTATATATACACTTTAAGGTAGCCAAACATTTTTGGTGACCAACAATTTTACTACCAACAAGTTTCATTGACAACAAAGTTGCATATCACATGTTTTCTTTACTTATATATATAAACGCATTGCATGACTTAAGATACAGTGTGATTAAATAAAATAAAAATGGCTGTTGATGAAAAAGCAAGCCTAGTGTTCATCCCCTTCCCCGTCGTGAGCCACCTGGTCACGGCGGTGAAGACGGCGGAGCTCCTCGCCGCCCACGACAGCCGCCTCTCCATCACAGTCCTCGTCATGAGCATGCCGACGGACACCAAGATCAGCTCCTACATCAAGAATCCGCGGATCAACTTCGTGCAGCTCGAACAAGACGTATCCAACGGCGCAGAAGCGATCATGAAGCCTCCCAAGAGCATGATGCATTTCGCCGGCCGCCACAGGGATTCCGCCCGGGCGGTGGTGTCTGAGATGAAGAGATCATGCAGAGTCGCCGGAATCTTCGTCGACATTATGTGTGTCGACATGATCGACGTGGCCAAGGAGCTCAAGATCTCGAGTTACATTTTCTTTGCTAGTGGCGCCGCGGTTCTAGGGCTCACGTTCGATTTGCAGAGTCTCCGAGACGATGGTGGCCGGAATTTGGCGGAGTTCGAGGGTTCGGATGAGGTGGTTACGATCTCGTCGTATGTTAACCCGGTTCCGGCTAGGGTTTGGCCGGAGTCGGTGTTCGACGGGGAGAGCGGCTTCCTCGAGCTATCGAGGAAGGCGCGGGAAGCGGACGGGATCGTCATCAACACTTTTCTTGAATTGGAATCATATGCGATAGGCTCAACCTATGCTAATGAGCGGATCCCGAGGTTTTACCCGATCGGGCCGATCATCGGTGAAGGGAAAGACGAGAATGATGAGAGCCGACAGAGGCGCGGGGAAATCATGCGGTGGCTAGACGGGCAGCCGGACTCGTCGGTCGTGTTCCTCTGCTTCGGGAGCATGGGAGCTTTCGGGGAGGAGCAGGTGGTGGATATCGCGGAGGCGCTGGAGCGGAGTGGGAAGCGGTTCTTGTGGTCGTTGAGAAAGCCGATTTTCGAAGGGGGGTTTGCTTATCCGACGGAGTACGAGAATCCCGGGGAAGTATTGCCGGTAGGGTTCCTAGAGCGGACGGCAGGGGTGGGTAAGGTGATTGGGTGGGCCCCTCAGGTAGCAGTGTTGTCTCACCCTTCGGTAGGAGGGTTCGTGTCGCACTGCGGATGGAACTCGACTTTAGAGAGTGTCTGTTGTGGGGTCCCCATGGCCGCCTGGCCGTTGGGGGCCGAGCAGCAGACCAACGCATTCCAATTAGTGAAGGACATTGGAATTGCTGTCGAGATTAAGATGGACTATCGAAAGAACAGTGGTGAGATTGTGCCAAAAAATATTATCGAGAAGGCAATCAAGCAGCTAATGGACCCCACGAATGAGATTCGAGTTAGGGTTAAGGAGTTGAAGGAGAAGAGCACAAGAGCCCTCATGGAAGGTGGATCATCATATAATCACTTAGGTCTTCTGATTCACAATTTCTTCAAGAGTTGTTGAATGTTGCTCCGTTAATTAGCCTATATATGTTAATTCCAAGGCTATATATATCCTACCTTCTAGTATTGTGTTTCGATTTCTATTATTATCATATTATTCATAGATGTTGCATGTTATTGAACGACATAATAAATTGTGGAACATGGGATCTTATCCGGGCTTGTTTATTTATTTAATTTCGTGATAATCAAATTGTGTAATATACATTGTTAGAAATGACGTTTCTTTTTGGTTGATTGAGGTGAAAAGGAAATCATATATGTTGAATGTATGTGAAAATGCTTGTCTAGAAAAAATTTAAAATGTGTATCGATCAACTTATATTTCTAAATATTACTCTCTTCGTCCACAAAAAATAATTTTTTTTTACCATTTTGAAATATCCACAAAAATTAATACTTTATATTTTCGAAAACTATCAATCACATGGTGGCCGATGGGTCATTTTCTCCGCTCACAATATACTTAATTATTATTATAAACAGTACTACTTATTAAGTGGGACTTTTTTTTCCACTCACATTGTTAAAACTTGTGTCATCATCCCTTACGAGAACTAAATTTTTGTGAAGGGAGGTAATAATTTTCAGTGAAAATAATAGTGTCTTTCCAAATTTAAAACACCATTCAAATCTCATAAATAAATTAATTGGTCATGATCATGATCATCATCATGTTATTTAATTCTTGGAAGAAAAAAAACAACACAAGACGCATGCACACAGTCGATCGAGACTGCTAAAACCAATCAGAATCATAAACTATAAGCTAGCGGTGATGGTCTTCAACGGCGACGGAGCACCTCCTGGCAACGACGACGGAGTTGATGACGTCGTCGGTGGGGTGGTAGACGGAGAGGAGCTGGAAGCCGCGGAGGAGGCCGAGGTCGACGACGGGGTAAAGGAAGGCCCTGGCGCCGTGGGCACTGCGGAGCATGAGGATGGCGCCGGGGGCCATGCCGGCGGCCAAGTGCTCCACGACGCGCACCTTCTCCGCCGCGTCCACCCCCACGAGGGCCGCCAGGAACACGACGTCGTATTGGCGCAGCACGGCGCCCGGCACGTGCAGGATGTCGCCCGTGTGGAACCCCATCCGCGCCGATATCTCCGGGTGCGGGGCCACCAGCCTCGCCGCCATGGCGTTGGCGGAGGCGTCGATGTCGAAGTTGTCGAACACGGTGGAGCCGAGGTGGTGGGCGGCGAGGACGATGGAGGTGAGGGGGAGGGGGCCGGAGCCCACGAACGCCACGCGGGCCGGGTCGGGGCAGTGCGGGGCGAGGAGGTCGGATTCGAGACGACCGAGCTTGAGGTAGTTCGTGTAGTACGGGAAGCGGCGGAGGTTGTCGAGGGGCCGCGCGAAGGCGGCGAGGAGCGCGGAGAAGTGCTTCTCCATGAGCCCCTCGGCGCGGCCGCAGAGGGAGATGAGCTTGCCGCGCATCTCCTGGATCTCTGGGGACAGCTTGGCCGCGTCGAGCGGGTGAGGGGGAGTGCAGACGTGGACGAGCTCTGTGAAGAGCTCGTCCACCTCTTTCGAGGGGCTCAGCTCCTCGAGCTTCGAGATCCTCTCGTACAGATACTGCACTTTCTCAACGAGAGGCTCTCTCACACAAACCACCTCCGCCCGCCGCCTATAATACGACGTCGCGTAGGTGTCGACCACGAGCGTCCCGATCGCCGCCACCATGCCGACGAATCCGGTGAACGGAAAATCCAGCTCAAAGGCGTCCGACAGCACGTGTATGAACCCCGTCGACAGGATCACGCCGGCGGCGAACGCCTTCATCGTGAAGAACAGCGCCGGCCACCGCCGCGCCGCCACCGGGAGGCACACGCCGGCGGCGCCCGCCAGAATTAACAATGTGATTGCGGCGAGAATAAGATTCTTCATTAATTACGAAAAAAAAGTTTCTTCGAGATGTGACTAATAGAGATTTGAGCTGATCTATATTTATAAGTGAGGTTTTTAGAGACGATGAAGATGTGATTAATAAGGGATATTTAGCTGATCTATATTTATAAGTGAGGTTTGTTAAGATCTGAGAATTATGTTTTTCATCACAGTAAGAGTGTCGACATTACTTGTTAATTAGTTGAAACGATCAGAATTGTGTTTTCACTTGGAATTGTGTAGAATCATTGGAGTGATAGAAGTTGAAATACATACATTAATTTGGGAATAATTATATCAAAGAAATCCGATTTTTTTTTCTATATGTTTCTACAATAGAATCAACATGTGTAGTGAAATGAACCGGGTACTATTCGTTGCACAAAATTCATCAAATTAATAATGAAAATTATAATAAATTATTAGATTTGAATATTATAATAAAAATATATGGTTTAATTTCAAGAATCAGATAAATATGAAAAGAAATAATTAAGCATTTCATAGGCGTACACACACGCACAAGTATATTTTTCAATTAATCACCTAAAAAATGAAAGAAATAAGACATATATGTACTTCACACTACACACACAAAGTTTCACTTAAACAATCATAAAAATATGAAGGAATATATAAGACCCCCATATCACAAAATTTCATTTCAAGAAATACACACAAATACGAAAAAATTAATAAATAAGTTAGATTATACCCCATTTTGCATTATAAATATATAATGCAACATTCTATATACAATGAACCCGGTCGACAATATCACACCGCCGGCGACCGCTTTCACTCAGAAGAAAAGCCTGCCTTCCGCACGCGGCGCCAGCGTCGATCTCGGGCAGGCTCTTCTTCGTGGTGAAGGCGACGTTCGCCCTCGGCGTGATTCCATCGACGGGTTCATGATCTTTTCAAACATCCCTTTTAAACCATCATGAGCAATCACATCGAGTTTAAAATTTTGTGGAACTAATATATATTGTTATATTGTTTCTTATTTAAAGGCTCACATAGACAGGTTGTACTAATCTCTGATATTATCTCTCAAGCTCACTATCAGTATCTCACAGTACGACGTCACATAGGTGTCACCACGAACGCCCCAATAGCATGACGACATTGCTAGATTGGGATGCTCATGGTGGACACCTACGCGACGTCGTATTATAGGAAACGAGGGATAGGAAGCTTGAGGAGATAAGAATGAAGATTGAGAGAGAGAGGAGATGAAGGAGTGAGTGAGTGAGAAATGCAAAGAAAGAGCCCCTATTTATAGGGAGGGAAGGGTGAAACATTTCACCTGTTGAGAGAGAAGTGAGTGTTTAGAGATACCCCATTAATTATTTGTTTTAATTCAACAAAATAAATACTCCTTCCGTCCCAGTACTTTAATAGGCTTATTTTTTTTTAGGTAAAAAAGTTGTACTTAATTGGTGTGGGCCACACCACTTTCCTACTAAAAAGTAAGTTTTCTTAATCACCGTGCGCAAAAGAAGTGAGTCTATTGGCGTGGGACCAGGGAGTATTTTATATAGGCCTAACTCGTCATTCTTTTTGTTCTGTTGTTAGTCACCTACCAAAATTTACATTTAGGGAATTCTATTTTTTTTTTCTTTCTATATTGTATAAAATTAGGGAATATTATTATAAGCAAAAAGTGGTGTGAAGAAATGAATTGTGTAGAGTAATAAATATGTTTGGTGTATCTCCACCAGCTTTTCAATTTAATATATATAATTCCATCAACCTTGTAAAATATGATATGTTAATTTCAGGAGAAAGTATACCTCAATATATCCCATTTTTCTCTTAGGATGAGTCGGTGCATAAAATTTTTGTGGATTACAAACTCAAATAAATAAATTAAACCACTTCACTCTAAAACTTCCTGAAAAGGATGGTCTTGGTGATTGGTGAAGAACAAAATATTAATTAGAATTATGGAATCAAAATGATGAAAAATTGATTTTAGTACTAAAGTTGCTATAAAATTTTGGGAGATGATATTATTGATTAAAAGATTCGTAGGGATTATTTCCTTTTTCATATTTTGTTGTTAGGTGACACATGCATGCGAAATGTTCTTCGCTCACACAATCTTCATTTTTGAACTCTTATTTCCATGGTGATGAAAGAAATATTGGACTTTCATTTTTATGGTGATATCATATTTAATTTTATTGGACTTTTGTATTAACAATTTGATATATTGGGGAATTCATGTTGTGTGTATAATGCATAAAAAATTAAAATCACAATATAGATGCAAAACTCAAGCATATATATATGTCTCATATAATTTTTTTTTCTTATTTAAGTTTAAACAAATACTTGTAATAAGTAAACATCTCGTTCTATCATTCTAGCTAACTCAATACTAAAGAATCACATGTAGTAGACAAGCATCTCGACGGTATTTAATGATGTCACAAAAAATGAAGCTATATTAGTCTATATTTTTTTTATTTGAGTAAAACAAATAAATAAATAAATTGTAATTACCCTATCGAAATTACACATAAAAATTGTAATTGGGATGTAAGTAATTTCAAAATGATAGTTATAAAGTAAAATTAAGCTACGATTTGAATTTCATAGAAAATGCATAGCATGTCACATGTGGATACAAAGGAACTAGATAGGAATATTTGCCAAATAAGAACTCCTTTTTTTGTTGAGAGGAAATAAATGTAGCTGAATATGATCATATATATATCAAAATGGCAAGAGATGACCACGATGTGTAACTGAATCAACAACTCATTTCTTGTTTGATTCTTCTTCTAATTATTATATTTTTTAATTATGTAATAATAACATGATTAATAATTTTCTTTAATTAAATCTTTTGAATCATTTCCCTTGTCATTCATCCCTTCATTTTTTCCACACTTATAATTTAAATCGTCCATAATTTCATGCTTGAAATTAAAATTGATAGCATATATACATACATATATAGCCTACATTTTGAGTAACTAATTATTTTATCATGCATTTTGCGAAACAGGAAAGAAATGTGATTTGTGTGTGTATACTGTATAGTGGGATGAGATCCAATGTCCCACAATTTTATGTGTGTCACTGTGTCACATGCTTAATTATATCTATTATTTTAAAAATATTTTTTATAAAAATAAAATTTAATATGATACTATGAATTATATTTAATTTTTATTTTAAAAAATTAGATTTTTTAAAAAATATATACCATGACTTTGAATTTATCAACCTATTATTATTAGCTAATAAAAGTGAAATTAAATGATTATAAAAAATAATTATATACCCTAAATTGATGGAATAAACCCTAGTTAATAATTACAAAATTAAATTAAAGCATATAAAGTTGAAATTGAAGAAAAAATATATAAGAAAATAAATAAAATTGAAAGTGGGACACAGAGTGGGACATAAAGTGTGGTACACTGAATCTCATTCCACTGTAAAGTAACGTAAGGTTTTATTTTTTTGGGCCCTTTTATTTATTTATTTTTTTTTTTTGAGAGCTACGTTTTGGGAAAACTTTGTATAAAGCAGAAAAATTCAAAACTATATATATCATATGTACTGATATAAAATAAGGAAGCTAAACGACGGCTTCGTCACTCAGTATTGAAGTAATGATGGCATAAACTCAAAACTCACCATTTGTTGCCTAGGCTCAAAATAAGGGTAATTCTATTCTTAACCCTCATTTTACTCACTATAGCCTCCTATATAAAACAACAATAAAAAATAATTATTAATTTACTATTTATCCTATAAATACTTAATTAGTTCTAATCTTGGATATGGATTGCAATTAAATTATGCATAAGTGAAATTTTCACTCAAACAATATTGAATTGAAAAGCCTTGCAGTATTATCAACCTCGATTCCAATTTATACATGTATATATAATTTATGTGTATTTTTTTCTCTCTCTAAAGCACGAGAAGCCATACATCTTGTTAATGGCGAATTACGTTAAAAACACCCGTGACTCTCAATTCGCATTGAATTTATATTAAATTTTATAAATTGCAGAGTAAAAAAGTCACATTTTGAATATTTTAATAATTGTATGAAATATTGTTGTATCTTATATTGTTGATTTTGTCTTTTGGCTTTTCCCCTTTTTCTAAAACAAGCATTTATAATCTCACCTCTGAAAATCTTATATATTCTTGATTTTCTGTTTGAAATATTTGACTTGTAATTACAATATACTACATGATACAACAATTAATATTTCATACAATTATTAACAATCTCGCACCCACATCGAAACTGAAAAACTTGGTGGAGATACACCAAACTTATTTATTACTCTACACAATTCATTTCTTCACACCACTTTTTGCTTATGTATAATAATATTCCCCAATTTTATACAATATAGAAAAAAAAAATTAGAATTCCCTAGCTAAATGTAAATTTTGTTAGGTGACTAACAACAAAACAAAAAGAAAGACGAGTTAGGCCTATATATATATATACTATATTTTCATCAAATATCAGTGAGGTGTTAAAATATTTATTTGTTTAAAATTATTTCAGGCCATTATCTTATGGCGATTTGCAAAAATAGGCCACTATTTTTTGAACTTGCAAAAATAGGCCAATTATTTTAGTTTTTGGTATTTTTAGGCCACATGTGTACCCAATCAGGCTATTTTGGGCCAGATTTTGACCCAAAAAGTGGCCTATAAATGCTGAATTGAGCTTTATGTGGCCTAAAAATGCCAAAATCTAAAATAATTGGCCTATTTTTGCAAGTCCGTAAAATAGTGGCCTATTTTTGCAAATTGCCCTAAGATAATGGCCTTCAATAATTTTAAACTCTCTCTAAACACTCACTTCTCTCTCAACAGGTGAAATGTCTATAAATAGGGCTCTTTCTTTGCATTATTCACTCACTCCAGAAATTGGAGGTGGAGGTGGAGGTCGAGGTGGTGGAGGTGGAGGTGGAGATGGAGGTGGAGGAGGTGGAGGTGGAGGTCGAGGTGGTGGAGGTCGAGGTGGTGGAGGACCCCGAGGTGGAGGAGGAGGTGGTGCAGGTGGAGGTGGTGGAGGTGGACCCTGAGGTGGAGGTGGAGGTGGGGGTGGTGGAGGTGGATCGCCTGAAAATAGCCTAAGTATTTCAGTGTATATACCTCTGAACTCCGTGGCGAGGTACGTTCAAGCTGCTTGGACGTCGCCACGGTAAAACGAGCAAGCCAGGAATCCGGCTGAGATGATGCCGAACTCCCTCCAGAAATTGTCAGTCATAAAAAAGTATCTCCAGCCGCGGCGGACAATGTACACTCGTCCGATCTCCCTCGAAAATGTGGCTAATATCGACGTAGCAAGTCCAGCAATACATGCAAACAAATCGGAGATTCAATCGCCACGGCCTCCTCCGCAACAAATAGAAAATGGCAATCAACCATGTAATGATTCCGGTGGCCACCAATAAGAGGTTTACCACCGGACTGGCCACCTCATCATTTCGGCTGAGTCGCCACCCTATGAACTGCAGCACTAATGATGCGTACGCTTCATATAAGGTTTATTAAAATTTAGTTAATTATTTAGATTTCTAAGGCTTAGAAGTGTTATTAAGTAATGTATTATTAAAGTTCAGTTCATCGTTTAGATTTTTAAGGCTTTAGAAGTGTGATTAAGTAATGTATCATGTCACTGCCTGACTTGTCCTTGTCTTTGAGTTCTTCAGCTGCAGATTTAAGATATGGCATAATTGCCTCATTAAATTCCACATCCCTGCTGATAATTATCCTTTTATCTGCAGGTTCAATACACCACAGCCTATATCCTTTAGTGCCTTCAGGATTTCCTAGCATTACACACCTTTTTGCCCTTGCTTCCAATTTATCTTGCTTGACATGTGCAAACGCCAAACACCCAAAAGTTCTGAGGTATTTGTAGTTGATCTCCCTTCCTGTCCATCTTTGCTCAGGGATTTTGTATTCAATGGCTGCAGATGGAGATCTGTTTATTAGGAATACAGCTGTTGAGGCTGCCTCTCCCCAGAATACCTTTGGCAGTCCAGATGATAGTAACATACATCTTATTCTCTCAAGAATTGTTCTATTCATTCTTTCAACGACCCCGTTTTGTTGAGGGTTTAATGGCACAGTGGTGTGTCTTTTCAATCATTTCTCTGCGCAGAAGAGCTTGAATTCATTTGAAAGAAATTCAAGCCCATTATCTGTTCCGATGCACTTGACTTTTGAGCTCTTCTCAACTTCCACAGCTTGACACCAATGCTTGAACTTCTCAAAAGTTTCATCTTTTGATTTCAAAACATAAATCCATGTTTTTCGTGTGAAATCATCAATTAAAGACAGAAAATATCTGCCTCCTCCCATAGTAGGTGTTCTGCTCAGCCCCCACAAATCAGCATGGATGTAGTCTAAAGGATGTTGAGATATATGCCTCCCTACTGGAAATGGAATTTTTTTTCCCTTTCCCAGCATGCAATATTCACACTTCTCCAGTTTCAAGGCTTCACCTCCATTTATAACTCCATCTCTTGCAAGATAGTTCAGACCACTTTCGCTGAGATGTCCCATCTTGCTGTGCCACAACTCGCTACTTTCACTTGATACCACAACAGTCTCTCCCAACAAAGTAACTCCATCAAGGTGATATAAACCATTTCTTCTAGTTCCCTTTAACATCACCTTATCTCCCTTCATGACAAATACAGCTCCATTCTTTGAACATAAATTGAATCCAGCCTTTTCAAGAATGCCCAGAGATATGAGATTTCTTCTAATGTCTGGAATGTACCTCACGTTTGTTAGTGTTCTTGTGCCTCCATTGTTGAGCTTTAGATTTATATCACCCATGCCTTTGACTATACATGAGTGATCATTGCCAAGAACCACAGTTCCCATATCTGATTCTGTTAGATTGATGAACCATTCCTTGTGAGGTGACATATGGAATGAACACCCTGAATCTAGAATCCATGAGTTGTTTGGAGATGGTGTCATGATGTTGAGTACTTCATGATTTTCCAGTTCCTCTGCAACATCCACCGTGTCTGCTACTTTGTCACCTTGTTGCTGTTGTTTCTTCTTCAAAGATTAGCAGTTCTTTTTTATGTGTCCAGGTTTCTTGCAGTAGAAACACCTCTTTTCCTCAGCATCATTCTCCTTTCCTTTTGTTGGGGCTCCTTTCTTGGTTTGATTCCCAGATTTCTTGTTTTTCCATGGCTTTCCCTTTTTGATATTCAAACTTTCGGGCTGAGAAGATTGCTTGTCTCCTGCATGCTTATTCTTCTCCTTGGCCCTCAGAACTCCAAGAACATCATCGAGGGTGACCTGATCTTGCTTGGCTACCAGAATGGCATCTTTAAGATGCTCATAGGATTTCGGCAAGGCGTTCAATAATAACAGTGCCTTATCCTCATCTTGCATGATTTCATCAACACTTTCTAAATCATCCAGAGATTTTTGAAAGTCATCAAGGTGCTCGGTTAAATCTTTTTCATCCAAGATTCTAAACTGGAATAAGTGTTGCTTAACAAATAACCTATTGGCGATGGTTTTTGCCATATACAGGGAGTTAAGCTTATTCCATACCTTGAGCGCGGTATCCTCCTTAGATACCTCGCGCAATACACGATCACCCAGACATAGAAGGATTGCACCGCGAGCTTTCTTGTCCATCTCCCGACTGCTCATTTTCCCACCTTTCTCATCCTCCTTAAGATCCGCCAACTTTTCATTCAATGCATCGTCTAGCCCTTGATGAATAAGCGTTGACTCCATCTTGATTTTCCAGATGGAAAAATCATTTTTTCCATTGAATTTCTCAAAATCAAATCGTGCGGAAGCCATCACCGTGGATCGATTCCCACAGACGGCGCCAGATGTTAACAAAACGTCAAGATTTGAAAGTAGAAGAAGGTGAGACGCACGATTTACGTGGTTCGGCTGTAAAGCCTACGTCCACGGAGGGTGAGATGTTTTCTTATTCCTTTGCCGGAAACTACCGCCGGAGATACAGTACATACACGCCGGATCTCAAGAAACTCAACTAGAGATCAAGTACAGTATTCTCTCTCTACAAAGGTTCCGCTCAACTAATTGAATTACAGAGAAAAATTGGTAAAGACAGACTTAGCTGGAGCCCTAATTAAACAGTAATAAAACTAACTCTAACCAACTCTGCAAAACTACACCGTTTCAGATCAAACTCTCAACGGCTCTTTTCGAATATTGCAAAATGGTCCCTGAGCTATTAAAATTGTTCAGATAGAGCTTCCACTTGAAATCTTCGAAGTCGGACTAAACTCCACAATATTAATTAAGAAGATTTTCTTAAATTTATAACAAATTCGAGCTTGAACATCATATATACGAACATCTAACGAGCCGAGCGATCGAGCTCAAGCTCGAATTTGATATTATCGAGCATCACCCGAGCCGAACTTGGGTGACGAGCCGAGCTCGATCATCAAGATAAAAGCTCGAATCGAGCTCGAGCCGAGCTCGAACACCCGAATATTTAAACGAGCCGAGCTCGAGCCTGCTTGTATTTGGCTCGGCTCGGCTCGTTTACAGCCCTAATCATATATATATCAAAATGGCAAGAGATGACCACGATGTGTAACTGAATCAACAACTCATTTCTTGTTTGATTCTTCTTATAATTATTATATTTTTTAATTATGTAATAATAACATGATTAATAATTTTCTTTAAATCTTTTGAATCATTTCCCTTGTCATTCATCCCTTCATTTTTCCACACTTATAATTTATTTTATTATTATTTTTTTGTGTGTGTATAGTAACGTAAGGTTTTATTTTTTTGGGCCCTTTTATTTATTTATTAGTATTTTATTTTTTTTGAGAGCTACGTTTTGGGAAAACTTTGGATAAAGCAGAAAAATTCGAAACTATATATATCATATGTACTGATATAAAATAAGGAAGCTAAACGACGGCTTCGTCACTTGGGATTAAAGTAATGATGGCATAAACTCAAAACTCACCATTTGTTGCCTAGGCTCAAAATGAAGCTCCAAGGATAAAATATTAAGGGTATATTTCTATTCTTAACCCTCGTTTTACTCATTAATTATAGCCTCTATATAAAATAAAAATAAAAAATAATTATTAATTTACTATTTATCCTATAAATACTTAATTAGTTCTAATCTTGGATATGGATTGCAATTAAATTATGCATAATTAAGTGAAATTTTCACTCATCCGTCTGGGATTCAAACAATATTGAATTGAAAAGCCTTGCAGTATTATCAACCTTGATTCCAATTTATGTGTATTTTTTTTTCTCTCTCTAAAGCACGAGAAGCCATACATCTTGTTAATAGCGAATTATGTTAAAAACACCAGTGACTCTCAATTCGCATTGAATTTATATTAAATTTTATAAATTGCAGAGTAAAAAAAGGCACATTTTGAATATTTTAATAATTGTATGAAATATTGTTGTTTCTTATATTGTAGATTTTGTCTTTTGGCTTTTCCCTTTTCCCTTTTCCCCTTTTTCTAAAAGCATTTATAATCTCACCTCTGAAAATCTTATATATTCTTGATTTTGTGTTTGAAATATTTGACTTGTAATTACAATATACTATATGATACAACAATTAATATTTCATACAATTATTAACAATCTCGCACCCACATCGAAGCTGAAAAACTTGGTGGAGATACACCAAACTTATTAATTACTCTACACAATTCATTTCTTCACACCACTTTTTGCTTATGTATAATAATATTCCCCAATTTTATACAATATAGAAAAAAAAATTAGAATTCCCTAGCTAAATGTAAATTTTGTTAGGTGACTAACAACAAAACAAAAAGAAAGACGAGTTAGGCCTATATATATATACTATATTTTCATCAAATATCAGTGAGGTGTTAAAATATTTATTTGTTGAATTAAAACAAATAATTAATGGGGTATCTCTAGACACTCACTTCTCTCTCAACAGGTGAAATGTCTCACCCTTCCCTCCCTATAAATAGGGCTCTTTCTTTGCATTTCTCACTCACTCTTCTCTCTCTCTCTCAAACCCTGCCCCAATGAGAAGTGACACATTTGCGACGTCGATTTTGGCGGCGAAGCGGTTCCCGGCGTTGAGCAGCCTCTTCTTCGTGGTGAAGGCCTTCTGCCTGACGCATTCAACAGTCTGACGTCGGCCTACCCCGCGTGGGGGGGATTTTCCGTTCACCGGGTTCGTCGCGATGGTGGCTGCGATCAGCACTCTCATGGTGGATACTTACGCGACGTCGTATTATACGCGGCGGGCAAATGTGCAGTCATGCAACGCACGGCCATGCACACGTGTTGGTGCCGTCGGAGGAGGAGTCGGATTTCGTCAACGCCGAGCTTCTCCGCCACCGTGTCATCTCAAAGGTGATTTATCCAATTAGGGTTTATAATTATTTTTATAATTTTGATATGAATTATATATTTGGATAGATTAATTTATAATGGCGATTTTCTTCTCATTTACAACACCATCAGGTATCGCTATAGGTACTGGAATAGCCAATATATATTTATAGTGAGACGAGCACGACGGCCCTCGTCATCGAAGGCATCTTCAATTCGGCGTCGGCCGGTATTTTGATATACATGGCATTGGTCGATCTTCTTTCGGCCGATTTCATGAGTCCCAAAACTCCAAAACATTAATGGGAAGCTTCAACTAATGGCAAATTTAATTTGTCACTTGTGATTGGAGCAAGGGCTATGTCTCTTCTTGCTAAATGGGCTTAAATATTCAATAGCTTGTCATATTTGTTCTTATTCATTTGTAATAGTTTGTCGTCTGTATTTTTATTTACTAGATTAGCAAATTCAACCTTAATTTTGGGACGGAGGGAGTATTAGTTTGTCATCTTTAGCTTATTCATTAGTATTTTTTTTTACTTGATTCTTATTCATTAATTATTAGTTTGTCATCTTTAATTATTTTTGTTCACTAGATTAGCAAATTCACCCTTAATTCTCCCACAATCATGTTAATTAACCATATTTTAGATTTGTTTGTGATTTGTTAATACAATGATCATATTCATAATTTATGAGACATAAGACAAAAAACAAATAAAAATAAAGGAATAATAAAAAAAAGACTACTAACTATTGACGTAGTGTTGTTCACTGTTGAGTCGTTGACAATAGATTCTCACACATGAATGCAGTATATATATATATATATCGATCCTTATATATACTACGAAAAAGTGATTGAAATTTTATAGTCCTATAAACTCGTCGTTTTTATGTTAAATGAGATATTTATTTAATTTTAAAATATATATTAATTTCTTTATAAGACTGTAAACAAACCAAATCACTCAAGCTATTCAGAACACGATTACATAAAAATGTTCAAGTTCGTTTAGTGAAAGCTTAATAAATAAACAAATTTGATCTTGTTAAGTGATTTATCTTGAAAATACAAATTATTATTAAATATAACTTATATTTATATACTATATAATTAGTAATAATTGTATATATAAAGTCTCTATTTAACTAGAATTGTTATAAGAAAATAATAATACTTTAAATATAAATATAATTAGGTCTTTAACAGAGAGAGAGAGATAAGAATGAAGATCTAGGTGTGAGTGAGGAAGCTAGATTTAATATGCAAACGAGGGCCTATTTATACATTAATTTCAGTTGTTGAGAGAGGAAGTTTTCCCAAGGAATAAAAGTGAGTGTTGAGAGATAACCCATCATTTCGTTTTGACCATTTTTAAAAAATATATCTTATATTTTTAAATATTAATTTTCACTCAAAACCCATTCTTCTATGTGATAGATAATTAAAACCTTGAATAATGTTTTTTTTTTTTACTTTACACAAATGGATACTATAACTATCTAACAAACTCACATAAAATGCCAAAAATTAAAAAATGAAGATGACAAACGATTCGAAATTTAAGCCCATTTGGCCAAAAGGGACATACACCCTGCCCCAATGAGAAGTGACAAATTTGCCCCTAGTTGAAGCTTTCCATTATTTTGAAGTCTAGGGCTCATGAAATCGGCGGAGAGAAGATCAACCAATGCCATATATATCAAGATGCCGGCCGACGCCGAATTGAAGACGCCTTCGACGATAAGGGCCGTCGTGCTCGTCTCGCTGTAGATATTAGTTATTCCAATACCTACAGCGATACCTACTGGCGTCGTGAGGGAGAAGAAAATCGCCATCGTCGCCACAACACGTACATTAAATTTTGCCTAGAAACAACAAAAATTATCGGATTAATACATTTTTCTAGATCAAACATGTCACACTTAAAACTATTAGTAAATTTATATTTTTCCCTTGTACAAATTTGGTGAATAAAATATCCGAAATTCGAATTTTCTCCAAAATTAAAATTCGAAACAAATAGAAACAAATTTTATTTCAGGAAGAATTCAAAAATGATCAAAGTTTGTGTATTTATCCACCAATTTTATAGAATATGAACAAATAAACATAATTCACAAATAACCAATTAGTATTATAGAGCATATATTACCTGAGTTATGCATCCTCCAAGACCAATGCCTTCGAAAAATTGATGAAAAGAGAGTGCAGCAATCAAAGGTTTTATTGTTTTTGGACTTTGCGAAGCCCCTAATGCTATTCCAATTATCACAGAATGTACAATAATTCCCAATTCCAACACCTAAAGAAAAAGAAAAATATTTATCAGCATCACAAGTATTAATATAAAATAAGAAAAATAAATAAATACTTGTAACAAAAGTAGAAGTACAAATAAATGAACTCGAGTACAATTATACCTACTTCAATATTTGATTTTCTATAGTTATTTGGGGTCATATTAGATGAGATTCAGTATCCCCCAATATTGCGTGTGTCATCGTATTCTAATATTATATCTATTATCACAAAATTAAATTAAGAAATAAAAAATTGAAATTGAGAAATTATAAACTTTGACACAAGTATGGCATCTTGAATTTTTAAAGTGATTTTCATCATATAGTTGGACATAATAATATTTGTTTTATTATATATTGATCTTTTATTATAAAAATAATTATAAACTCTAATAGGATGAATCACCTGTGAGATGACACGGTGGCGAAGAAGCTCGGCGTCGTCGGAATCCGACTCATCCGACGACGGCACCAACCCGTGTGCATGATCGTGCATCGCATGAGCGTGAACAACCAACATCTCCTCATCCCCACCGCCGCAGTCCTTCGCGGGCGCATGCACATTCGCCCGCCGCCTATAATACGACGTCGCGTAACTATCCACCATGAGAGTCCCGATCGCGGCCACCATCGCGACGAACCCGGTGAACGGAAAATCCCCCCACGGGCGCTCGGGGATGCATGGCGACGTCAGGCTGTCGAATGCGTCGGGCAGCACGTGTATGAACCCCGTCGACAGGATCACGCCGGCGGCGAACGCCTTCACCGCGAAGAAGAGGCCGCTCTCCGGGGACAGCGCCGGCCACCGCCGTGCCGCCACCGGGAGGCACACGCCGGCGGCGCCCGCCACTAGAATCGACACTAGCGCCGCCGCCTTGTACGTCAGCGCTAGGGCTTTGTCGCGATCCTCCTCCTCTGCCTCGCACGTGCAGGCGGCGAGCGCCGCCGCCGGAATTAGCAATGCGATCGCGGCGAAAAGAAGATTCTTCATATTAATCTCGAAAAAAAAAAAAAAACTAATTTCTTCGAGATGTGATTAATTAGGGATTTTGAGCTGATCAATATTTATAAGTGAGGTTTTTAGAGATGATGACGACAAAGTGATGAAATGAGATTTGTTTTTTTTTTTAGTGTTGAGGGATTTGTTAAGATCTGAATTAAACAGTTGATTAAGAGATTGAGATGAGAATTATGTTTTTCATCACAGTAAGAGTGTCGACATAACTTGTTAATTAAGCATAATTATGAAGGAGAAAAAATCAAAATTATTATTATTATTATTATTATTATTATTATTATTATTATTATTATTATTATTATTATATACACACATTGTAAAATCCAAATAATTATTTTATACGTATTACAAATTTTGCATATTTTTCGGGGGGGCCGTTAGTTAATTTGACATAATTCTGAAAAAAACCCACATACATTGTTAATATATTCCCCGTATATAATATTTGTGGTAGTAGTATCATCATTTCTACCATCTTCACAAATTAAAATTTTAAGTGATCTCTGACTTCGTACTCTTGATACAACAACGTACAATTGGTCATATGTGAAAACTGATCTTGGCAAAAATAAATCAATATGAGAAAGCGATTGGTCTTGACTTTGTTCATCGTCATTGCATATGAGACAATTAGAGAGAATTTTCGTCACTCAAACTTAAAAGGCAATATCGAATTAGCTGCAGTCAATGACATTTTTGGAATTAAAAAAAAAATTATTTGCATTTTCTCTTATAAGAATTTTTGCTTCTAATTTATGACGGCCAAGTCTTGTTATGTGTGTCTAGCTATTGCAAAATTTGCGTTGAATTCAGGCAGTTAATTCGATTTTTGGGTCTCAAAATATCGATTAATTCTATATATATTTGAAAACAAAGTCAAATTAAGACGAAAGTTTATGCCAAATTTGAAACTTAATAGTGCACTCACAAATTACTCACACACAAACTATGACAAAAAAAAAAAAAAAAAAATAGAGAGCCACAAACTATGATATTCACATACAATCAATTCAATTTTTCGATCCAACTCAACAATCAATTAAATTGCATAAAAATGCAACAAAATCGAATATTCGAATAATATTACAAAATAATTCCTAATTTAAGCCCATTTGGCCAAAAGGGACATACACCCTGCCCCAATAAGAAGTGACACATTTGCCCCTAATTGAAGCTTTCCATATTTTGGAGTTTCGGGCTCATGAAATCGGCCGAGAGAAGATCGACCAATGCCATGTATATCAAGATGCCGGCCGACGCCCTCGACGATGAGAGCCGTCGGGCTCGTCTCACTGTAGATGTTAGTTATTCCAACACCTATCGCGATACCTATGGGCGTTGTGAGTGAAAAAAAGATCGCCATTATCGCTACAGCACGTGCATTAAACTTTGCCTACAAATTGCATCCCCTCATGGTTTTTAAAACAAAACGGGCATGTATTTCACAAGAATGTTTAAATATTGAAATTCAGATTAAATATCATGTTTTGTGATTAATAACAGCATTCTCCCAAAGTAATAAAACAGCCTTATTTATAATAAAATAATTTAAGGATTAATCATACATCATTGATGAGGTATCAGTTTTCTTGAGGTCATAAGAATTTTCATTATACAGGTAATTAGTGGCATGATAATGTTCATTTGTTAAATTCATTATTATTATTATTATTATAAGGAAGAGAAGCGATGTGATATGAACTCTAAATCTCTTTGTTTACTGAATTTTTTTTTTACTGTTTGGGTGTCTGTAATATTTTTTGTGAATACAGTACATTAATTTCTGAACATTGTGTTCTTAGTACTCGATCCAAATTTGACTAAACATTTGTACTTTTATTAATACGTAGTAATATATGTTTTATTCCAAGATTCATTGTTATCATTTGAAAATATAATACTCCCCTTCGTCTTTCAAATAACTTACTATAAGTTATAATTTTCTTTTTTGGCTTGTTTCTACAAAAAATTATTTTTATTTTTAAATCATATCCCATTATTAATAATATCTCATTTATTTATTTATTATTTTTTTTACTTTTTTCACAACTTTCAAAGAACTCCTCTTTTATAATCATATCCCATTATTAATAATCATATCCCCTTCGTCTTTCAAAGAACTCCTCTTTTATAGTTAGTGGAGAGTCGTTTTGAACTTAAAGGTGGGAGATTAAGGGAACTCTACAGAGGCGCGATGCCACGATCCTCAGGGTGTGCTCGTGCAGTGATAAGGTTAAGGAATTCCTTACCTGATGCAGTATTATTTTATCAAAATACAAATTTTAAAATTAAGCATTATATTCATTAAATATAAAAACAGTCGAAATAGATAGAGTATATTAACACTCACAAATACACACACACACACACACATATATATATATATATATATATATATTATTGTGTATATTTTAGTATAATTTTGTAGTATAAGTTATTTTAATATAATGTGTGTATATTTTATCTCCTTTAATTTTGTCGGATCAATTTTGATTTGGGTGAAACTAAGATTCAGGGCAAATTGCGCCATAAATTAAAGTTTATGTATTTACATTACAACTTTATAGAGTTGAAAAAATACTGAAATTCACTAATAGTTTGTGGATTTACGACCAATTAACGCCTCGATAAAAATATGTTGTGAAATACAGATCTATGAAAAGTAATTAAAAGTTTCAAAAACTCTTTCTAGACTAATAGAAAATTTGAAAGAAAGAAGATTTAGATATTTTGATGAAAAATTTAAATAGATAATAATGATCATTAGATTATTTTTTTTGTCAAGATCTTGGTCATTCATTTGATAGGTCTCCGACTATAAAATGAATTCATCTTCATTGATTAGAGCTATTTTATATAATACAAATAATTTACCAATTTTAATTTCTAATTATGATAATATAACTACCAAGACGTCGCCACGGTAAAACGAGCAAGCCAGGAATCCCGTCGATATGATGCCGAACTCCCTCCATAAGTTGTCAGTCACAAAAAAGTATCTCCAGGTGCGGCGGACAATGTACACTCGTCCGATCTCCCTCGAAAATGTGGCTAATATCGACGTAGCAAGTCCAGCAATACATGCAAACAACCCGCCAACAAATCGGGGATTCAACCGCCACGGCCTCCTCCGCAACAAATAGAAAATGGCAATCAACCATGTAATGATTCTGGTGGCCACCAATAAGAGGTTTACCACCGGACTGGCCACCTCATCATTCCGGCTGAGTCGCCACCCTATGAACTGTAGCACTAATGATGCGCACGCTTCATATAAAGTTTATTAAAATTTAGTTAATTATTTAGATTTCTAAAGCTTAGAAGTGTTATTAAATAATGTATTATTAAAGTTCAGTTCATCGTTTAGATTTTTAAGGCTTTAGAAGTGTGATTAAGTAATGTTTTATTAAAATTTAAAATTGAAGGCTACATGAATAAAATAGTAAATTGATAAATATTTTTAATGATTTAATAAATAAAGGCTAATGGGCTAAAGTGAATAAAATGGATGCTATATATAAAAAATGAGTTTAAATTTATTTAAGGCCATTATCTAAGGGTTATTTGCAAAAATAGGCCACTATTTTTCGGACTTGCAAAAATAGGCCAATTATTTTAGTTTTTGGTATTTTTAGGCCACATGTGTACCCAATCAGGCTATTTTGGGCCACATTTTGACCCCAAAAGTAGCCTATAAATGCTGAATTGAGCTCAAATGTGGCCTAAAAATGCCAAAAACTAAAATAATTGACCTATTTTTGCAAGTCCGAAAAATAGTGGCCTATTTTGCAAATAGCCCTAAGATAGTGGCCTTAAATAATTTTAAACTCTATAAAAAATTGCACTAATTTAAATTCAAACTTTGTGTTCGAAGTCCATACTTAAGTGGTCCAAAATGAAAAGCCCAAAACTTTGGAAATTACTTTAGCTTCAGTTAAAAGAAAAGTAATTAATATAAAATAATAAATAAATTCAATCATTACAGAATTAAAACATTGTGCAACCCTAATTTATGCAACCTTCAACAGCGCCGTTTGTATTTTTTCTTCATCGCCATTACTTTTCTTCTCCATCATCGTGCATATTCATCCTTCCCAATGTCAGATAAATTGTGCAGCTTGAATCCAAGTTCATAGCTAGGGCATCGTCTGCCTCCATTCCCAATTTTGAAACGGCGACTCGTTTGCTGAAATTCATGTAATCGTCACCCTCGTCAAGGATGGCGAGATTGATGATCATGAACTGAAAAAAATCAGATTCAAGAAGAGATCTTTAGTTAAAATATCAAAATTGTGTTTTTTTATTTTTTTGACAAAAGAAAATCAAATTCTTCAATTGGATCTCCATCTGTATTTTGCTTTCTAAATCTTATTTCTATTTAACTTCCATTTTATATTTGAAAACAAAGTCAAAGACGAAAGTTTATGCCAAATTTGAAACTTAATAGTGCAGTCACAAATTACTCACACACAAACTATGATAAAAAAAAAAAAAAAAAATTAGAGAGCCACAAACTATGATATTCACATACAATCAATTCAACTCAACAATCAATTAAATTGCATAAAAATGCAACAAAATCGAATATTCGAATAATATTACAAAATAATTCCTAATTTAAGCCCATTTGGCCAAAAGGGACATACACCCTGCCCCAATAAGAAGTGACACATTTGCCCCTAATTGAAGCTTTCCATTATTTTGGAGTTTCGGGCTCATGAAATCGGCCGAGAGAAGATCGACCAATGCCATGTATATCAAGATGCCGGCCGACGCTGAATTGAAGACGCCCTCGACGATGAGAGCCGTCGGGCTCGTCTCACTGTAGATGTTAGTTATTCCAATACCTATCGCGATACCTATGGGCGTTGTGAGTGAGAAAAAGACCGCCATTATCGCTACCGCACGTGCATTAAACTTTGCCTACAAAACAAAAGAGTGTCTGATTAGTATATTTATATATTATGTGAATCATTAGTATATTTTTGTGTGAATCATTTTATATATATTATGATAAATATATACCTGAGTAATGCATCCTCCAAGACCAATGCCTTCGAAAAATTGATGAAAGGTCAATGCCGCAATCAAAGGCTTTATTGTTTTTGGACTTTCCGAAGCTCCTAATGCAATTCCAATAATCACAGAATGTACAATAATTCCCAACTCCAACACCTTGAAAATGAGAAAAATAAATCAAAGGTAAGTATGGATATTAAAAGAAAATAAATGAAACTTATGGACTTTTGATATTTTGATTTCCTTTTATCAAGATTCTTGGTATTTTAACTGTAGTAATAGCTAGTCCACGTTTTATTTTCCAAATAGTTGAAATTGTTGGCAATTAATCATATAGGTTTGGACAATAGGGGTAAAAATAGCTGAAACTCGACTTTTTGCGTGCCGTATTACATAAGGTATTACAAAATTAAAGTCGTCTTTCGATTTTTTCTGATTTTTCACACGGGTATGAAAATACCTTCAAATAGAAGATGATTTTACAGTTTTTGACTTAGACTTTTTGATACCTAATTAGCGTGAGGTGACATAATAAAATTGATATATCTATAAATTAAAAATTCCTCACGCTTAAGTATCAAAAAATCTAAGTCAAAAGCCTGAAAATCAGCTTCTATTTGGGGTATTTCATACCCGTGGGAAAAATTAGAAAAAATACAAAAGTGGTGTATTTTTTTTCAAATTTTCAATATAATGGGAAAAAAAAATAGAATTTGTTAAAAATTCGTGTATTTTACGGCAATTTATTCCTAAGAAAAAGCAAACAACTAATGAAAAATATTATCATAGACCATTAAATAGGTTAGGTATTATCAAATGGGATTCATAGCAAACAATTAATGAAAATATTATCTAATGGGAATCATCCGTATAATTAGAACTAAGAATACATTCACAAATCCATGAAATTCATGAATAAGCGATGATTGGATTAAACAACATCATATTTATGATCAATTTTAGGTGTCTATGCATATGATCTTAATTCTCATTTTAAAAAAAAAGTGCACACACCTGTGAGATGACACGGTGCCGAAGAAGCTCCGTGTCACCGGAAACGGCCTCCAACGACACCGCGCCGTGCGAATGGCCGTGCACGGCGTGGGTATGGACCGGCACCGCCCTCTCCTCGTCGTCGTGGCCGCCATCCGCCGCCTTCACCCTCGACCGCCGGCCGTAGTACGACGTGGCGTAGGTATCCACCATGAGCGTCCCGATGGCCGCCACCATCGCGACGAAGCCGGTGAACGGAAAGTCCCCCCACGGGTGCTCGGGGATGCACGGCGACGTCAGGCTCTCGAAGGCGTCCGGCAGCACGTGTATGAACCCCGTCGACAGGATCACGCCGGCGGCGAACGCCTTCACCACGAAGAAAAGGCTTCTCTCCGGGCTCAGCGCCGGAATCCGCTTCGCCGCCACCGGGAGGCACACGCCGGCGGCGCCCGCCGCCAGGATCGACGCCAGCGCCGCCATCTTGTATTTCAGCGCCAGCGTCTTGTCGCGATCCTCCTCGTCGGCCTCGCACGTGCACCCGGCGAGCGCCGCCGCCGGCAGCATCGCCGCCGCCGCGAGGAATGCTAATTTCATTGAAGAAAATGCCGATTTCGCCATAATCAATTAATGGATTAATATTTAGTGTGTAATTTTTTTTTTTTGAAATTTCTTTGCTTCTATATATGTGTATATATAGGGATTGCATAAAATTCGAACGTTAAATTTTCGCCACGATCTGTATTTGTTACTGAGGCTGAAAACATGATGACAACATGATTAATTAAATTTGGTTGGTTTTTTGTTACATTTAATAAATTGGTGTATTTAGTGTTGACTATTGTGTTGAAGAAGTGAAATTTAGTGTAGAGAGTGGAGTAAGAATGTCGACATTATTTAAGACATTGACTTAGCAAAGAAATCTACTGAGATTGATATCTACAACAATTAATTCAAACGTGTATATTAATATTAATATCAAGTTTGGTATATATGTACTACAGTATATTTTTGTTTTGTTCAAGTCAAAGTCAATAATACCATACCAACATGTGATAATGTTCACACATGCAGATATATATGACTAAGACTGACCTTCTATTAATTTGAGAAAAATGTACGCTAGCTAAAAATACAAATGGAATAAAAATAATACCCACAAATGAGGGAACAAAAAAAAGTATAGGATTAATGCTAATTAATATATCAATTTTTACTTTTTTTTTTTTTGAAGTTACAAGAGGTACGTGAATACAATCAATTGTGGTTAAGGACGGAAAATTGATGATGGCGATTTTTCAGTCGTTAATTTTCACCATCTGGTTGGGGCTAGTCGCGAATCAGAGCAATTCAGGTGAATTAATTAGGGTGAAAATGTACTTTAAACTAAAAGGGACTATCTTAATAGTTTATCTGTGTGATTATTTTTTATTTTTATAGTATTTTTGTAGAAATTTTTTTATATATAAATTTCATATTTTTACATACAATAAGATATATTTATTGATTAGATTATTTCTATTTGGCAAAAGATATAATGGTCTTTTGAAAAAAAAAATTAAGAAGAAAAAAAGAATATTGTTTGTGGGGCACATTGGGTGGCTTATCCGTACACGAAGAGCTATCAGATTCATATAAATCAGTTGACTTTATAATAGCACTTATCTATAGCTATGATATATCAAATCATTATAATATTTAAACGTTTACTATTCTAAAAAAAATATACCACTCCTTCTGTCCCACTCTAATAGGCTCGTTTTTCTTTTTGAGACGTCACATTCCAATAGACTCGTTTTTTATTTTGAGTAAAGAAAATAAATTTAATTGGTGTGGACCACACCACTTTACTCCTAAAAAGTAAGTTTCTTAGAGCATCCACAACAGATCTCTCAAAATTTTACTCCTAAAAATACTCCTAAAGTCTTCCCTAAATTATTTTTAACTCCTATTTTACAATTGCACACAGCAGTTATCCTATTTTTCATTATCTATTTTATAAATTTAGGATTAGATTTAAGGGGGTATAAATTTATGATTAAATTTGAGGGGGTGTAAATTTTTTCGTGGGCCCAACTTAATATAGGTGATCTGTTGTATGATCATTTTATCTCACTTTTTATTATTTTAGCTCAAATTTAAAGTTAAGATTACTTTTGAGAGATTTATCCGTGCCAAAAAGAAATGAGCCTATTGGGCTGAGACGGATGGAGTATTTTTTTTCTTTTTCTGAGGGAGTAATTTCAAAAAGTTGTCTAACATTATCAAGTAATTTAAAATTCTCTGAACTTTTAAATTGAATTATAAATACTTTTCAGCGACTTGGTTCAAATTCACCTTGAGACTGACACGTTTAAGAGAATATTAATCACATTCGAAATTAATTCTTTAACAATTGTTAGTAATTTTTCAATAAATAATTAATTATCAATCTTTTAAGAAACATCGGTCAACAATGACTCAATAAGCCAGCTAAATTCATGTAATCTTGTAAAGTATTATTGGTTAAATTCAATTGTATTTTAATAATTTACATAACCTACAGTCAACTATGTCAACATAATGTGAAATTTCAACCGACTTCATGTATTATTTTAAGATGGGAATTAATTTCATTTTCAGGGGTATTTTATTGACAATTTTATTAATTAAAATGTTCTTTTGGTAACGAATTTTTCTAGGAGGTTTTTATCGGATTATAGCTGTCATATTAATTATAAGTTGGCATATACATGCATGAAGATCTTTTATTTTTATTTTTTATTATTTTTTTTGTTGTTGAAGGGTACATGAAGATTATTATATTAGTGGTATCTTGTTTAAGCTTCCCTTTTCTTCCGAAGGCAAAAACCATGCTTTCCGTTTAAGTTTGGTGGATCGTTGCAGAAAAAAATTCTAATATCAAGATCGTGTCAATGGATTAAAAGAAAAAAGATCGTGTCAAATGATTCTCATATATATAATATTAGGTGTAATTGAGCCGAGCCGGGCCGAGTCGAATATTTTTATACTCAATTTAATTATTTTAATTATTTTTTAATTAAATTCTGAATTTTATTTACCGTTCGAGGTTCATGGGCTTTTAATCAAGCTTAAACTTTCTAAATTTATATTTATATTTAAAATATTTTTTTTATAACAAATATAGTTAAATAGAGACTTCATACAATTATTACTAAAAATATAGTATATAAATATAAATTGTATTTAATAAGACTTTATATTTTCAGGCTAAATGACGATGAAGTGCAGTGCTTCACCTCCAATCAATAGGTCGGAGGTTCGAGTTAGTTTTCACTAAACGAGCTTGAACAGAATTCTTTCGAGCCGAATTCTTAATAGCTTACCAACTATATTTAGGACTATAAAGTTTCAATTACTTTTTGTAGTATATATAAGGATCGATATACTGCATTCATGTGTGAGAATCTATTGTCAAACAGTGAACACTATGTCAATAGTCCATCTTAGTATTTCTTTTAATTTTTTTGTCTTATGTCTTCATAAATTATGACTATAACCATCGTATTAACAAATCACAACAAAATCTAAAATATGGTTAATTAACATGGTTGTGGGAGATTAAGGGTGAATTTGCTAATCTAGTGAATAAAAATTAAGATGACAAACTAATAATAATGAATAAGAATTAATCAAGTAAAAAATACTAGTGAATAAGCTAAAGATGACAAACTAATAATAATGAATAAGAATCAACTAAAAAATACATTAGTGAATAAGAACAAAGATGACAAACTATCCTAAAAATTAAATAAGCCAGTTTGGCCAAAATTAAGGGTGAATTTGCTAATCTAGAAAATAAAAATACAGAAGTTTAAGCCCATTTGGCTAGAAGAGACATAGCCCCTGCCCCAATGAGAAGTGACAAATTTGCAGCTAATTGAAGCTTCCCATTGTTTTGGAGTTTAGGGCTCATGAAATCCGCGGAGAGAAGATCGACCAAGGCCATGTATATCAAGATGCCGGCCGATGCAGAATTGAAGACGCCTTCGATGATGAGAGCCGTCGTGCTCGTCTCGCTATAAATATTGGCTATTCCAATACCTATAGCGATACCTGATGGTGTTGTAAGTGAGAAGAAAATCGTCATTATTATTACTGCACGTACATGAAACTTTGCCTACAAACAACCAAAAAGATCGAATGAATATATATATGAACAAATCGGACTTTGATTTTTTGTTATTTATAAAATTAATGATCCTAATGATAATTTATGAAGTATTAGAATAAAAATAAATGTCTAAAATAAAAAAAAATAATGCTAACGTAAAGTGCTCACATAAGTTATGTAGCATAACATTCCTCTATATATATAGATATATTTTATCGAACATGTATATATATATATATATATATATATATATATATTAATATATACCTGAGTTATGCATCCACCAAGACCAAGGCCTTCGAAAAATTGATGGAAAGAGAGAGCTGCAATTAAGGGCTTTATTGTCTTAGGACTTTGTGAAGCCCCTAAAGCTATTCCAATAATCACAGAATGTACAATAATTCCCAACTCCAACACCTAAAGAATGAGGAAATATATTTATTAGAATTATGTGTATCCATATAAAATAAGGAATTTATAACACGAAGTAGAAGTAAAAATAAATAAACTCGAGTATAATTATAATATGAGTTGTTTCTTTTGGTTTCATGAGACGGCCTAAAAAGAAACACAACTCATGCTTCGTAGCATGGAAGAAGTATTATATATCTTAATTATAAATTAATCGATCCAAATAATTCATCATTATATGACTATCAAAATTATAAACCCTAATCGGAAAAATCACCTGTGAGATGACACGGTGGCGGAGAAGCTTGGCGTCGTCGGAATCCGACTCCTCCGACGGCACTGACCCGTGTGCATGGCCGTGCGTTGCATGGGTGTGAACAGTCAACATCTCCTCGTCGCCACCGCAGCAGTCCTTCATGGCCTCCTTCACATTCGCCCGCCGCGTATAATACGACGTCGCGTAACTTTCCACCATCAGCGTCCCGATCGCGGCCACCATCGCGACGAACCCGGTGAACGGAAAATCCCCCCACGGGTGCTCCGGGATGCACGGCGACGTCAGGTTCTCGAAGGCGTCCGGCAGCACGTGTATGAACCCCGTCGATAGGATCACGCCGCCGGCGAAGGCCTTCACCACGAAGAAGAGGCTGCTCGTCGGGCTCAGCGCCGGAAACCGCTTCGCCGCCACGGGGAGGCACACGCCGACCGCGCCCGCCACCAGAATCGATGCTAGCGCCGCCAGCTTGTATTTGAGCGCTAAGGCTTCGTTGCGGTCCTCCGCCTCCGCCTCGCAGGTGCAGTCGGCAATCACCGCCGCCGGAAACAAGAACAATATGATCGCGGCGGCGACGAGAAGGGTCTTCAATAGTTTCGCCATAATAAACTCTTTTTTGATCAACGTTAAGCAATTAGAACAATATGAAATATTGTAACCGTCTATTTATAGTGGTCTATCTAAAACAAATCTTATTTTTTATTGGGTAGTTATTAATTGATATCTTTGAATCTTTTTTTTTTTGTCTTCCTTTTAGGTTTAACGTGTTATAGCAGGGTGATTTAAATATTTTATCAAAAAAAGTTTTTTATATCAGCAAGAAATTTTGAATATTTTATTTAGATTTTCGTAATTTTGTTACGCTTATTCGAAATGTTTTATGTTAAATATTTTACATCAACAAAAAAAAATCGAATATTTTAGTTTGATGTTCGTATTTTTTTAAAGCTTGTTCGAAAAATTTTATATATAAAAATTTTTACAATTTTCAATCAGGTATCAATAATCAGACTTTTAACTAGAATATTCATAATTTTATGAAGATTATGCGAAAAGCTTATTCAAATTTTTCTTGCTGGCATAAAATATTTAACAGAAAACATTTTGAACAAGCTTAAAAGAATTATGAACATCTAAATAAAATATTGCTGGAAATAGACTAATGTCGTAATATTAATCAATGTTGTGTGCTCATTGACCATCGATTACCACGTGTGTTTGTCCTGAAATAACATATGAAATATTTGTAAACTAAAAATTAATAGTAAATTTGTGATTCATGTGTTTTGTTCAATTTTTGGGAATTGTTTTAATTAATACAATTAGTGTTTGAACGACCGTGAGTAATATGTTGTGGTATGATCTTGCGCAAGGTTTTGGTATGGGCTATATGTATGTTTAAACTCGATATTATATATATATATATATATATATATATATATATATATATATATATAAAGGGGAGGGCTAGAATAAAAACACTCTTAAGTGTATAAAATATAAATGATTTTCAGCCCTTAGATCATCAAGATCTACGGTTGATTCGTAACCCTGTTGGATGAAATTTATTTTTCGCAATTCGTAACTCTGTTGGATAAATTCATAGGTGTTCTACATAAAATTCGTACATTAAGAAACGTTTATATTTTATACACTTAAGAGTGTTTTTATTGTAGCCCATCCCTATATATATATATATATATTCTTGATCACATGCATGTCAAATATACTTGCGAAATACTTGTGGATACAACAGCTAGGAATTAATATTTGCCAAATAAGGTCAAATAAGAAGTCCTTATTTATTGAGAGGAAATAAATGTGTTTGTTGAGAGGAAATAAGTGTAGTAAGAGAAGAGGCAAAACTATGACAAAGTAATAAGAGCATCTGCAACGGCTACACGTTCTATCGTGTAGCCCTTTAAACCTTTGAAAAAAAAAGAAAAATTTGAATATAATGAATTTTAACTAAAACTATCATGTAAGTTATCATGTAACCTCAATGCAGTCTCTTTACACCATGTGGTCCCCCCTCATAAAGTAAACTATCATGTAAGCTATCATGTAACACCAATGCGGATGCTCTAAAAAGTGTTGGTGGAATCATATCAAAATGAGAAGAGATGACCACGATGTGTAGCAACTCATTTCTTTTTGACTATTTCTTCTAATTATTATTAATTATATTTTTCAATTATGTAATAATAACAACAATCCTCTCTTTAAATCTTTTGAATCATCCCCCTTTTCATTTGCTCCACATTTATAATTTAAACCGTCTATAATTCATGCTTGAAATTAAAATTGATGGCATATTGAGTAACTAATTATTTTTTTCTTGCATTTTGCGAGGCCGTAAAGATATGTAGATATTTATACACTACCTAAAAAAATTAGAAATCCCAAAATGTAGATATTTCTTAGGTGAAAAGAAGAGAAAGAATGAGGATTAAATGAGGCCTCTATTTTCATCAAATATGTATATCAACGTTTCCCTTTAAATACCTCTCATTTGCACACCACACTCAAACACACTCCCTCTTCTTCATCTCTCTCTCTCTCTCTAACAAACACAAGCATGTGAAAATTATGTTTCAGCCTTCTCTCTCTATTAATAGGACTCCTTCTTCATCTTCATCTCTCTCTAGAACTTAGCATATTCTTCCTCATACAGCTTTTCTCTCTTTCTCAATAGCCCTCGTTTCCTCATGGTCGACACCTACGCGATGTACAACTCGAGATTAGGGTTCTTGGTACCACTTCGCCTTCTTCATGGCTATGGCTATGGCGATTCCCAACATGAGCCGGCCGTTCACTTCTGTTTGCTTCGTGACGAGCCTTTTGATCGCCTCGTAGATCAGAGCCACGGACATGGCCCACATGAGCTGCACCTGCGGCGACGAAAACAGTCTTCAATAGAGATATGCAATATTTGATATTTGGGAGGATGTATATATAGGGAGGTTTTTAGAGATGGAGATGATAACAAACTAATATAATAAAATTATTTTTGTAGAGAGGATGGCAATAAACTAATAGTATAATAAAATTATTATATTTTTACCCGCAAATTGCTACTCTAGCTATTGAAGTAGAGTGAAGAGCAGAAAAGTCAAAGATGCGGAGAGAATTTGAGAAGTGTAGTATATTATTTAACTTGAGAGATTTTTACATATAAACAAACGAGGCTTTGTCGAGGACTCCTTCTGTTGCGCAACATGCGCTGCAGGCGGAATTAGCAATGTGATTGCCGCGAGGATTAAACATTCTCCTCGCTTTGATCACTTTGCTAATTCCGGCTGCACATGCGACGCAGCAGAGGAAGTCCGCGACAAAGCTGTGGGGCCTTCGAGAGCCTGACGTCGCCGTGCACCTGTGGGGCCGGGATTTTCCATTCACCGGCTTCGTCTACTTCGTATTATATATAAGGCTTGAGGAAACGAGGGCCTATTTATACATTTCAGTTGTTGAGAGAGGAAGTTTCACAAGGAATGAAAAGTGAGTGTTGAGAGATAACCCATCATTTGTTTGGACATCTCTACAGTAGGTAGATCATGAGCAGCTCATTGCTTACTCATGTGTAGATTACATTTTTAATATTAGTCTTTGTTTTTGTTTAGTTTTTAAAGGTAGTAAATCTTGACAATAATATTTGTTTGTTGTGTTCTATTCCGTTGATAAATTTATCATGAAAAAAAGAGGATAACAAAAAATTATATTTTTAAATCCCTTATTATAACTCAGTTGATAAAAAGAAAGAAACACACATGTATGTATGTATATATATATATATATATATAGAGAGAGAGAGAGAGAGAGATTCTTCCACAGTGTTAACATTGGTACATTTGGATTCATTGCTGTTCTAATCCCAGTAATAAGCTATATATACTGGCAACTATAATCACACCAAGAAAAAAAAAATCAAAAGGAAAATCAATCAACAAACCAAAATCTCAAACTGCCAGCAACAGCTGATAAATCAAACAGATTAATTCACCTATAATATTTCATGAAAAGTCAGACAACACAAGAGTTGGCAACAAGCAGCACACGGTACAATTACTCACAGCTGAATGTACAAGGCCAGTCATTTCTCATCACTGTCATAGTATCCATCATCATCATAGTACTCTTCCTCGGAATCATAGTAGTACTCTTCGTCGTCGCCTTCGCCTTCTTCGCCGTAGTCCAATAAGCCCCGTGCATTCTGTCCCCTTAGACTCTCTTGAATGCGATCCCTAATGGCGGTTCCCTGAGAAATGGAAGCGGAAAAAAAAAATTGAGAATGGCTGGAAGGAATATGAATACGCCTTGGCGTGGAACATAGAGAGTATTGGTGGTGAGTACAGCTCACCATTTTGTGACAACGTTCCTCAAACATCTCGAGGAATCCAGCAACCATTCTGTCGGCGTTTTCAACCCACATGTTCCGGTGAATCGTAGCAGTTTTTGCAACTGTTTGTATCTGAGAGAGAGGAACTTGAAAATGAAGTCGTGCATGACACGTGATATGAACCAATAAGAAATGCACAAGTGCAAATGCAAATTGGGTAGGACGACAAATCATAGATACTAGTCAGTAAATCATAATAAAGTGATTGGTACAATTAGGAACAAATGAACTTAGGACAGGGAAGGTGATGGGAAAGAAATAACAAAAACATTAAATCTTGGTAAACACAAGGAATATGTAACTAATGGAATAGCTATTCTTGACTTGAAGTAAATCTTCTGATTGGTAAGTACAAACAATATGCACGAATTGAATTAAGTTTATGTTGCATGACTAAGGGGGTGTTAGCCTAAGCTAAGTTTAGAGAACTTATAAGTAGCCTCAAGAGCTTATAACCTTATAAGCTTAGAGAGAGAATTGTGAGTTATAGAGAATTTCATACTTAGGGAGAGAAAATTAAAGATAGATGGATGATGCTTATAAGGTTATGAACACAAACATCAATCATTTTTACAGAAACGATTTGTTTTCCCTAGGATTGGATAGCTGTACCTTCTCTCCAACCTTTTCTTGATGCTCCTTAACTTTCTCTTGCAGCTTCCTTAGTCGCATATTTACCCTTAGTCGCTTTTCCTGCAAAAATGAAACAAAACTGTGAATTTTCGAAATGAGAACATACCACAATCTTAAGTAGTACAGATCAATTCAGAGGGAATGAGGCGAATCATGCCTTGACATAGCTAAGATTAAGCTCCTTTCTTGAATATCCACGGTCCAAATTGCGCATCACATATTGGTTATAATCCTTCACTATCCTCATAATGATGTCAGATGTTGAAATCCCATCAGTCCTTTTGGTCTCTTTAAACCTCCCCACAGCTTTGACCTACACCAGAAGTAGTTAAAACCAAGTGTCAACTAAGTGGAAAAAGAAACATCATCAATTAACTACGTAGAATAAGATTGTAATATTATGAAAAAAAAACGTCAGGAGCTTTAAGCAGAATCATGCTTACAAATTCATAAACATCATTGCCAGCTCCACTTGCATCAGCATAACTGCAAGAAAAGATTACATCCATTTAGGGTCAAAATTATGAAATAGGATATACAGTACAAACCAATACCGTTCTGGCAAATATAACTAGAGAAGCAGAGGTTCTCTCATCATTTTCAAGACAGGGATCAAGATTTCAATAAATTAATATAGAACATAAAGCATTGACTTTCTCCAATTCATGTATCAACAGATGTGCATAAATGACACTAGAGTAGCAAAATCTATATAGCCAAAGCCTCTGATAACCAACAACCATATGTAAACCTGTTTTCTTGAAGAATGCTAACGTAAAAATAATACAGAATTGGAACTAGAACAATAAATGTTAGTAGGCCAAAGGTCATTTTCTTAGAATCAAGGGATAACAAACTTCTCACATGTCTATTCAATTTTTGAAAACCAGTGTTGAGTCTAATTCAAGATTCTGTTGAAAAAAGATTTACTTTATCCTCGTTAGAAAAAGGATTTACTTGATAAGCAACACTTACGGGAGAGAATCATGAGCGACGTAATCTATATTGTGCTTGTCCAAGAACTCTTGATCAATCACCCATGGGGCATCAGGAATAACCTCATCAACCCACCTGCCAAAGCAAATAAAACAAATGTAAATTCAACTTCATCATTCTAGCCACAACAAAATAAATCAATTCCATCATCCTAACACGATGAAGATGCAGAAAATTCACAGACTCGACGGCTAACTACCAACAGCACCTAAACCAACATTACGCAATCATAAACATAGGAAAACCATCAAACACAAAGGAGCACGGAAAGAAACAAACTTGCAATGGCGAAGGGATTCATAACGCTCCGATTCAGTCATAACGGTCTTGCCTTTGAACTTGTGTGTAACCTCATCATTGCAGCATCCAACTAGCAAGTATGTATTCGGAAACCTACAAAGATACATAGCATCAATTAACCAAAAATCATTAAATCAAGCACAGAAGCCTATTGAACTAGCCAAACTGCAGATCAAGACAATCCTCACGGCAACAATTAAGTTGACTAAGGAGCGAAATCACAACGAAAATCAGAGAGTCACAGCCACGAACTCTCAGAATTTCACCAACACCAGCAACAGCAACAGCACAACACTGACCTAAACTCGAACAACTCACACCTCACAAAACCTAAACTCCACGCTATATCTCCAAATCCACCAAAAGTTGAAAGCTAAACCGAATCGATTAGACTAGCACAGTAAAGATCAAGATCAAAGCACAAAATCATACGATTTTTTAGCTTGCTCGAGGGAGCGAGCGTGGCCGAAGTGAAAGAGATCGTAGATCCCGTCGGCGTAGACACGAATTGGGCGGTCAGATGAGGAAGGACCGTTCACGTCGTCGCTCTTGGTGCTCTCAGCTGTGTTCACGGTGGTGGCCTGTCTCTGCTCCGCCGCCGCAGCAACACCGCTCTCGACCATCGCTGCCGTCGGCGGTTTCTCTTTTTTTTTTTTTTTTTTTTTTTGCAAATTTTTTTTTACTTGAATTTTTTTCAGCTGCTTTAATTATAAACGAAAAACGAATATACCGCGATGCTGCTGCCACCGCCCGAGCAGAATCTTATTTTGATCATTCTATTTCAGAATTTTATTAAGTAAATAAATTTATTTTTTTGCTTTTCAATTGGCAAAATTAATTTAATAATATACCATAAGGCCCATTTATTGAATTGGATTGAATTTTGTTAATTTTGGGTCGAGATTGGTATGGAATTGATTTATTAGATTTGGATCGAATCTAATTGAATCTTTATAATTATAAAATAAAAGAGTATAAGTTTTTAATTTTTGGTAAAATATTTTAACAAGCCTTTATTGTTGTTGTTTATTTATTCCATCTGTCTCAATTATATAGCTAGGTGGAGTGAAAGTTTTCACTAAATTAAGAGAGTTATTAGGAAAGAAAATCAAATTATACTAATATACTCATATTTATTCTTTGACAATTCATTATTGCTAGAGTTAATTAAAAATAAATAGGAGTGTGTTAGTAAATAAGTTAAAATAAAAAATAAAAAAAGAAAACAGTCTATTTAAGTGGGACGAATGAATTATTTCTTTATAGTTTTCATTTGCTTTATGACGTGGAAACTCGTGATCGTGATGAATTTTAATTTTATTTATTTATTTATTTATTTATGTGGAATAGCTAATAAATTAGTTGAAGAAAATCTTACCTAAGAAAAGTTACTTCTCAATTCACATTGGTATTTTGGATTTATATAATACGAAAAAGGTGCTTCATTATTAATTGGAAATAAATACATTCACATTTGTACTTTAGATTTATACATACAAAAAAGGAGCTTCATTATTAATTGGAAATATATATACGTTCACATTTGTATTTTAGATTTATATATACAAAAAAGGTGCTTCATTATTAATTTGAAATACTATATACATTAGGATTGATGGGGTGTGGTTGTGGCCCCTTTTATATGTTCCCACGTGAATAAATAGTTCATTAGTTTGTTTAAACGTTTTTTTTTAATTATGTATTTGACATGATTTGACGTACGATGAATTATACGATGAATTATTAAAAAAAAACAATTTAGGGTCTCATATTACACAGTCTCCATAATCAGATTCAAGTCCTAAACGCAAATAAAAAGATGAATATTCACTAAAGGTACTCCAATAATCTTTATATTAATATACTATTTTATATAAAACCAATCATTTCCGGCAACACATATCACACCGCAAAATCGATCACTTACCCACCGTCGGCAAACATAATGTGCTTATCACTAATGTGACAATTTTAATTAGGAAAGAAAATTAATAAATCTTACTCTAATTAAAATTATCTTACTATAATTGTAATTGTCACATCATGATGGGCACGTTATGCATGCTCATGGTGGGTAGGTGATCGTTTCTATATCACACCGTTCACTTTGTGTTTTTTGGATTTGATAAATAGCATCCTCACATCCTAATTAATAAATTTTCATATTATTAGGGTTCATTCAGTATACGGATAAAATGTGATATATTTATAAAAATATAAATTTATGTATTGAGATTATACTTCATATATACTTTTTTTTTGGACATCCACAAAAAAAGTTTTACTGCCTATTTTTGAAATATGTCTCACCGTTTATAATTCTCTATTTACTCTTGCTTTTCACAATTCTCAATATTAATTACAATAACATTTTATTTCATGAACGAGAGAGTATATATATTAAGATATCATAGCTATATTTGTAAAATTATTGTAAATTACCATTCTCTACTTACTTAGCAAATACCAAACCCCAAATATAAATACAATGCAATTAATTATTTCATATATAGTACAACATACAAGATTCTTTTCATAACAAAAGGATCCAAAAAGGTCCAATAAGGAATGCTACATTTTGATTAAACAAAACGATACCCCCAAAAACCCCCAAAAAAAGGCCAAAAAATTATAATAAAAAAAAAATTCCCTAATACACCTACCATGATTCATAACTTTTCATAGTAGTCTAGTGTGAAAAGAAGAAAAGAATTTACATGAAAAGTCAGCACCAATAATCTCCAAATTTCCCACCCAAACAAATGATCAAACCATAAACTGGTCATAATTAATCCTATTCCCACTCCCCGCCGCCGCATGCGGCGGCGCGCCTCCTCCGCCGCCGCCATGCACGCTGTCCATCACAAACATCTGGCTCGGATACTGCACGTGGAAGCCGCCCGGCGCGGCGGCGGCGGCATGATGCTGATCCATGTAGCTCACGGCGCCGCGGCCGCGGCCGGGGACGATCTGCTGCTGCCTGGCGGCGAACGAGACGGAGGAGGAGGCGGCGGCGGCGGGGCCGCCGGTGAAGTGCTGCACCATGGCCCGGAAGTTGGCGGTGTCCGTGTTGAGCAGGGTGGTGGGGGTCCGCCGCGAGGCCCTCGACCGCCGCCGCACGGGCTTGGCCACGCGGCCTTGCTCCGGGCTCAAGTTGCTGCTGCTTGAGCCGTTGGCCCTCGCGGCGGCGGCGGCGGAGAAGGCGGCGGCGGTGGGGGTGGTGGTGGTGGGAGGAGTTTGGAGGGTTTGGTTGATGTGAGAGAAGTCGTTGTTTTGGTAGGGTTGTTGGAATAGCCAATCACTAGGGTTTGACATGGTTTGGCTAATAGCCATAGAGAGCTTTGAGAGCTATAGTTGAAGCTCTCTCTCTCTTGATGTGTTTTGGAGAGAGAAAGATGAAAGATGGTAAGAAGGAGAGAGAGAGATGAGAGGATGAAAGGTGTTTAGAGTCATTGGATTGAAGTATTTATATAGTGGGGGAGCTAAGCTAGTAGCTAGTCTTGGTCTTTTTAAGTCTTCTTTTGTGTTTTTTTTTAGTTATACGACAAATGTATTATCTTGATGTATGAATACAGTGTCTGTATAGACTGTATTCGAATCATTTTAGTACACTAAATTTCGTTATAATTGAATAACTTTATGTGTTCGTGTTCTCACTTTCTCACAATAAATACAGTTTGTATATATGAATGATGATTGATCGATGAGATCAGTATCCTATAATTTTTTTTGTGTTCTCGTGACCGACTATGGATTATATATCTCGTAAAATCAAATATTCCATTGTAAATTTGGTCGGTGTCCGGCATGTTTTCTTGTACTGACAGGATAAACCTCGTTAATTATTAGTACAAAATATTAAAGTGAAACATACAAAAGTTAAATTGAAGAATAAAGATGAGAAAAAAAAAGTGCATGCATATATCAAATTTGGTACACTGGATAATGAAAGAGTTTATTGAGATAATTAATTATTAATAAGAAAAATATTAGGGGTTAGTAGACACGAGTTATTATACCAACAAATGAATCCACGATTGGTTACACATGAAAATAAAGAATCGTCAACATGTACTTGATTATTTGATTAAAGAAGCTTATCTTTATGACGCTAGTGATCCAATTAATTAGAATATGGTTTTTCTTTTTATAAAATTTTAAAATATTACGACGTATGCTCTACGGTACTAGGTCTTTAGTCTCCAATTTTACATAAAAATTTAAATTTAGAATAACCAAATATACATTAATATTTTCAAAATTATATACCCTACTTATGAATTTATCAATCCTAATAATAAATTATTAACTATGGCTAAAAAAATGTTTATATACCTTAATCGGGTATAACAAACCCTAATTAATAAGTGCAAAAGTAAACTAAAACACAAAAAATTGAAATTTGAGAAAAATAATTATTTAAAAATAATATGTAGTGAGACACCAAAAAATGGAACACTAAATTTCAAGTAATTAAAGAAAGTTGTGATCTAAAATGGTTCAACATAAAACAAGTCAAAGAAAGACCTAAACATTTGATGCAGAAAAGAAATGTTTGGTGGGTTTTCTCGAAGCTAGGGATGTTGCTTCCACGAAGCAACTAATCGAATTGAGTATGAAAGCAATGACCTCATCATTTCTTTGTCCTTTTTCTCATTGGAATAGTAGTACTTGTATATATTGAACCATTGACTTGACAAAATATTTTCTTTGCTTACATTCCATCATTAATATTCATTTTATTTATATATTTATAGTTTCATTTTGTAGATAATCGAACTAGAATCGAAAATCTTGTATTAGATTATTTGATGCGTTTCAAATTATATTGGTCTGTATAATACTTAATAATTTTATCGGTGATTGAGTGTTCAGATTCGAATCTTGACACTCTTAATAAATTTTAACTTGTCGTATGATGATCTGAGATATAAGTGTATGAAAGGGTACGTCCAAGTACTATTTGAATTTTGTGTGTATGGTTTCTAGAATGTTCAAGTGGTCCATCATGACTAAAGAGAGAGATAGGAAGTTTCAATCGCATTGTTATCTCGTTTCCGAATTAAATAATAACAATATAGATTTTTGTTACTAGAATGTAATGAGTTTTGAAGTTTGAGCAATTATTATTTTTATAAAAATTTTATCTCCTTTTGACTTATGTGCACACAAAAATAACTACCTTTTATGTAAGGATAATATATCACAAATTATTTCGAACTTTTTTTTCAAGATTAATTATATGTGGTTAAATATGATTATTAACTCTTATTTAAGAATAATCTCTTTGTAACCTAACTCTCCATATATGTTTGTGTATATATATTTAAAACCATGTGTGTAGCAATATATATAGCTAAATTTTGTGTGTGAGAAAGAAAGAAGAAGAAGCCTAGAAACTCACTTATATATAAGGGGTCACATGACTTGAATTTGTTAGCACAATGAGAGTGTGGAGTCATTTGTCATGTCTTAATATTGGTCAAAAATGTGTGTGAATATTTTCCAAAATTTGTCATGTCACATTCACATTAAACAATTTTGAAATCTCCTTTATCCATGGCGTGATCAAATGAAATCAAATCAAATAGAGCTACTTCACTAAACTATGTACTAAAAAACTTTTCTTTGAAATTTCAACGAGCTTTATATTAATTAATCCAACTTTGTTTATTTGTTTATCAATCAAATAAAGATAAAACGACAAAGTTTTGAGTTGCAACTTTATAATTTTACTATTAAACTATAGTGACATTTAGATTTTTATTATTATTTTTTCAAATAAAAGGTCGAGTTGAATATCCGTACATGTGTATATGAGAACAAGTAATGATGTAATTGACCTAACTATTTTGATATATATGCGCGCGGCTAATTTTTTTATGAGAATTTGTCAAAATTAACGGCTGTAGTAATACTTCTATATATTAATCCTTTTTAAATATAATGGCGTGAGTGTGTGAGTGTGTAAATAATTAAATAAAGGAAAATGATATGTATATAAGGAGATGTGTATATAAGGATATGATTAATAATACAATTTAATTTAGTTAAATATTTGATTTGTATGATTGAATTTATGATGAATAATTCCGCTTGTACTGATCTTAATTATCTTAAATCAAATATTTATATTCTAGTATACATTAAAGAAGAGTTTGAGGGTTTTTTAGGACAATAACTTAAATTGATTTGGAAATTAGGACAATAACTTTCGAACTTGTAAAAATAGGACACTAATTTTTGTTTAGAGTAAAATATGACACTAACTAATAAGTGTTGCATCCGCAGGACATTTTTTTAGCCAATTATCGGCTGAGAAATGTCCTATTTTTACGATTCTTATTAATTAGTGTCCTATTTTACTCTAAAAAATAATTAGTGTCCTATTTTTACAAGTCCGAAAGTTATTGTCATAATTTTCAAATCAATCTAAGTTAATGTCCTAAAAAATCCCCTGACTCCATTAAAGAACTTATACAACTAACTAGTAAAAACATCTTTTAATATAGAAAAAGTTATTATAAAAATATGCAGTCTTACAAATTTTGATTTACATGCCATATCCTTCCTAATTTTAATTTTCAAGAATAATTTAGTAACTTACTATATACACATATATATTGAATTCCATTTGTATCGATATAAGAGGTTAATTGAATCATATTCAGAATCATTCAAACTAGGATAATAATTCATATATTATGCCTATAGAGAGAGAGAGAATAATAAAAATTAAACTTCATATGAACTTTTGTCTAGACATAAACACAAGTGTGTAAGATCCTAACTGTAACTCATGTGTAAGAACCCAATATCAACTATAAATGGAAAGCAGACAAAATTCTGAGTTGGGAGCTTTACTTCATGGATAATCCTCTTAATAATATTTTCATATTTGGTGGAATCTCCACCTTTCTCCCACTCAGCAAATTTATTTATATCAATTCAAATTTCTTCACTTGAAACAGAAGCTCACAGATTGCATCAATGGCGTCTGCAGTGAATGGTTGTACCAATCATCCATGTCTTATGGTGCATCATCCCTTCCAAACTCCATCCTCTCGTTTGAATCTCAATTCCTCTTCAGCTGCTTCAATCTTGAGTTGTAAACCAAAGCTTTCAATTAGGTAATCTTTTTTTTTTCATTTTTTATCTTTTGAAGTTTTGAATTTAGAGTTTTCTTGCAATTCATATGAGTTCTTGCAACTGCCCACTTCTTTTTCAGTATGTTAAAGTGTGATATTGGTGTAAAGATTTAGTCTTTCTTGATGTTTGAGTATTTTTTAGCTGAATTTTTTTTCATTAGTGCTTGTAGAATTGTTTTTTTTTTTTTTTGAATTTGGAGTTTTCTTGAAATTGATATGAGTTCTTGCAAATGCCCACTTCTTTTTAAGTATGTTAAAGTGTAAAGATTTAGTCTTTCGTAATGTTTGATTATTTTTGGGCTGAATTATTGGTGTTAGGTTTATGGAGATGCTTTTTCATTAGTGTTTGTAGAATTGGAATTATTTTTTTAGTTTTATGTTTTTGAAGTTTTGAATTTGGAGTTTTCTTGCAACTGCCCACTTCTTTTTAAGTATGTTAAAGTGTAAAGATTTAGTCTTTCTTGATGTTTGAGTATTTTTGAGCTGAATTCTTGCTGTTAAGTTTATGGAGATTTTTTCCCATTAGTGTTTGTAGAATTGGATTATTTTTTTTGTTTTTTGTTTGGAGAAGCTATTGCAGGATGATTTAAGTATACCATTTCAATCCAAGTGTTTATTTTTTATTTCTTTTGATGAGTTCATGAAATTACTCAATGTGTGAGAAACAAAAACAATAAACAGTGAATTTTGTGAATGGAAAAAAAAAAAAGCAGGGGATGTAAGGAAATTAGTTTGTAATGAAAATGCAGGTGCCAATCATCCACGAGCACCGATGAAACGAAAGCAACCAAGAAGATGAACTTGCTAGACAATGCAAGCAATCTGCTCACTAATTTCTTGAGTGGGGGGAAGATACTGTCGATGCCTACTGCTGAAGGCGCAGTCTCGGATCTCTTTGGCAAACCACTCTTCTTATCCTTGTTCGATTGGTTCATCGAGGTAGACTCTATGTTGCTGTCGAGTTGTATAGGTTTTTGAACTCATTAGATCAATGGCTTTGATTATTTCCTATGTATGTGCTTTTTAGTGTGACCAAATTTTATCAGCTTTTGCTTTGTTTTTTCCTCTTCTGTTTGCATAATTGTGTGTGTGTGTGTGTGTGTATTTTGTCATTTGCTTTCATATCTGATCCCAACCATATGCATTTTCATAGGTGATTTCATGTGCTGATCTGATCTATTCCACTGTTTGTTTTGGTTGTTTTTGTTTCGTTTTTGCAGCATGGCTCAGTATATAAACTTGCCTTTGGGCCTAAAGCATTCGTTGTCGTCTCAGATCCCATCGTTGCTAGGCATATTCTTCGCGAGAATGCCTTTTCCTACGACAAGGTATGCTTCGTTCCATTCCTTCCTTCATTGCTGTTCACACCTCTTTACAGATCCTCTCTCGTTGCCCCAATCTTCGAAAGTACTAATCAAGAAACTCGTTTTTTTTAATATGTTCTGATGTTGAATCGCAACCTCGTTTGTCTAGGGCGTTCTTGCTGATATATTGGAGCCGATAATGGGCAAAGGCCTCATACCTGCTGACCTCGACACATGGAAGCAGAGGAGACGAGGTGTATTTTATACGCGTATTTTGAGTGTTTTTTCGTGAAATTTTCAATGCTTAGTTGCTGTTATCTTCACTGCAGTCATCGCTCCCGGATTCCACTCCCTTTTCTTGGAAACTATGGCGAAAATGTTTGCAGACTGCTCCGAGAGAATGACTTCGAAATTCGATAAGCTCTTAGAAGTTGAAGCTTCAAGAGGAGTGGAGAAGATAGAGCTGGATCTCGAGGCCGAGTTCTCTAGCTTGGCGCTCGACATCATCGGCCTCGGTGTCTTCAACTACGACTTCGGCTGTGTCACCAAAGAATCCCCAGTGATTAAGGTCTGGTTGGATTGAAGCAGATTCGCCTTCTCTTCCCCCTCTCGTCTGATGCAACGTGCTCCGTCTGCAGGCTGTGTACGGTACCCTCTTCGAGGCTGAGCACCGTTCGACGTTCTACATACCTTACTGGAAGCTCCCTTTGGCGAAGTGGCTCGTCCCTCGACAGAGGAAGTTCCAGAGTGACCTCAAAGTCATAAACGATTGCCTCGACGGGCTGATCAAGAACGCGAAGGAGACTAGAGAGGTGAGGAGAGTCACACTATGCAGAGGCCTATTTGTTCCTAAAAATGTGGTTTTCATTGCATTTTGTTGCAGGAAGCCGATGTCGAGAAGCTGCAGCAACGCGACTATGCAAACATCAAGGTACGCCCGAGTTTCGTGCATTTGTTTTTTGTTATTTCGATTAGAAATTATTTGATGCTTTCTTGCTACATTACCGGAAAGTTTGCAGGATGCTAGTCTTTTGCGTTTTTTAGTCGACATGAGAGGAGTAGACGCTGATGATCGTCAGGTAAATAGTCCGATATTCCTATTCTAAAAGTTCGTGTGAAAATTACAACTTTAACGTAGTGATCTCGTGTAACTCCGTTGAACAGCTCAGGGACGACTTGATGACGATGCTTATAGCCGGACACGAGACGACTGCAGCTGTGCTTACATGGTCTATTTACCTTCTAGCACAAGTATGGCATTTTCTTGATCCAAATATGTGTTTAATCCTTGGCTTTTGGTAACAATTCTTGGCTTTGTGTAATAATTTTAACAGCGAATTCATTGTGATTCAGCATCCGTCCAAGATGAAGAAAGCACAGGAAGAGATCGATTTGGTGCTTGGACAGGAGACGATCACGTTTGAATCGATAAAAAAGCTCGAGTAAGCAACGAATCCCCCTACTTTTTTTGTTCAAATTTTGCAGACAAAACAGCTTATAATCAAGTCATTGATGATTGAAGGTTTCTAAGATTGGTAATATTTGTTAGAATTCAAGAAGCAAACATAACTTATAGCATGCTTTTTTCACCTCTATATGATCATAGCTCGTGTTCGATTTTGATAGCTATGGTTTTCTCTGGATAAACATTTGCTCAACCTATGCAAAAATGTGGTTGATTGTTCATTTTTGTTTAGGTATCTGCGGCTTATTGTCGTGGAAGCCCTACGATTATATCCACAGCCTCCGTTGCTCATCAGACGGTCTCTGAAACCCGATAGGTTACCGGGTAGGTTTTTTGATGATCATATCATCACCATTGCCAACTATGAAGTCGAAGAAGTCGTTTTGGTCATCATTTTGTTCGCATTTTCTTTACAATGTCCGGCAGTTTTTGTATCCCGTGAGTTGGTTGATGTTCTGAAACTGCATCCTAAACGACGCAGGTGGCTATAATGGCGATGAAGACGGGTACTCAATTCCAGCCGGGACGGACTTGTTCATCTCTGTGAGTGTGCTAGCTAGGTTTTTTGAACCAAGACCGGCCAAACTTAGTTGGTCCGGATCTTATTGATCGAGCATCGTGTTGATGGCTCGAAGGTCGTTGCTTTTGCAGGTGTATAATCTCCACAGGTCTCCGTATTTCTGGGACAACCCTAATGACTTCGAGCCGGAGAGGTTTCAGGTGCAAAAGCCGAGCCAAGTTGATGGTTGGGCCGGTTTTGATCCATCCCGTAGCCCCGGGGCGTTGTATCCTAATGAGGTAATTCATCTAGCAATCCGGCTTTTGCTCGATTTGGTTCTTGAGAAACACGACTCGTTTGTCTGGGAACTCTAATTTCCAACCAGGTCAATTTTGACAGCTCTATATCGTGTTTTTGATACGAACTCCATTTTCCTAAGAAATTGAAGTATTTAAGCCCTTCTCCTTAATTCAATTTAGTCGAAAAATAGTCTAGGAGTCCAGAACCCTAGTTTGTAACCGTACAAAAACTAATGTCAGACTGTCTGATGTGTCAAGATCCATATTCGGTGGTTTATTATATACTCTCTCTGTCCACTAATTCAAGACCTAGGAGGCAAAACACGGGTTTTAAGAAAAAATATACTTTTATTAGTTGGGTGGAGAAAGAGACCCACAAAATGTATTGTTTATTGGTTGAGTGGAGAAAGAGACCCATAAAGTATATTGTTTATTAGTTGAGTGGAGAAAAAGTGTATTGTTTATTGGGACCCACCAATTAAAATATGAATAAAAACTTACTAAAAATAGATAGACCTTGAGTTGGTGGACGGACCAAAAAAGAAAGTAGGCCTTGAATTAGTGGACGGAGGGAGTATTTGTTAGTCGGATTTAGGTTTTATTCGTCTGAGGACTCTCTCGTTATGCAAACATTTAAACTTGTATCATCCAATGTGATCAGATCATTGCGGATTTCGCCTTCTTGCCCTTCGGAGGAGGGCCAAGAAAATGCGTCGGGGACCAATTCGCCCTCATGGAGTCGACCGTGGCGCTGGCGGCGTTACTACAAAAGTTCGACGTAAACCTGCGAGGATCGCCGGAATCCGTCGAACTAGTTACCGGAGCCACTATCCACACCAAGAGCGGAATGTGGTGCCAGCTGAAGAAGAGGTTGTTGATTGCTAATTGATTGTTGTAATTATAGATTAGCAACCATAAAATGAAACAATTATTTCATGCAATTTTCCCTAAATTATGGGCAAATATCGAAATCGAGCATCAAATTTTACTCATGCTGACACACTTTACTCGTTAGCTTATTATTATTAAAGATTATTTTATGGTTATTATTATTAAAGATTATTTTAAGGTTATTATTATTAATAATTTTTTAATATGGAGTAATATATTTCTATAACGAAACAAATTACTTTTTGAAATAATTAATGATTTTTTTGTTTTGTATTTTTGACTTAGGACGATAATAAATGAGTTAAATTTGTGTACGTGTATATCTTAGCCTAATGATAAAGTGATTAATGTATGACATGATTTTTTTAAAATTTATTGAGATAAAAAAACTATTCCTAGTTAAATTCTAGGGCGAAGGTGCAGATTTCCCCCTGAACTACATCCCCTAGAGCTTTTAGCCCCCCATACTCGGTCAAAGCGCGTTGACCTCCCCAAAGTCTCGGAAGAAGGGTGCAATTAGGTCCTAGGGTGAAACGGCGCCTAAACGCCGTCTCTCTTAATTTTTTTTTTTTCAAGCGGGCCCACCACTCTACTCACAGCCCCCCCTCTTCTTCTCCGGTAGGGTAGACAGCGTCGGCCGCCGCTGCCCTGACTTCCCTCTCTCTCGCGTATGCTCTCTCCCTCAAGCTGCCACACGACACACACACACACAAACTGAAAACGCACACCACACATCCCTTTCCTCTGGTAGACGACAGCAGCAGGCGGAGCCAAACGTCGCCGCGTGCCCGACTCCGGCAGTTGCAGAGAGCCGCAACCCGTCACTCTTTCAACCGTTCCTCTTCAATCGCTGCCGCCGTCCGTATCTCGAACGACCACGCCGCCTGAATCCCCCTCCCCCCCGACTCCACTCTTCGATCTGGGTATCGACGCCGCCCCACGCGGCAGTTGCAGAGAGCCGCAACCCGTCACTCTTACAATCGTTCCTCTTCAATCGTTGCCGCCGTCCGTATCTCGAACGACCACGCCGCCTGAATCCCCCCCGCCCCGACTCCACTCTTCGATCTGGGTATCGACGCCGCCCCACGTGGCGCCGTCTCCTTCCTCGGCGACGGCGGAGATGCCGCCGCCTCCCTCTGCTCACAAAACCCCCACCGCCCCTGCTTCCCTTTTCTCCCTGAATCTACCCAACAGAAGTGAAGCCGTCGCCGTTACCAGCAAGCCTCCACGTCCACCGCCTCCGATGTCCTCTTCTGAAGTTCGAAGCTATGGAATCCCAGGTGGCGGTTCCGTGACAGTTGATGACGAAGGGTTGGAGAAGAGTGAGCAGAAGTTTATTTGGATCGTGAGAGATGCAGGGCGACATCTTCGCCGGAGATCCCGTAAGAGATGACAATGGCGGTGGAGAAGAGAGAGAGAGAGGAGTGGGACCCATTAGAAATTAAAAAAAAAAGATTAAAGAAAACGGCGTTTAGGCGCCGTTTAACGGAGGGACTTATTTGCACCCTTCTTTCGGGAGTTCGGGGAGGTCAACGCGCTTTGACCGAGTATGGGGGGCTAAAGGCTCTAGGGGGGTGTAGTTCAGGGGCTAATCTGCACATTTGCCCTAATTAATATTAAAACTCAAAGAAAAGAGGAATTGCTTTAAAACTTATTTGTTTTAAATTTATATTTGATTATTTTTATATCAAACTAAATATTTTATTGTGATTTTTCATTTAAGATGCATATTAAATATTTTTTTAATAATTCAAGAATATATACTTCATTCATCTACAATATCGTTTTCACTTTATGAACGTCACGAGTTTTAAGAAAATAATGAATAGTAATTGATAGTGGGGATTATTGTGAGCGAAAATTTGGTCTTATTAATTATTACTTGTGTTTGTGTAGTTTGTGGACTATATGTTCTCATTTATCATACAATGACACTTGTTAATATATGTTCTCATTTATCATACAATGAACATTTTAGAAGGACAACAAAATCAAAAGGATAGACATAAAATAAAAGGATGGTACAATTTTTTATTTATTCACTGTTAGACACTACAATAGAAAAACATTAGAACATTTTAGACACTACAATCAAAGAACTATGCTGCATCATCCAGGTGAAATCATTACAAAGTTTTATATTATCATTTTACATGTTTTCTTTTTTATAATTACATTATATTATGGGATTATATATATATTTTAAAAATTGCAGAACTACAACTAACTGAAGAACAAATCAAGTGTTATACACTTGTGGAAATTGAAAAACTGTTGAGTAGTTTTGGAAGGACTTTGCGAGAGTTTGAAGGCATTCCTTATCCAAGTTCTGAATTCTTCGAAACTGATCAAAATAAATTGATCAGTGATGAACTAAGATATGATCGAAAAGCATTAACAGATGAACACAAAGCTTTGATTTCTAAGCTTACCGATGAACAACGATGTGTTTATGATACTGTTATTAATGCGACACGGTCAAATTATGGAGGAATGTTTTTCATATATGGGTATGGAGGTACGGGAAAAACATTCATATGGAACACTCATTATTTCCAATTGCAGTTTTATCAAACTTCACAAGGAGAGATCAATCAATCTCAAGTTATTGGCAGCACCAACAATTAGAACAATTGAAGATGAAATAAATGAAGGCAGTGCAAAATTCATGACTATTTCAGAGTTGACTGGTCAACAGGTTTAATATTATATAATTTTATATATTTTAATATTAAATTTTCGAAACATTTAAATAATATATTTTCGTGTTTTTTAAGAGGGGAATGTACTGGATATATGGCACAATATGTTCTATATCAACGGTTCGAGCTTGGGCTTACTTAGCATGCAACATATGCCTAAAAAAACTGAAAGCAAATGATGATAACACAAGATTTTTTCTCTCTTCATTAACATTTTACAACTTTTTATTTATATTTGTGTATGAAAATATTAATGTTGCATAAAAAGAACTTCCATCCATTTTTTTAATTCCACCTATTTTACCTGCAAAAAATTCATAAAAATAAATAATATTTTTAAAATTCAATAATAAAGTTATTTGAATAATAATCATAGAAAGTTTATTAAACCTCTATTGAATGACATAAAAAATAAAATAAAAAATGATATTCAAAATAGTTAAGCTAATTCACTGAAACACTTGTGTGATTCAAATCAACTAATCGAAATTAAACTTATAAAATATCGAATTCACTTGTTAAAAATATCAATTTCGTGGAATAAATAATTAGAGTTTGATTTTATCCCCCAAACATATTCATGCCTACCACAAATTTCAAAAAAAGATAAACCTCGAACAAGTTCATAAAAAATCTAACATGTTCGACTATAACTAGTTTAAGGTTGAATTCAATTTGACATAGGATTCACACAAACTATCCAACGTTGTACTCCCTCCGTCCCATAATAAGTGGCCACATTTCCTTTTTCGTCTGTCCCACTATAAGTGGCTACTTTCTAAAAATGGAAATAATTTAACTTAATTAAGATCATTAATTAAGTTACTAATTAAACCCTAAATTATATTTAAAATCAACATATACACCTATCGTCTATCACACTATAAGCAGCCGCCCCTCTCTTCTTCTCCGGCGGGATGCCACCCCCATCGCCGCCGCCGCCGCCGCCTCTCGCCTCTCCGGCCGTCGCCGCCTCTCTCCCTCTCTCTCTCTCGTTACAGATCTCGCGAAGCTCGCCGCCTCTCTCTTCTTCTCCGGTCGTGCGCCGATTTGGGGGATTCGAAGCTCGCCGCCTCTCTCTTCTTCTCCGGTTGTGCGCCGATTTGGGGGATTCGAAGCTCGCCGCCTCTCTCTTCTTCTCCGGTCGTGCGCTGATTTGGGGGATTCGAAGCTCGCCGCCTCTCTCTTCTTCTCCGGTCGTGCGCCGATTTGGGGGATTCGAAGCTCGCCGCCTCTCTCTTCTTCTCCGGTCGTGCGCTGATTTGGGGGATTCGAAGCTCGCTGCCTCTCTCTTCTTCTCCGATCGTGTGCCGATTTGAGGTCGTCGTCCTCCCTCTCTCCCTCTATTCTCTTTCAGATCTGGTTTTTGATTTCTGGTGGTGGTGGTTGTTGTTGGCAGAGGAGAGGGGATTTCTGGTTGTTGCTGGTGGTGGTGATTTGGTGGTTGTTGCTGGTGGTGGTGGTGGTGATTTCTGGTTGTTGTCGCCAGAGGAGGGGGCGCGGCCGCGGCTTGGCGCGGCGAGGAGAGGCGAGAGATAAGGGAGAGGGAGAGAGGTCGACGGTGAAAGGAGAGAGGGGAGGCAGAGCTGCCGGCCTCCGGCGACGGCTCGGCCGTCCAGTGGCGGCGGCAGGAAGAACTAGGGAGGGAGAGAGTGAAAAGAGGAAGAAATTATTTTAATTAACTCAATAATTTTGATGGGCCCCATTCAATTAAAACATAACACTCCATTTCTTAATCTCCGTGCCGAAAAGAATGTGGCCACTTATTATGGGACGGAGGGAGTAATAAACTTTTGTCAATCCCTTTCTAGTCCGAATTTGAGAAACCTGAAAATTGATCAAAATAAAATGAAAATGATCAAACTACATTGTGTGAATCTCATTATAAATACGGGCAAGAAAAACATTTTTTTTTCATGAAAAAAAAGGGCAATCAGGTCATATATCCAACATATGATTCAAGGGAAATAAGTCGAATACCTTCAGGCTCGAGATCTCACTAATGTCTCCGACGTGTGTGCCTCCGCACGAACATCCTAGGGTTTGGCCTAGCTGCACGATCCGGGGCGTGCTGTCCTGCAAAATCCGAGGGTAAAATAGAGACGGACACCTAGACGATGGGGGTGGGTATTTTTCATAGACATATTATGGGGATGGGTACTTTCCCCTATTAACACTTGTTAATATATTACAAAACATATAAAAAATAAAATATGATATTGTTTTATGAACTTAAAGCATTAAATAATTAAATAAGTAACTTATGCATTAAAAATATTTAAAAAACATAAAAAAAATCTGTGTGCATATAAATTAATTCTGCATATGGACCAAAACCCAATTTTTTTTTTTTTATTATTATTATTATTTTAATTTGGCCCACAACATAATAAGAAGGCCGAAGAGCAAGTAATTAATCGGGCTGAAAGCATTAAATAAGTTTGTGACAATATCTTTAACATGATAAATATCAGCAAAATGAATTTAAAACAAATAAGCTATGAAATTTTTAAAATTTAAAATATTTTATTGTTTTCTCTCTTCATTAATTTTTTACTACCTTTTATTTGCCTTTGTGTATGAAAATATATATCTATGTATTAAAATATTACTCCCTCCGTCCACAATTTAAAGCCCCACTTTGATGTGGGCACGGAGACTAAGAAAGCTGAAAATGGTGATGTGGATGAAATAAAAGGGTAGTTGACTAAAGTGATAAAGTAGTTGACTAAAGTGTTAAAGGTGTTGTGTGGTGGGTCCACTAGTGATAAAGTGTAATAAATATAGAATATAAAAATAATAAAGGTGTTGTATGGTGGGTCCATTAGTGGCAAATGGTAGTAATTTTAAATAAAGAGGGAGGGTAAAAAGGTACAAAAAGCAGAATAGGGCTTTAAATTGTGGACAAAAATTTAAGGGGAAGTAGGGCTTTAAATTGTGGACGGAGGGAGTATTTTATATTTGTTTATATTTGGATTCGATTCAATATTTATATTTATTTATTTAAACATATTTAATATCTATATTCGTCATGAACCGCACAGATGAACGTACTAGTTATTAACATGTAATACTCCATAAAACAAACACAAAAACTAGTCTTTTTTTCAAAGATTCGACATAATTCATAAATACTACTTTTTGTTCAAAAATCCAACATAAATAAGCATATTAATATAGAAATGACCAGCTAAATATACATCCAGATAGTCTTTTTTTCAGCAACTCATTAAAGGATCATGCTCCCGCATAAAGAACAAAACCTGAAGATATATACATACATACCTAATATGAAAAGAATAATTGATTAATAAACCTAGTAGAGATTTTGAGACAAGTTTTGGGAACAAACATACCTCGACAGTTAGCATAGTACTAGGTTAACAGTCCGTGTTATGTGACTCCACTTCATGGCTTCTGCATATTGATTGATAAACTTACTATCTTATCAAGTGGATCTAAAAATAAATATATGCAGGTCTTAATAGCTAAAGGTAGGAGATAAACCCGAATTAATTAGCTTGAAAAGAAATCAATATTAAGGAGGAATACAACAACTCATTTGGTAGGCATGTACAATTTGTATCAACCCACTGCCGCTGCAAGAGAAATATGAGCCTCCCCGTTTGCATTCAACTGAAAGCTGCAAGAGACCTCGCCTTTCTCACCGGGCAGCAAAGCTAACTAATTCTAAGAGCAGCCTATGTATTGAACACACTTTCCCAAGTGAATCAAGCTTAGAACCACATTCGATATTTATGTACTTGGACATTTGGCAGCCAATGTGAAGCATAGATGCGCAACGAGGCTCAAGGAATAAAAGGCAGAGGTAAATTCTTTCTAGGTGTTATCTTATCTACTACCAAACAAGGCCTAAAGGAATCAATTTGCATACAATTCATTTCTATCAAAAACCAAAGGAATTTATTTACAAGATAATTTACCTCTTAAGCTTCCTAGCAGCTTTACGTATGTCAACAAACACACTAACTGTTTTTAATGTGACTCTGTTCTGCAATTATTACAAGAGTAAGTTATTTCTGTAAATCAATAAAAGGACTTCCAAACATATGCACAATCATGTCGAGAGGAGAGATACTCACCATTATGTGGTCAAAAAAAGGCACATCATGTGACTTATTTTTAGGATATTTGACAACAAAGGGGGGAACACACACTAATTCTGGCCCCCTCGCTTCTTCTTCCAATGCCGATCCAACTTGTTTCAATATATCATTGAATAGGATTTCTAAAAAAACCATCACTTAGTAGGTAGATAATGTGGGAAACAAAGTAAACAAATACCAATTAATAGGCATAAGGGTAAGATATGGGAAACAAAATTAGGGATGAATCATTGCAAGCTATTACTTCAAATATGATCTCAAAATCAATAATATAAACAGCCGATTCAAACACGTCTATGTAAGTATAGTGTTTCTCAGTTTTAACAAACGGAGATAAATTAAGGCATTATGGAGGACTATTACCTACGTATATGATCTCAAAATACAAAAAGAGACGCGATTATATCAGATTAGGGAGGCCAACAAACATATAGTATAAACGATTGACAATCACAGTGAGTGAATGTATGAATGAAACTTACTGTCTCCGCCAACAAAGGTAGCATCATCACTCCTCCCTAAGATTCCAAATCCGACGAGATCAAAATAATCACCACCACGATCAATTTTAAAAATACGCGCACCCAACCTTTCGCTTGGAATTTGTTCGCCTTTAATTGGTTGGGGGCGGTCGGAAAGATAATAATTGCCACCACTATCAATTGCCAAATACCGACCACCATCGATTTGCAAACAATAATCATCTTCAATGCTGCTGCTGTTGTCTCCAACTCGGGGAGGGGAAGATATAATCGATCTGTTGTCTGCATAATGCATAGCGATAGAGAGGGTCAGAGGAATGCCAGAGCGAGGCGGAAGCGGCGGCGGCGCTTTGCAAAGGATATGCGGACCACAATGTTTTTTTGTCTGCAATTATTACAAGGAGTATATTATTTTCAAAACATATGATCAATCGAAGAGAAATACTCACCGTAGATTGGTCGTAAGCCGTAGGCACATATTCCTTTTGAGGCATTTTAGGATATTTGGCAACAGCCGGGGGAAGAAACACTGGTCGTGCAAGGATCTCTTCTTCCGAGTCAAGATCAAATAGTTCATTGAATAAGATTTCTACACAAACACACCAATTAGTAGTTAGATATTGTTCATGATCAAACACATGATCTATTCCTAATTAAAAAATAATTCATTAATTTAAAGAGTATTTTTCAAAGAATTATTTGTTGAAACTACCCCCAACTCTACCCAAGGGTGGGAAATGGGAAACAAAATGAAACAAATTGACTTATGAATCATTGCAGACTATTACTAATTAACAATAGAAATTTAGCTTACCGTCCCCGGCAGTCCAGATATGGCGTAAATCACCCGCTAAGACTCCAAATGTGACGAGCTCAAAATAATCACCGCCACGATCTACTTGAAAAACAGGAACACCTGACATTTCGTTTGGAATTTTTTGGCCTTTAATTGGTGTGGGGCGGTCGGAAAGATAATAATTTCCACCACTATCAATTGCCAAATACCGACCACCATCGATTTGCAAACAACAATCATCTTCAATGCTGCTGCTCTTGTCTCCAACTCGGGGAGGGGAAGATATAATCGATCTGTTGCCTGCATAATCCATGGCGATAGAGAAATGCCAGAGCGAGGCGGAAGCGGCGGCCGCGCTTTGCAAAGGAGAAGCGGTGCAATAAGGGTTCAAACGAAGAGAAAATATGATGTATTTATTTTTATTTTTGGGTCAAAATTGCATACAATCAAAGGTTCAATTCAACTAGGGTTCAAAAACTGATTTATTTTTTATTTTGGGTCAAATATGTAGGCTTGGCTGCGGCCATATAAGCAAGGATTTTAAATCGAACTCTGTTTATTGTTAAGAAAAAAATATATTATAGAAATATTTGATTAAAAACTATGACATTCGATTAAAAAATGTTGCTTTAAACAAGTATCAAGGGCACAACTAAACAAAGTACACATTAAAATAATAATCAAATAATATCTCCAAAAATAAAAATAATAATAATAATAATAATAACTAATTAATATAATAATTTAGAGAGGAAAGATCGCACCAGTAATGTGTATATGAATACGATGAACGCAGTATATTCACGATTAACACACACAAACTAAATTCAAAATTAGAATTCCATCAATTAAAACTATTAATAATAATTAATAAAAATAAAAAATTGAAATGTATAAAATGTAATTATATGTTTTAAAGAAATTACCTGGCTTTAACCTGTAGAATTGCAAATTCGTTGAGAAAAAAAGAGAAGAAAAGAAGATGTTGGGAACCTTGTGGAATATCCTAATCCTTGTTTTGATGATACCAAAATTCATAGGACTTAACTATAATAGACTAGAATTGTTTTAAACTCAAGTGTTAGAGTTCGGTTCTAGTTTAGCTTGCGGTGTCAAAGACTGAAGAACGAAGGACTAAAGACTGAAGACTGCAGATACCAACTGAAGTATCAGTTGAAGAATCAGTTGAAGACTGATTACTTAATGCGCGCAATGGACTGATACTAATGGACTGATACTAAAGTCAAGTATCAGTTGAACATTCCTCCTAGGACTGATCTTCCAACGTTCAGAGGAAGCCACGTACTCAGAAGTACAGCCGCATTAAATGCAGAGATCTCAGGATATCTTTATCTCTGCAGAAGTCATTGATGAATGAAGGTTTCTAAGATTGGTAATATTTGTTAGAATTCAAGAAGCAAACATAACTTATAGCATGCTTTTTTCATCTCTATATGATCATAGCTCGTCTTCGATTTTGATAGCTATATGGTTTTCTCTGGATAAACATTTGCTCAACCTATGCAAAATGTGATTGATTGTTCATTTTTGTTTAGGTATCTACGGCTTATTGTCGTGGAAGCCCTACGATTATATCCACAGCCTCCGTTGCTCATCAGACGGTCTCTGAAACCCGATAGGTTACCGAGTAGGTTTTCTGATGATCATATCATCTCCATTGCCAACTATGAAGTCGAAGAAGTCGTTTGGTCATCATTTTGTTCGCGTTTTCTTTACAATATCCGGCCGTTTTTGTATCCCGTGAGTTGGTTAATGTTCTGAAACTGCATCCTAAACGACGCAGGTGGCTATAATGGCGATAAAGACGGGTACTCAATTCCAGCCGGGACGGACTTGTTCATCTCTGTGAGTGTGCTAGCTAGGTTTTTTGAACCAAGACCAGCCAAACTTAGTTGGTTCGGATCTTGTTGATCGAGCATCGTGTTGATGGCTCGAAGGTCGTTGCTTTTGCAGGTGTATAATCTCCACAGGTCTCCGTATTTCTGGGACAACCCTAATGACTTCGAGCCGGAGAGGTTTCAGGTGCAAAAGCCGAGCCAAGTTGATGGTTGGGCCGGTTTTGATCCATCCCGTAGCCCCGGGGCGTTGTATCCTAATGAGGTAATTCATCTAGCAATCCGGCTTTTGCTCGATTTGGTTCTTGAGAAACACGACTCGTTTGTCTGGGAACTCTAATTTCCGACCAGGTCAATTTTGACAGCTCTATATCGTGTTTTTGATAGGAACTCCATTTTCCTAAGAAATTGAAGTATTTAAGCCCTTCTTAATTCAATTTTGTGGAAAAATAGTCTAGGAGTCCATAACCCTAGTTAGCAACTGTACGAAAACTAATGTCAGACTGTCTGGTGTGTCAAGATCCATATCTGGTGCTTTATTGTAAATTTGTTAGTCGGACTTAGGTTTTATTCGTTTGACACCGGACTCTCTCGTTATGCAAATATTTAAACTTCTATCATCCAATGTGACCAGATCATTGCGGATTTCGCCTTCTTGCCCTTCGGAGGAGGGCCGAGAAAATGCGTCGGGGACCAATTCGCCCTCATGGAGTCGACCGTGGCGCTGGCGGCGTTACTACAGAAGTTCGACGTAAACCTACGAGGATCGCCGGAATCCGTCGAACTAGTTACCGGAGCCACTATCCACACCAAGAGCGGAATGTGGTGCCAGCTGAAGAAGAGGTTGTTGACTGCTAATTGATTGTTGTAATTATAGATTAGCAACTATAAAATGAAACAATTATTTCATGCAATTTTCCCAAAATTATGGGTAAATATCGAAATCGAGCATCAAATTTTACTCATGCGCACACTTTACTCGTTAGCTTATTATTATTAAAGATTATTTTAAGGTCATTATTATTAAATATTTTAATATGGAGTAATATATTTCTAAAACGAAACAAAATACGATGATAAATGAGTTAAATTTGCAGTGTACGTTAGTATAATGATAAAGTGATTAATGTATGACGAGACTTTTTAAAAAAATTATTGCGATAACAAAAATGAGTTCAAAATTCAACATTGATTTGAATCGACTTTAATAAAATCTTGATTTTACACTAACTAATTGTAGACTTGTAGTAGCGTTTTTTACAAATTGAATTTCTACATGACTTCTAAAAGTATTATCAATAAAAATAACTCAAACCTATAAAAATACATAAATAAAATAGGCAAAAAATCCAAATTTCATTAAAAATAAATAAATAATAAAACTTTTATACATAGGTATAGATATAGATAGATATTTCATGTGGGTAAAACAACAAATATCAACACAATGCTAATCATTATCAACTCAGCAATGCTCTCTTCTTCATAGGAATACTAAATTTTACCGTAAATTAACTACAGATACATCTTGCTACTATCGCTACAACACGGGCGCAGTGCTCGTCGCTGCCGCGACGGCGACGACAAAGCTACTGTCGCTACAACACGGCGCAGTGCTCGTCGCCGGGGACAATGAAGTTACACGCTGCTGCTTAATCTATGTTCACTTACTATACAAGTTAAATCAGGAGATGCTCCTCCCATTTGGCACACTTCTTCATTCACTCGGCCAACTCTTGATACACATCAGTCTGTACGGACACCAACGCGTTCGACGAATCTGCCCACTGCGCTTCTGTACAACGGCATCTATATATATCAGTCGATACCAACGCGAGCAATGCTTGGAAATGAAAGATCAAGCTATGAAACATTATGGGTCAATCATAGTTTGTGTCCCTAACTTTCAGCTTTTTCTAGAAAAATGTCCCTAACTTACGTTTCCGCTTTAAAAATCCTTGAGTTTGATTTATGTCACGCCTAATGGAATTCAACGACAGAATAACGAGTCACCTAGCTAGAATCTGTACTATTCAATATAGAATTGCAGAAAATACCCTAAACCATAAGAATCGGCTAGGTGACTCATCATTCCGTCGTTAGATGTTGTAAAGCGGGATATAAATCATTTTTTACAAAGTTGAGGGTTTTTGAAGTGAAAATGTTAAGTCGAGGACATTTTTTGAAAACATTGAAAGTTGGGGACACAAACTATGATTAAACCAAACATCATTACCTACCATTAATTGAGAGAGAGATATTTTCTCACGCGTGTCTTGTTGCGTCGTCATGCAACTGCGCAGATCTCACATTAGGATCATCCTGCTATGGACAACCATATATAGGTAAGCCCCCAGATTGGTGAGATAACAGAAGCATTTAAAATAAACCTAACATCCCCACAAACTAACCCGAATACCATAGCCGAAATTTGGAGTGCGGAAAAATTCCATATGCCCCTTCAAGAAAGACCATGAAAATCAGAAACGAATTGAAACAAACACGAAGCAACAGGAAAAAGAAGTAGTTATATGAAAAAACAAGATACCATTCCGGGCATGGCAGGCTGAGAACCATAGTAACCATCATGGGTAGGTGCGATGGAGTTCAGCTGGCCCTAAAGAAGATCATAACTTTAGATTCCATTATTACCAGAAATAATTAAGATTTTTTTTTTCGTGAGTCGTGATTAGATGACGTACTAGTCCCTGAATGGCAGGTTGGTTCCCGAAGTAACTATCACGTGTGGGACCCATTAAGTTCAGCTGTACCTTTCAAATAGAGAGAAACCAAAGTTAGAATGAGACAATTTGAACTTCAGTTTTCTAGCATAATTTCAAAGTATATCCCTTACCATTCCCGGAGCACTTTGATGATGACCGAAAAATCCGTCCAGATTTACAGGTCGAGAACTCAGTTTTTCCTAAGCATCAAAACATCAGCTGATTTAGAACGAGAAAAATGTAGCAGGTGAAATGGCTTGTAGATGATATCAGCTAGCAACAAGCTACAGTATAGAATCTCAGGTATGTGCAAAATTTCTTTTAGGCATATCTCGACTATGACATTTTTCTATAGAAAAGTAAGCACGCAATAACATTGACGTACAATTTGTTGTAAGCTATCTGTCGTGCCAACTGTAATAACATCCGGCTCCATGTTAACCTGCAATGCAGATGACGCATGACTTAAAAACATAGATAGCATAAAAGAATACGTATTTGATTCAAGACAAACCTTTCTTTTCTTAGTTGCATTCTTCTTCTTATTCGTCTTGCTCAAACTTCCACTCTGAATGTCGTCTTCGATGCACAAAATACCTGGGGAGGCAGAAGGTCCAGCTTCTAGAAGATTCTTATTGGAGTAGTTCGCATTCAAACAGTTCTCAAAAGCATCACCAAGTGCACGAAGAGACAGACTGTAACTCTCTTGTGATAATGACCCTTCTTCACCCAATTTCATAGCCCTTTGACAAAGATCATTATACCGCTGCAGCCTTGACTGCACCTGTTCAGACCCTTCGATTGAGTATCTGCTCTTGGCATCTTTCGTCCACCGTTTCAAGATATATTGCAACGGTATTGTTGAGATGCCACAGATTTGAAGAACAATCATTGCATGTCTACAAAGGAACCCTTGCAATTCAAACAAGCGGCATATGCAGGATACTTCAGATTTCAACTCGTTCAATGTGACAACAAATTCTTGATTCCTTTCATAATCTTGTACTTTGAAAGTAACCACCGCATCAACTTGTTCCTCTTTCTTAGGAATACATGCTACCGCGCCCAATACCTCGACTTGAAATTTCCTAAATACAGCATGAGTGTATAGGCCAGCTACATGCTTCTCGAAAGGTGAAGGAGACTTTAAAGCAGGCTGTTTGTTCCATGTATCAGAAGTGGCCTTCGCTTCCTCTTCATACCTGTCTTGCAGAATGGCATCATATTGTTTAACAAACTCTTGCACAGTAGTCTTCTTATGTACATACTTGTCAAAGAAAGAATTCACACTATCTGATCGTTGACCGGTCGACATCCCAGCAAAAAATCCATCTTTCATAAAGTTAGGCACCCATATTTTGCGATCTTCATACAATGACTGGATCAACTCGTTCTCTTTCAGTTCGAATCTATCCACCAGCTTGAGCCACCTCTTTTCGAACTCCTCCTCTGTCCACGACCTATAAATGCATTTTTCGAATTTAGACATGAAGTTTTCATTCTGTTTGATTACACTATTCAATGTTTCTGAAACCTTTCCCATTATATGCCACAAGGAGAAAAAATGAAGAGTGGATGGCAAAACATCTGAAATAACAGATTTCAAAACCCTGTCTTGCTCAGTGAGTATAATTTTCGGAGCCTGACCACCCATCGCCTTCAACCACGTTTGCATGACCCATGAATATGTCGCTGCGTTTTCATCAGACACCAAAGCACATCCAAGTAGCATGAACTGATAGTGCTGGTTGACCCCAACAAATAGAGCTAGAGGCATTTTATACTTGTTTCTTATATAGCTCGTATCAAAAGATACAACATCACTGAAATTGGGATAGTCATGCCTGCTTTTGGCATCAATCCATAATAGACTTTTCAGACGTTGATCCTCACCAACATCCACTGCATAAAAGAAGTTTGAATTCAGAGTCTGCATATGGACAAAAAACTCAAGCATAGCACTCGCCTCTACTGCATCCATTGCCATATTCCTGCCTTTTTCGAATTGGCTTCTGGAGTCATGTTTAAGACCGACTGCACTTTTATATTCAGCAAACTGTCTAGCCATTGCAGCATACATCCTTCTGGTTTGTTCACTTACAGCTTGGGCAGGTAACAGTTCATGGTTATGCTCTTTCTCAAATCTATGGATTATCCACTTCCCATCGGACCTTCTCTTAACGTGCATACTTGCTTTACAATCTGTCTTTGCACATGCTCGACGACCTGTAGCATTCTCAGCATCCTGATTGCTTCCTTGTCTACTGCGCGGGCGGTTCAAAGATTTCTCGTACTCACGTTTTGTGCCATATCTAGAGCATGCGAATTTTGCGTCAATGAATTCCCTTGATGTTTTTGACCGGCGGCTATTCTGAATTGCAGTACTGAATCCCACAGATCTAGCATATTCCTGATAGAAAGCATAGGCGTCCCCATGAGACCCAAATTCCATACCAGGAAGTGGCTCAAGAATTGTCACATCTTTGAAATCTATATCAGGTAACGGAGAATTCACATCATCTCCATCTTCGACATGCAACTTATCCTCGTCTCCCATACTCTCACCCACTCCATCTACATTGAGGGGCTTCTCTTCCCCATCTAGCATATTAACAATTCCATTAGGCTCTTCTAATTCTTTATCATGTTCTCCAGAAGGCAACCTAAGATCTATATCCATGACAACAACTCGTTGTCCTGCAATAAGGTGTTGTGTAGCAACCTGGCAAATTGGACATGAATTTGAGCTCTATAGAGCAATGAAGATAAGAGCTTTTATACAGTTCTGCATTTAGTTTACATTTCACTGCCACAGGAAAAAGAAATAACCACCACATTCATGATTCTGTCATGTGCAGAGGCATACAACAACATCACGGCGGTAAGTACCAGCAAAAGCATGTTTGATAACATATTTTTTACAAAGGCAACAGCATCCTCCATTGATGCCCAAGCACAAGATTTTAGAAGGGTACACTTAAAGAATAGCTGTTGAAAATTGCATGAGAGGAAAGATTACAGTAAGTGATTTAGCTCATTCTCAAAGGAGGTCACTGCAATTAAACTCAGATAAAATAATGCATTTCTGTAAATACAAGTGCCATTGCAACGAAAATCTCGAAAACCACATTTAACATCAAGTAGTTAACAATTGATAACACATTTAGAAATGGCAGCTCTCTGCAGCAAGCGCAAAAGAAGCAAGAACCAACAAGCCTAAATAACTACATTGTGAAGCTTTCACCACATTGGGAAAAGAAACACAGCACAGAATGCGGTTATATCAGCTCCGAAAACCCAACAGAAAAGAAAAGAACAATCAAGAAAAACCCCACGTTCACGCAAAACAATCCAAGTACAGCGAAACAAGAAAATTATATGGATAAAAAGCGGCACGAATTTGAGCAGGAAATCAAGGGAAAACGTTTCTCCGATTCTTGAAATTGATCATTTAGCGAGAATAGGAGCGAATTATTTGAGCAGAAGAGAAAGGGAGGGAGAGGGATGGGAGGAAGAAGAAGCAGTTATGGAGGTGGAGAGTGGTGATTACCTGCGATTTTTATAGTAGGGATCTTCAGAACTGCAAATCCACGCGAGGGTTTGGGCGAGTCGACGATGTTTTCCCCCAAATTGGGAGATTAGGGTTCTCTCGATTTGATTGCCACTCGCTCTCCTTCAACACTCTCTCTCACTCGCTCTGCCCTTTTCTCTCTCTAGCGCGTGGCTCTCTCCTCCTCTTCCACACACAACTAGGGATGTCAATCGGGCCAGCCCATCGGGTTTTCGGGCTAGCCCTATCGGGTTCCGGGTTAATCGGGTGCGGGCTAATCGGGTTGGAGGTTTTTTCGGGTTGTAAATCTCCAACCCTAACCCTAAACGTTCGGGTTTCGGGCTAGCCCATCGGGTTGGAGGTTTTAAAGGTGTAAAAATAAAATTATCATTTGTATTACATTATTCTTAATGATCTAATGTATAATGTATAAAATATACATAAATATTAAATATATAAATTATATAGCCAAACATGAAATGCAAAAATATAAAATATTCAAGATTACGACATATAAAATAAGTTAATAATAATAAAATGTTCAACTTGTTAAAAAAATAAAAATAAAGTATTCAACAATAGTTTGAAATTAAAGAAACAAAGCATCTCAAAAATAAATATAAAGTCTAAATGTTTGAGTAACACTCTTCTTCAACGTTAATAACATTCGGTGCTCCAACTTGATCCATGTCTTCTTCCTCATCATCTTCACCATCTATTAAAAGAAAATAATATAATTAAAGCATAATATAGTTCGATAATTTAAAGCATAATAACAAAAAGAGAAATCTTACCATCGGAATATCCATGTAACCAATTACGTGTGCAAATAAGAGCTTGAACTCTTTCGGGAAGAAGCCTATTCCTGTACTTGTTCAAAACATGTGCTCCGATGCTAAAGGAAGATTCGGATGCCACCGTCGTTATGGGAATGCTAAGCACATCACATGCCATCCTAGCAAGTTCTCCAAAGCGGGAAGCATTATCTTTCCAATACATAAGCAAATCAATTTCAACCTTCTCATCCATTGGGGCTTCCTCCAAATAAATATCCAAAAGTGATTTTGAATCGGAAGTTCCACCTTTGTAACTTTTGTATTCCTACAACAAAAATAATTGTACATGAATAAATTAGTATAATTTGAAATATGAATACATTCAAATATTTGAAAATAAATAAATAAATAAAACTTACCTCAAGTTCTTTGTCATTCAAATTCAATCCTCTTCCCAATTCTTGCCTTCTTACTCCTCCTCCTTTTTCTCTAAATTCAAGTTCTCTAACTTGAGAACTAGAACTAGAACTAGATTGAGGAACTTTGAACAAAGATACACCAACACCCTTTCTCTTATACTCATCATATAGAACATGCAACTTCATCTTCAATATGTTGATTTTATCACTACTAGAAATGGGATCAATTTTTGAATAACAATACTCCAAAAGCTTCAACTTCATTCTTGGATCAAACACTGCCCCCATTGATAGAATATCACTATACTCCTCCCAATATTTCTCAAACCTTGATTGCATAGCAAGGGACATAGACTTCACCACTTCATCTTTACTTCTAACATTTACCTCCAACAAACGTGCAATCTTCCAAACTTCCATAAAATACAAATTGGAAGTAGGATAAGATGTACCAGAAATCAAAGTAGTAATGGTGTAAAATGGATTCAAGAATTCACATATTATTTCTCCTCTATCCCATTCTTCTTCTGTCGGACAATGCTTATATGCCAAATCATCAAATGCAAGCATGCAAAAAACTTTGCGATATTTAATTCCACTATCAAGCATCAAATATGTGGAATTCCAACGTGTAGCCACATCCAAGCAAAGTGAAGAAGTGAGCTCAATACCAGTTTTCCTAGCACATTCCTTAAACTTAATCATTCTCGCTTCTGATGCTTTTACATATTTGACACTTGCTCTAATTTTATCCAAAGCATCACTAGCAACCTTCAACCCTTCTTGAACTATAATATTCAAGATATGTGCACAACATCTCACATGGAAATAATCACCCTTGCACAACAATGCATTTTGCAAATCAAGTCTTGTTTTCAAGATAACACACAATTTTTTTTATTTTTTATTTTTTTGTCTATAATATTGCAATTATTTGTGGTTGGGAAAAATTAAACATAAGACATTTATTTTTCTAAAAAAAAAAACATAAGACATTTATTTTTAAAAAACACGCACACGCACACATACGCACTTTTTATTTGTAAAAATAATATACATATGTAATTGTTTATTTGGAAAAGATTAAAGATTAATTGCCTATATATTTTTAAAAAGTATAATTAATTTTTTATTTTTTATTTTTAATTAATATTTTTATCAATAAATATATAAATTTTGAATTTTTTAAAATTGGGCCTAAATTAAAATTTCAGCCACATTTAATCCTATTTGGAGTCCAAATTTTTTTGATGTGGTATTTTTTATGAGTTGTTGGGCAATTAATATATAAACTATTAATTTTTTGAAACTTTTTCCGAATTAAACTTGAAGCCACAATTAAAATTGCTTCTTTTTCATTTTTTTTATTAAGTATAGAAAATTCATAAAGACGCACAAATCAATTGACGAGCTCAAATTCAAAGGAGATCAAAAAGACATATTTCCTCGAAGAAATTCAAGGAACATTGCACACAAATATATTTCAATTTATAAATTTTAAATTTGTACCTATTTTTATATTTTATTAAATTAAATACATTAAAATTTGTGTTTATTATGATTATCTCTTTCAACATCATTGTCGATGTCGATTTGGAGGAACCCTACTTGACCTTGATAGTGGACTTAATTAAGTTTTAATAGTTTGACTAACTTGTGGGGCTTGGGTAGGTGGACGAACTTTGTCCCTACAAATATCGCAATAAATAAATAATAATTTTATTTAATTAAAAATAATTAATTTTAGTCCTGCAATTTAGTTTAATAAGAAGTTTTTCCTTCAATTAATAGGTTGGATTATCGAAAGATAGAAATGAGAGCTATTATTATCATCATTTTTTATTTAAAAAAAATTAATAAATAGAGATGAGTAGACACTCTTTGTTGATAGGCTTACTTAGTTACTTCCTAATAATCCGCTAATGGATCGCTTACACCTTTTTGAGGCCCAATAATTTTATTTTAAATCTAATTGGGCCCATTGGGCTCATACCTGTTAAATATTTCATAAATAAATTATTCCAAATGAATCGAATCTGAAAATAACCTCTCAATCATGAAATTGCAAAATCGACATGTCTCATTCTAATTAAGAAATACTACTATATATAACCGACATGTTACTTTGAATACATACCTACCCCACGTTAAACAATTAGTAGAATGTCCATTCGTGCGATGCACGACGAACATCGAAATTAATGATATATTTAAATAAATATAAAATATATTTTAAAAATAAAATAAAATAAAATAAAATAATTCACGTCAATTATTCAATAAAATCTTGAATTTAAAAATTATATTAACAACTTTGTATAAAGTATAATAAAATTTATTCAATAACAAAAATTAGCATTTACACATTATTATTATAGAGTTACGCGTCATAATAAATATTTTCATATACAAACATAAATAAAAAGTTATAAAATTTTAATGAAAAGAGAAAATAAAATATTTAATGAAAAGAGAGAAAATAAAATATTTTAAAATTTTCATAACATATTCATTTTAAATTTATTTTTGATGTTTTTATACAATAGTATTAAATTTAAGGTGCATATTGAAAAAAAATCATGAATTAAATTAAATTTGACAATATTTACAAAAGAATTAAATTATGAAAAACTAAAAGAAAAAATTGATGGAAGAAAAGAGAGAAAACGAGAGGGAAAAGATGGAGGGAAAAACTTCACTTTTATATATTATATAGATATAGATTTGTGGAAATCATATCCATATAGAAGAATAAAGAACTAGTATAAGATATGCGTCCGTATATATTGGAATTTATTCACTCTTTTATATATATATAAACTATATATATATATATATATATATATATATAGGGTCGAGACATCCAAAGACTTTTTTTGGTGAGAGATTTTGGGTTGAATTCGATCTGCATACATGTAGTTTTTTCACTTTTATGAGAGTAATGGTTCCGCCTACGTGCGGGTTACTTATTTGATTATATAATTGATGTTTCATATAATTTTTTTAAAAAATAGATTCTTGTACCCTTACATTTTCTTTAATTAGGTATAAATATGAATAAGTATGGGATTGCGTAGCTAAACATCTAATTTAATTTCACGATAGAGTAGAAAATTCCAAATTAGCATTCTCTAGCCCCTACAACTTTGACTTATGGAGGCATCTAGCTAAAAAACAAAAAAGGAAATATTATATTCCGCAAGAATATATCAAACTAATAAATGGAGTAAAAGAAATCAAAGAATGTGTGAGGTAGGTACATCTATATATTAATATTTTTTTATTATGCCATCTAAAAGATATTATATTTTATTGACATATGGCCTTATGGGGTCTTCCAACCGACGTGGTGTGTGATGTAAATGTCACTCCATGAAAAATATAAATTCAATTTTTAAATTGTTGCAATTAACATAGTAGTATAACTTTTTAATCTATAGCAAAATCATGAGCTAGATGTTTTAGACATGGCATTAGTTGATAAATTTTCTCTCGTAGCTCATGCGCAAACCTAGCGGACCAACTTAATGAGTATTTATTCTTCAATTAGACCAATTTAATGAGCATTTATCCTTCAATTAGTAACATATATACTCTCTCCGTTCATAATATATATGAATATTAGTCGAGGTCGGCCCATTCAATTTCGAACCAGTCCTTTTGATTTCGGGTTATTTTTTATTTGGACTAATCAAGTTTTTTATTTTTCAAACTAAAATATTTCGACTCTAACCCTAATTCATTTGGTTTCGAGCTAGTCCATTGAACCCGTAAGTTTACGACTTTTATTACATGTATAATTTTTTTTATTAATGATCATATTTTCGTAGGAAAAAATAGGGTGTGTTTTTTTTTAATTAAGACATTTCGCTTCGTTTTAAATATAAAAAAATAGTGTTATTTCAACGTAAATTTACATAATAGCTAATATGTAACTTCATTATCGATAATAATTGGATATACATTTAACATAAATGACTATATTTCTTTGATTTTTATGTCATAAATATTTTGTTATTAACTATTGGAGAAAACCAAAACATATTTTCACAAGCATTACAATTAATCTTGTTATTGAATTAAAAAGTAATGTAATAAAATTTGAAAATCAATTATTAAGAAAAAAGTTCGGTTAAAATCAACTACACCCACTCGGCTTTCGGGCTAAAAAAAATTCGGGCTAAAAATTTTCAGCCCTAACACTCATTTTTTGTCGATCTATTCGGGTCGACTCGTCGGTTTCGAATTTTATTGACATTCCTAATAATAAATGTGATTTTTTCATTCACACAGAATAATATTTACAAATAAACTCATACCACAATTATTATTTAATAAATTAATTCAATGGAACCTTTTCTCCACCTTCGAGCATCAAAAAGTACTCTTTCCGTCCCATGAAACTTGAACAATATTTCTTTTCGGATTGTCACGCGAAACTTGAGCAATTTCTTTATATGATAAAAGTTTTTCGCGCTTTATTCACATTTTCATCGATCACACAACACACGAAATACTACTCCCTATTTTTCTTTTTGAGACGTCTCACTCCAATAGGCTCGTTTTCCATTTTGAGTAAAGAAAATGTATTTAATTGGTATGGACCACACCATTTTATTCGTAAAAAAGTAAATTTTTTAATCTTCCTGTCTAAAAGAAATGAGCATATTGGAATGAGACGGAGTGGGACGAAAGGATTATCTCTTTAAAATTCGTGTCGAAAAGAGTGCAAATGGAGTATATATAAATAGTTGGAAAAAAAAGAATTATAAGTAATAAAGAAAGCAAGAGAAAATTCTCCACGATTTTAGCTAAAACTGAATCTGCACGTGACAGAGGATAATGATGTGGTGCAGCTCCTTGTCCATATCAAGAATCAAGATCATGCCTCCATTTTAAAACACCATCATAGCTCCTCTCTCTCTCTCTCTCTCTCACACACCTACACTTCCTAGTGCCTTCTCCATTTTTGTCTGCATGCTTTGCCCCAACCTTCAGCAGCCATACAGTAGCAAAAATTGATTTTTCCTAAAAATTGGATGATGTATCGTCTCCTTCAATCTGCGATCAGAAACGCCACCCAGGTTTCAATTGCACTTCTCTTTTCTATATGTTTCTCGTTTTTTTTTATGTAGAGGTGTGTGTATCTATCTACATGTATATGAACACTGATGATTTGGTGTTTGCATGCTGCAGTTCAGTAATACCTCTTTGTACTTGCTTCTCTCTCTCTCTCTCTGATTGTATTGATTATTGATATATTCTTCTAGCCATTTGAATTCTGTTTTTGCTGCTCTGTGATTACAATTTCATCGTTGAAGGAGTTTAATTTTTAATTTAGCTTTTTCGTTTAATTAGGGTGCCAAAATATCTTATCTTATCTTAGGGGTTGGGGTGGGGGTGGGTGGGTGGGGGGAGGGGGTTGAGATTTGAGGATGACTTTTGTGGTGGATAAAAAATCTCTACTTTTTTACTTCACTAATTTGGTCAATTCCTCCTTTAAAGTTGGAAAGTTGGGGGTGTGGCATCCATCAAAATTTCATTGTTGAAGGAATCTTTTAATTTTAGGGTGCCAAAATATCTTATTTTAGGGGTGGGGTGGGGTGGGTTGGTTTGAGATTTGAGTATGACTTCTATGGTGGATAAAAAGTCTATCTTTTACTTCTTGATTAATTGGTCAATTCCCTACTGTTGGGGGTGTAGGGATGCTGTAAAGTGATGAATAACTTTTTTTGAGGGAAAAGTGATGAATATCTTTGACATTTCTGTTTCTACACATTTATCTCTAACTTGGACTAATAAATTTCATGCCCATCCCATTAGGCTTGTCCAATTTCTTTTGGACACGGTTATTAAGGAGAATATAATTAGTGTAGTAAAAGTGTGTAAAGGTGTGAGGCCATATTGTTTATAGTGTAAAATTATTACCAAATATAGAAACGGGACAAGATCAATGGGACAACCCAAAAAGGAAAACAGGACAAGATCAATGGGACGGAGTGAGTACTATATTTTAGGATTGTAAATTCTCTACTGGTACTTTTGTTTCATTTTGACCTTAGTGTGTGTATTTGTAGCTCATTCAGTGTCTCAAATGATAAGCATTGATCAAGAAAAAGCAATAGAAACAAACTAGTTTTGAACAGTTAGTTACTTCTATATTGACAGTGAGGAACTGGGGTTTATGTGGATTGGGAGTAACCGGAAATCTTAGCCTTTGAGACGGGCGATTCCTCTTAAAAAGGACCTTGATGTTGATTGTTCTTAGTTCATATAGTTCCTTTATGCGGATTCTCTTCTCAATTCTTCAACCACTATGTAGAGTTTGCTGCAGCTTGTTTAATGTTTCCTACGTTGTCCATTTAATATTGCTTCTCAATCTGTAAAGCTTGCGTTTGCTCGCTCAGTCTGTGTAAATTAGAGAAGTGATGCATCTTTTCTGTGATTATAAGGTCACGACGTGAAAGCTTGATGGCTCGATGTACTTTTAAGTTAATGGATTGACTGGATCATCCACCAATTCTCAGGAACGATTTGGGCTCTAAAGATCCTAATTCGAAATTTACCTTCCTGAAATCGATACTTTGTTTTTCTGGTTATGATTTTTGACATTCAGAAACTTGAAATGCACCATGAGATTCAGATTTTTGGAACTTTTTTTTCCTCCAATATTTGGATAAGAAAAAGCTATGCTTTGATGGCTTTGAACTTGGTTTCTCACGTTTAACCTGAATCACAACAGGTTGGCTGCAGAGCAAAAGCTACTTCAGCACGTAACATTTTGCAGAATGATTTATTTCGGGCTGCCATAGTTGTGAAACCATATGGTACAGAGGCATCTGCGCAGAAGGATGTTTCATCAACCGACGAGAAAGAGTATGCGCCCTTTTCTGCTCTACACTTGTTGTTTCTTTGCATTTACTCCTTTGTTTTTCTGTTCATAGCCATAAGAAATGGCTCCCTATCCGTGCGAACTGGTTGGATAGTTGCCTTCAATTAATCACACACCATTTAATGAAGATAGTTCTTCAAAAAAAACAAAAAAAATCGGTTAGAACTAACTTTTGGCATTGTTAGCTTTAAGAGTCATGATATGCTGGCGCCCTTTACGGCTGGATGGCAGACTACGGACGTGAACCCTCTAATAATTGCAAAGTCGGAGGTATTAAAGCTGCTCCCAACATGTCAATTTCATTCATAGGATTTCCCAAGTTTTGATTATGGTTGTTTTTCTTGTTTGCTTTAGGGATCCTATGTGTATGACATTAACGGAAAAAAGTATCTTGATTCTCTCGCTGGTCTATGGTGCACTGCTCTTGGTATTCACACCCCCATTAAGAATACCCGACTATATGAGCTATTTTGTAGCTGCTACTCTACTTTTTGGTTACTACATCTATATGCTACCCTCAACTATCTTGAGTTCTGCTACTTTCATTTATTGTCTTCACCAAGAGCGTATTTTGCTTCTCTTGCTAGCTCTCCAAACGTGTTGCATTTCATCATCAACTAATTTACACGTATTTGTGTGTGCACGTGCTTGTTTGGTTGTTGATGAACTGCATTCTTTTCCTGCGAATGCTCACTTCACAAAATGCCTTAGCAATGTTCACATTTATATTTTCATTTATATTGTTGATTTTCATGATCTTGAATTCTTTTTCCAATTATTGGTCGGTGTTGAAACTTTGTGCGCTAGAAATTCATTATGCTATAGGTCTTGGACCGAGGAAATATCACCAGTTTCACTATACGCATGCTCTGTCTTTCTTGTAGGTGGCAACGAGCCTCGTCTTGTTGAAGCTGCGATGAAACAACTAAATACCTTGCCATTTTATCACTCATTCTGGAACCGTACCACAAAACCGTCTTTGGTGCAACGACTTCCACCCTTTTCGAAAGTTAAAAATTCAGGAATTTGGAATGTCCTCATTAGATTTCTTTATGAATGCAGGATCTAGCTAGTGAACTATTGGAGATGTTCACGGCTAAAAAAATGGCTAAGGCCTTCTTCACAAATAGTGGATCAGAAGCCAACGATACACAGGTTTGATCTTGGGGCTCGACTTTGGTTTCCATCTTTCTTGATAGATGTAGTTAAGTTGACAAGCTCAACACATATCTGGAATAGCTTTTCTGTTTTTCCTTGTCTTGCAGGTGAAGCTGGTTTGGTATTACAATAATGCCCTTGGAAGACCGAACAAGAAGAAGTTCATTGCTCGATCAAAATCGTAATGATTTCATTTCAAACATTGCTATGATATACTCTATAACCTTTCTTTTTCTCTTCTTTTCCATTTACACCTCCTTCTTTAATGGCAGATACCATGGTTCGACGCTTATAGCAGCCAGCCTTTCCGGGTATGTTCGTCGCCCTCGAAAATTCACAATTATGATCATCATTTATATGCAGTGAGAATTGTTAACCGAACAATGTAATCATTTCCGACAGTCTGCCCGCTTTACACCAGAAATTTGATCTACCGGCTCCGTTTATTTTACATACCGACTGCCCTCATTATTGGCGCTTTCACCAAGAAGGTTGTGAAGCAGTCCTTTACTAATTACTACTATATGATATGCCATTTCCCGCCACGTTTCTAAAGAATAAAAGAATGCTTTCCAGGTGAATCGGAGGAGGAATTCTCGACCAGGTTGGCCAAGAACCTGGAAAACCTTATCCTCAAAGAAGGACCAGAGACGGTAACTCATATATCAACATCATTTTATCAATTTTCCATTTTGTCTAATTTAACTTCAACAAAGTTTGATTAAAAATTTATTATTTTTTCAGATTGCTGCTTTCATAGCAGAACCGGTTATGGGCGCTGGCGGCGTGATACCTCCTCCTGCAACGTACTTTGACAAGGTGAGCTTTTCCTTTCACATAATCGTGGCTCGTGATACAAGCATTGTTATAATTGAATCTATCATAAAGATGTTGTGCTAAGCATTGATGTGATTCTTGTTTTGCAAATTTACAGGTTCAAGCGGTCTTAAAGAAGTACGATATTCTTTTTATTGCTGATGAGGTAATATGTGCATTTGGAAGGATCGGAACGATGTTTGGTTGTGATAAGTACGGCATCAAACCTGATCTTGTCTCTATAGCAAAGGTACATGCCGTGAGAAATTGTTATAGAACCGTTTCCTAGTTCCGTATTCGCTTATTTCTCTTGCTTTTGATATTGGATAGGCTCTCTCTTCTGCATACATGCCTATTGGAGCTGTTCTTGTCAGCCCCGAAATTTCCGATGTCATCCATGCTCAGAGTACTAAACTTGGTTCGTTCGAACATTTACTTGATCGTTAGAAGTTATATGCATAAAATCGAGCTTAAGGCATTGACCCTATTTTGTGTTTGAAGGTTCTTTCTCCCATGGATTTACTTACTCCGGACATCCCGTAGCGTGTGCTGTTGCATTGGAAGCACTCAAGATCTACAAGTATGTTCTTCATCTTTTCCATTGATAACATAATCTATATTCTCTCGAAAACCCACTTTTATATTATTTGCAATTACAACATCTCCAAATTTTGTTGATGTGTGTAACTGAAACATCGTTTGACATATGATATGAAATGACGTAGCTTTATTACCGAATAATATTTACAACGTTTTAAAAGTCGTGTGAAAAATTGAGGCTAATGTTATGTTATTTCCAGTAATTAACCCATCTTTTTAACCCTCAGACGACCAAATGACAACGAAGTATCTTTTGTTGTTGACCTGAAACAACACGAAGAAAATTCGTGAAAATAGATTTTGGCATCGAGGTTTTGAATTCGTAGAAGAATATTTAATGTTATTTGTCAAAATACTGCAGGGAGAGAAATATAGTTGAGCAAGTAAACAAAATATCCCCTAAATTTCAAGAAGGTTTGAAAGCATTTTCGGATAGTCCCATTGTTGGTGAGGTAAGATTACGCATTTCTATTTGTTTACTCGATATTTATGTATGTCATGGTCTCCGGTTGCTCATCACCGCCCTTATCTTGAAGATACGTGGGACGGGATTGATCCTTGGGACGGAATTCACAGATAACAAATCACCTAATGACCCTTTTCCTGCTGAGTGGGGTACGCAATATATCTCGTTTCTTTTTTTGTGAGCGTTAGAACAGAAAGAAGGGGGCGCTGTGTTTGCTTACGCTAGTACTGAAAAATCTCAGGGATCGGAGCTTATTTTGGGGCGCAGTGTGAGAAGCACGGAATGCTAGTACGCGTTGCTGGAGACAATATAATGATGTCCCCTCCATTTATCATCACTCCTCAAGAAATTGATGAGGTAAGGCAATGTGACATTGATGTACCCTTGTTTGAATACTCTCTATCTCTCTCTCTCCACATACACACACACTTGCAAATTCTTCAGTAGCACAAACCTTGATGGAAATCTCTCTCTTGGCAATGTGCTATAAAATGGGCTTTAGTAATGAACTGATATTTTTCGGACGCTTATGCTCGTGTTTATGATGCAATTTTTTGTCCAAAATAATTGTCACGATATACATTTTTTGCATCTATGAAATTTGCAGTGTTTTTTAGGAACTCTGCAATATATATTTCCCATGTTTTATACTCCCTCCGTCTTTTTCCTTATTTGGACGTCCCAATTCAATAGGTCACCTCCCAAAATAGAAAGTTAATACATAACAAATAACCTTACATAATTAATTATTTACAACATATGTCATTGTGGCCCACACATAATTACCTCTCTTCTCATTTTGAAAAGAATATCTTCATTTCTCTCTTCTACTTATCTCGACAAATATATCCTCAAAAAAAAGTTAATTTCTCTCTCTTGTTTTATTATAAACTATGTGTTTCTTAATATCAGCAGAAACCTTGCATGAAATCTCTCTCTTGGAAATGTGCTTCATTTCGTGCTATAAAATGCTCTTTTGTGATGAATTGCTATTTTTCGGAAGCTCGTGCTCGTGTTTTTGATGCAATATTTGTCCAGAAACTGTCAATATGCATTTTTGCATCAGTGGATGTGCAGTTTTTTGAAGAAGTGTGCAATTTTTGTATATATATTTCCAGATTTTATAGCAAGGATTGAAATGTTGCTTCATTTTTGCAGCTGATAGTGATATATGGGGAAGCTCTCAAAGCTACAGAAGAAAGGGTGGCAGAGCTCAAGTCTCAAAGGAAGTAATAATTGATTAAAATAAAATGTTGATAATGATGAAACTTTGCCAATTGAATATGGAATTTGGAATAATATGCAAATCTATGTGGTGCAATGGAATTTCATATAATCTTTTTTTTTCAGACTTTTGCTATTTTTCAATAGATCTATGTGATTTATGTATTTGGTGCGACCCAATTCTCGAATTGCCATATTAGGTAGGTGAACATAGTAAATTAATTGAGTGGAAAATAAATGAATGTATTTTGAACACAAATTTTTTAGACCCTATTTATAGCTTTTTTTTTTCCTAGAATTTTGCTATTTTTCAATAGATTTTTCCGTTTATTGGAATATTTGTATATACGTGATTTATGTATTTGGTACATCCCAATAAAATAGTAAAAGTAATTGAGTGGATAGTAAATGAATATATTTCGAACACAAATTAATTGCATTTTTGTTTTTTTGTTTTTGGTTTGTAATGAATTTATAAATCCGGAAATTGGTGGTTGATCCAATAAAATTGCTCTTTAATTGTGTAAAAAGAATAATAAATGTGCAGTGTTTAATTTTGTTGCAAATTCTTGGTGTGTTTAAAAAAATATGGGACATAGTTTGCTTATTGAACTAAATTGAACTCCAAAATAAAATAAATATTATTTGAATATGAATAATAATGTTATTATTATATTTTTATAAAATGTGAATTTGAGTCTAGATTTTCCATGAAAAATATATATACGTGTGGAGTGAAATTATCGAATAATCGGAATTTATATGTTTTTGGTTCTCTAATTTTCTAGATGAACGAATTATGCATTTGGGAACGTCGGTGATGGTCGGTCAATATTAATTCGATTATTCATTACATATAAGTGTTACATGTCCTATACAAATTTTGGTATTTAATAAGGTTAGCCTCAAAATATTCATTTTAAAAATATGTAAAATCTACTTAATTTAGGTGAAATAATAAAAAAAAATCCGTGACTATTGACTTTTGTATCGAAAAATTGAATTACCCGACTTTGTTTTAGTGATCGATTCTAAGTTTCTAAACAATTTTACAATAACATGATTGAGCTATTTAGTTTATTTTGGTATATCACACATATTATTATACAAGTGAGTATTAAATGTCTTATTATAATTTTTTTTAAGTCTAATTATATGCTAAATTAATCAAGGAATCCACTTGAAACCAACTCGATAAGTATATAGATAACGAAGCGCAACTCAGTTGATAGGACACTTATTTTTTAATTAACATATCATAAATTCAAATCACCAGTAAAGAAAAAATAAAAAATTATTATTGATCCTCTTAAAAAAAATTGATAAGCATCTAACAAAAACAAGAACTCACTTATAATCGATTCAATAAATACACCAAAGTGAAAAAAGGGTCTCAAATGCCTCAAACAATCAAATAAACCAATCTTCAAGGTAGAAAACATTACATGGTAGAAAATGAAGTAATCAAAGCATACAAATTAATTAATTATTTCAAGATTTAGATTCCTTCTCAGCCTTCCTTCTAGCTCTTCTCTCTCTAGAACTCAAAGATGACTTGAACTTGCCATTCCCTTCAAAATCTTCTCTCTCTTCAAAGTCCTTCAATGATTTCTAACAAACATAATACAATAATCAAACAATAGTCATTTTTTTTTTTTTTTTTTTTTTTTTTTTTTTTTTTTGATCGGTCAAAGTCATGTTAGATGTTAGTAGTTAGTTCCCCATCCACTCCAAGAACCACCTTATCTCTCCATTCACCAAACTCCACCTTATATCTCCAATCACCAATTCGTTCCCAAGAGGGATCGAATATATACATACAAGTGTGTGTGTGTAGAGAGAGAGAGAGAGAATACCTCTCTGATCTCAGAAAAACTAACTACATAAAATGTAACAGCAGCAGCTGCAACAATTCCCAAAATGGGTAGACCTATTTGCTGAAGTCCATCCATTTTTTTTTTTTTTTTTTTTTCAAATGGATAATAGTCTAAGAAATAGGCAAGCACTAGCAAATAGCAATGGTGGGATGTGTAGATAACGTTCATCCATATATAATTGGAGGGTAAATGCGTCTTTTTACATTTTTTTAGTTTCATTTTATCATCTATCTGAGGATTTGGGTCGGGCTCGAAATCAGGCCCGTAGTGAAAATTGGGTCGGGCTCAAATTGATTGCTTTAATGTTTTTGTTTCTTTTAGGGGCTTGACAGCTTTAAGATTGTTGAATACTAAAATTTAAGTCGAAATTATAACTTGGATCAAAATTTGTGATTTGAATGACAATTGCGTCCGTACAATGCACAAAAAATATTTTTTAATATATGTATATATAATTGATATCAACGTAATTATCGTACAAAAGAATTATAGATATAATAAAAAAAATACAAATTTAACTGAATATATATAAGTTGAATATAGAAAAAAACATAAAAATAAAGAAGAATTTATAATAATAAAAATTGATATTATGAAAAAAAAATGATAATAAAATGAATTGAAAAATAGATTTATTCAATAGAAAAGAGGAGATGAGAGAGAATTTTCTTAAGTTTTAAACTTTGAATAAATATAGCTTTTACATTTTAAATCCAATAGTTACATAAAATGTATCAAATTAAAGCTCTTGTCGTGATCTTAATTTGATATTCATATCAAATATTTTATTATTAATCGAACTTCACAATTTTATAAAATAAATAAAATAGAAAAATAAGAAGATAAAGAAAAAAATAAATAAAAAGAAAAAAAATATAATTTACAAACAAACTTTTAATTTTATTATAATCACAAAGTTGCAGCTCAAATTGAAAACTACTTTAGTATTATTATTATTATTATTATTATTATTATTATTATTATTATTATTATTATTATTATTATTATTATTATTATTATTATTATTATCGGTCCAAATGTAAACAAATGGGATTTGATTATATTTATTTGTGTATCGGAATGCATTATTAATATTGAATTGGGTCAACTCACATTCGTCGTCTCTACTCAATGCGAACATTTCAAGAAATAATATTTCCATATATTGATTTTGTGGAATGTGTTTGTTTGAAGTCAAATCGAGAGAGCAACTAGCTGACCAATTATAATCTCTCAATTTTCTATTTATACAAATAATTGGTCAAATTCTTGTGGCCGGCTATGGAGAGAGACTTCTTTTAATAGGCTTAATTGGTCGTATTTTTATATTAATATAAAGATATTAATAACATAGGACCAACGAGGTCAAGTAAATTATAAAATTAACAACAACAACAACAACGACAACAAATCGAATAGGTGCTTAATTCCTAAAGATTTAGTGTAGTGTCTTAAAGTCAAATGTCTCAAGTTTGAATTCACGGTATATGATCTTTAAAATTATTTTTTCTTTTACAAGAAAAAAATTATTTATTTATTTCGTCCTAGTTCAGTTGTTATATTTCTTGTATAGTAGGCATGATTATCGTATCAATCAAAGTAAACTCCCCTAAACAAATTGTTTATGGTTTTAACAATTTCTGTTATTTTTATACAATTCTGATTAAATCAAATTCATTTTTTGGCCATATATATATTTGATACATGTCGCATATACGTGCTGGTATTTGATTCAAAATACAGTGATCTATTTAAAATTATCGATGGAAATATATATATTGATATATAAGTATTATGTAATATTAGTAAAATAACAGATAAATACGGGTGTATTTATTTTATATACATATATAAATATCAAATTGGACGGATCTAATTATTTAGCATCTGGATTTCTATTTTTTTAATATTTAATTTATAATCTATAAATTAAAATTTACAGCACGATCATGTGTTTCTGTTCCTTTTCTTTTTCTTTTAGACAGTTAAAGACAAAGTCGCAATAGCTATGCATATTCTTTGAAAAGTATATTTAATTTGACATATGTTTTCTCAAACAATTTAATTTATTTGTAATCATATTACAACAAGAATCCCATTTATACGTACTTGCATCGTCGTTATAAAAATTAAGTATTGGTTTATTAATTGGGGAAAATATCATATAATTAATGTTCCAACATTTAGACGAATATTAAAAATGATCCAACATTTAAAATGTAATAAATTTGCACCCAATGTTTATAACTTTAACAAAAATATTATATATATCATTCATATTTTCCAATACTATAATATTTATGTGTCACGTTGAACTTTATGTAAATTATACAAATTTTAATCAATACACAAATTTTTTGAAACTGTGCAGTTCGATGATATTATGCATGCCACGTCAACCCTCTCGTAAATTGGACAATATATGAGTATTAATTTTGTGACACATCGAAAGATGTTATTACTGCAACATTTCAAAGATCATGCATTACAAAATCAGTGAAAGTTGGTGTATTAATTGAAACTTAGGCATACAACCTTTTGAGTAGTTTGGCAAAATCAAATACTAATTGGTCTAATCAACGAGAAGCATGCATCGAACTAAATTTATTACAACTACTAAAATAACTCAAACAAATATAGGTTTAACCTTTATACATTTTGATTATTTCATTAATTGGGATAAATAAAAAATGGAAATAATAATTAATGTCTTTATCAAATGTGACAACCCAATGTGTGAGGCTTGCAATATATATGACTTGGACGGTTTGGTCGGTCGCTTATGGCCGCCACCACACCATTACCTTTTCAACTTTCAAACAAAACAAATTGAAAATTTATTCTTTCTTTATTTTGTTTTTGAAAAAAAAAATTAATTCATTTGACCTAAACAGCCTCACTTTTTGCTCTTTTTATTTCTTCGAGAACTTTAAAATGCAAGAAGTTTCAACATTTTAATTATTATCACTTTGTTTTTTATTTGGTTCAAATTTATGCGATTGAAAAATATAAAGGAAAAGCCCAATTAAATTAAAATAATAGTAATACTGTTTTTTAATTGCAACATTAAATTTAAAAACCGCAATGAGTTAATAAATAAAACAATAAAAAATATTATTTAAATATTACTGTGAAGTAAATTGTAAATTGAACTGCTATACATATATAAACGCTTGTATTATTAATTTATTATACATTTTATTCACTATTATGCTTTCAAATACTAGTCTCTATTCTCTAATATACAAGTAAACTGAGATCATCTTAGTTTTAATTTTTTTTTGCGCATGACTAGGAATAGGCCTTATACTTTATTTATTTTTATAAATGATTCAGTAGCATTGCAATTATATGTAATTAAACATTTGATATTTTTGTTTTTTAAAAAAAAGGCTAGGTTTGCTAGTTAACTTTGTTTTTTTTAAAAGATTAACATTATAAATACTGAAATTATCGTAATCACCAAAACCAATAGCATTCAAAATATAAAATGTACTTACCAAACTTTGTCAAAAAATAATGCACCTACCTAACTAGTAATTCTTTAAATTAGAGGCTAGATTATATTAATCACTAGCAGTCTGAGGTGGAGACCTATAGTCCAAGCATAAAAATCTTTTAATTCGTTTAAGATTTTGAAAATCTTACCTTTCGAAATCTAATATGTAGAGATCTTTCCCCCTTTTATTTAGTGTAACAGACATATATGCTATTTTTTTTGTAAAATATAAGAAAACATATATTTTGCAATTGAACAATATAATGAAACAGAGCATTTTTAAGACCCTATTACATAAACGTTTTTTTTTTTTTCGTAATTTAGTGCTATTAATTTGACTTTTATTGAATTGAGTCCTCCAACGTTGTAAGTTTATGTACTTTTATTTGTTTTTTTCTTTTGAAAAAATTTAATTACACCCATTATATATATAGATATAAGGGTTGTTTATTGTAACTTGTAAGAACTACATTTATTGTGAGGACATAAAAATTGCATTCACAGTAAAATGTAATGCACTAAAAAAATAATTTTCTCCCTTATACGATTCAAATTCAAGTGATACATTTACTGTAGACTTTCACTATTTTCACAATAATAAGGGTTTACATTTGAAACATTTTCTCGATGATAGATGCATCACATGTGTTCGAATCTCACAGAGGACAAAAATTTCATTTTTGATGTCCGGTGAAAATCTCCAGTCAAACCTCCACCACTTCCTTTCTCCAACTAACAAAAATTGACAAAAATAATAAGTACGTCATATCATTATTACAAAAAAAAAAAATTATTTTTTTAATGCAAAAAATTTCACTACAACTGCAATAACTTTATACGTTTAGGGTAGTGTTATGTTTGTAATAATAATGATCGTCTTACTTACTTTATTATTTAAAAAAAAAATTTGGAGGCAGGAAAATGGTGAAGCTTGACTAAAGGTTTTCACAGGAAATCATTATATTAGTTTGAATATAAATGAAAGTTTACTAGCTCAATTACAACTAAGACAATGAAACGCAACTCAATTGCTAAGACTTTTCCTCTTCAATCACTAAATCGGAGATTTGCGTCGTCACATGGAAAAAATGTAAAGCTATTATTGATTCTATTTTTACAAAAATAAAAATACAGAAATTCAATTAATTAAAAAAATCCAAAAATACATTTTCCATCTATAAAATTATATGCACATATATAAATGAGGAGGCTAAATAGCAAAAAAAGGCAAAGTTTTTTTTTTTTTTTTTGTTTAATAAAAAAGGATTGCTATACCACAACAATTTGAACTAGTTGCAGAGGGCCCGCCACCGCCCCCACCCCACCCCGCCACCCACCACCACCCCCAGCCGCACCCTTCTTTCTCACTATTAATTCCAAATTTTTAATCGCCAACATCTCTCTAAAACCCCTCTCTCTCTCTCCCCACCATTTCTCTCTCTCTCTCTCTCTCCAAAAATACAATCAACAAAGACAGCGCACCGAGATCAGCTCACCACCTCTCTCAGGCAAGCTTTTCTCCTTTCATTTTCACCACTTGATCTGCGTATTATGTGTTTCACTCGAGCTTGCCGATTGTCTGTATCTGCTTCTTCGTGTTTTTTGCTGATTGATGATGTATCATTATGTCATGTATGCTTAGTTGCTGGTGTTGATCGCTTTGATCTTGTCATTCCGATCTGTTACGCCTTGCTGCTATCTGAAATCTGTGCTAGCTATCGCCGATCGTGTCAAATCATCGCGATTTCGATCACGATTGTTTGCGTTTTTTGCTTGATTTTACACGCATCGATCGTGTATGTGTGCAGTGTGCACGCGATGTGTTCCTCAATGTTCCGAGCTATACTGTATTTCCGGCGATGATCGGAATATGTTTTCGCTGATAATTATCGAATTAAATTTTTGATATTCAAGTTTTTTAATAAACTGTAAATAAATTTAGTGATGGAATTAAATTGCTTTTGGAGAGAATATACAGCTGGGGTGTAACGTCAGATTGATATAAAAATTGCCCTTACATGTACCCGCAACGCAAATGATGTGGCGGAATTGGCGAAGATGCCGTTTTGATTAAAAGCGCTTGTCGTTTACTCGTTTTCACTCTTCACAGCTAGATCACTTTATTTTTTATTTTTTTGTTTGTTTATTTGGAGCTTTTCAATTTATTTCATTACTTTTCTTTACTAAAATAGTAAGTCTGAACTTGAGCAAGTGGTGGAGCTGAAATAATTTGAGATAATGCTCTTATTGTGAAAAGCTGAAGCAGCCTACAATGAATAGATCGAAACAGTTGGTTTAGTTTACTATAGCAAAATTATGACTATATAATTAGTAAAAATTGAGCAGTTTTGCTGTGCTGTTACTGCAAATCCATAATAATAGTGCATTGTTTTTAATCGCACGCGAATATTTACGTTAGATTCATCACTTTGATTTTTAATTTTTAGATTATAAAATTTATAATAAAGTTATCATTTTGCTGAATGAATGATTATGAGTTTAAATATATGTAGAAAATAATTTTTTTTTAAATTCATCATCTTTTCCAATAAATTTTTTATATTTCACTGAAAATTCATCGTAATTTCATAATTTGTGATTTTTATTTTAAAATTTGTTTGGAACTTATGAAAAAATAAAAGTTTTATTTTTTAAAAATTCATCATTTTTTCAATAAATAAAATTTGTTTGTAACTAAATCTTATCCGATATATATTTAATGTTTTCTATTTGTTAAGGTTAGGAAAGAGTTTTGTGCGACAACTTTACTTTTGTGGGCTCCATTTGCTTTCTTTCAAGAAATAATTTGATAGTATTATACTCACTTTTATATCTTAAGAACCTTAAATTAGAAAAAGAAAAAACATTTCTCAGGCAAATATTAAAGAAATAAATACTCTCTACGTTCTATTACAAATGTTTCAATTTTCATTATTAAGCTGAAATATTACAATTTTTTTTGATAATATATTCTGTTTTATATTTAATATTTAAATAATTTCAATCAATTTACTTTATTTATAAATGATAGTACATTTTTTAATTTTCACACTCGGAATCTTTCTGGAAGGTTGGTGTGCTCGCATTTTCATTGCTGGTTTTGACCCATTGTTGCTTTTTGGTGGGCCATATCTTTAGTTGGAAAGTATAGTGACTCGTATTTCTACTTTGTTAATTTAATTCTCTCTACTGCTTACTTTTGTCTAAGATAGTTCCTGCTCGTTAGAGATTTAATTTCCCTTGATTTGCTTTCATAATTGATAATAATACAAGATAATATATTTTCAATCTTTTCCAAATCTTACCCTTGATTTATTTGACTTTGTTTTCTTTTTTGACCAAGTATTTATAGTTTTATACTATCTTAGTTGTAGTCAGCACGAATCCATTGTATAGGACATCATTCTCACCAAGTTCAATTTTATAATTTACATAGGGTTTCCTCAAAAAGAAAGTAACGAAAGTTTTGGATATCTCTTCTTTTTCTCTATTGAAAGACGTGATGCAATTATTGACTATCAATTAAATATGGAATATAAAATGAGCAAAACGATACAATACAAAACTCTAAATGACGTTTTAGCTGCTTATCATTTTCTCTGTCATGTTAATCGTTTATGCTATTCGATATATAGTACTCCCTCCGTCCGTCAAAAGTATTCCACTTTGGCCGGGCACGGAGTTTAATAAAATGTGTGATGATGTTGATGTAGTGGAGAAAGGGTTCCACCACTTTATGAGATGTGTGGTTGAGATTGAATTTGGGGTGAATTTTTTTGTAACTAAAAAGTGTTTGTAAGGATAAAATATAAAGGTGGATGGTGGGACCATGGCTTAAAAAGGAAAGTGGAATACTTTTTGCGTACGCCAAATATAGTAATTGTGGAATACTTTTGGCGGACGGAGGGAGTATACAATAATAATAATAAAAAAAAACCTGGAAATTGGAATTATGTGTTGTTGACATATTAATTGCTTGAGATTTAGATTGAAATTGAGATGTCGGATAACGTATTAACGTCAGCTTTGGTCCCTCCCCTCGGCTAAAACAGTTGGAGATGGTGACTATTTACATATAAGATGTTTTCGAAAAATAATAATAATAATTTCTATTATAAGATTGCATTGGCCTCATTCTTAGTTGAGCCCAACTTAATAATAATAATAATAATAATAATAATTTATATATTACATAAGATTGCATATGGCCTCATTCTTAATTGAGCCCAACTTGAAAGGTTGGAGCGTGGTTGACTGGTTTGGTATATTCTTACCAATTTATCAGTATTTTAGTTCATGAACTTATATGATGTGACTTTATGTATTAAACTCTCCAAATTTTAGTCACCAAAACATATATAAGTAACCGAAACAAATACTAGTATTGTTTTATTTTTGTACGTGATCGTTGTGATTTGACAAAAAACAAGAATCAGTTTTATCTTATAAACTTTTTTCCTCTTTCTTTTTTGGTTTTTGTAGATTAAGGTGCGTTTCATCCAGTCATGGCAGAGGAGGCGCTTACAAATCAGGAGATCCCAGCTGCAAAGTTGGCCGAGGAAGCCGAGAGCAACGGCGTCCCCACAAAGGTAAAATCTACAATTTCGTGGAACGATAATGGCAGCTAGGACTGTAAACGAACCAAGTCGAACAATCGATTATAAGCTCGGTTTTGAAAAGTAATGTTTTACATTCCACTTCAGATAATTGAGGAGAACACAGAGTACAAAACAGAGGAAGGAAAGAAAGACGAAGAAACGGCCATGGAAGGAGAGTTTGTCAAGGTGGAGAAAGAGTCGTTGGATGTGAAGGATCGCTCCCACTCTCTCGAGACAGATTCTGTTGCAGAAGAAAAACCTGCTGTCGTTCAGCGCGCCGATAGCAGCAACCAGGAAGCAACTCGGGAGTTGCTAGAAGCTCAAGAGAGAGTTAAAGAGCTTGAAGATGAAGTGAAGAGAATTTCTGATGCGGTGAAAGAAGCTGGAGATGAAAACACGGTCCTCAAAAACAAGCTCTTGCAGACAGAAGAATTCCTTCAGGTAAGCAAGAAGAATCACGACGAGCTTGAACTCGAAAACAAGAAACTGCTGGAGCAGAGCTCTGAAGCCGAGGACAGATACAAGGAGCAGCTCAAAACACTGCAGGAGGGGTTACAAGCTCGCGAAGAAAAGCACAAGGAGCTCACCGGTGTAAAGGAATCATGTGATCGTCTCAGCCTTGAGCTCGAGACCTCAAGCAAGAAGATTGAGGAGCTTCAGGCACAGTTGCAGTTATCATCGGGCGAAGCTCAGAAATTCGAGGAGTTGCACAAGGAAAGTGGTTTGCTCGCTGAGTCGGAGACGAAGAAGGCCTTGGAGCTGGAGAGGTTGCTTGAGGCGGCAAAATCTAGTGCGAAAGAGACGGAAGATCAGATGGCTTCTCTGCAGGATGAGCTGAAAAGCTTGTCTGCGAAGATCGATGAGAGCAAGAAAGTTGAAGAGGCTCTAAAGAGCGCGACAGCTGAGCTTGCGACTGTTCAGGGAGAATTGGAGCTTTCAAAATCACAGGTGCAAGATGTGGAGCAGAGGCTAGCTTCAAAAGAAGCTCTTATTAGCGAAATGACACAAGAATTGGAAGTTGCAAAGGCTGCTGAATCCACAGCCAGACAACACGCTGCCTCGCTCGAGAGTTTGCAGACGGAGAGCACGGAGAACCTCCAACTGAAAGTATCCCAGCTTGAGGCTTCACAATCAGAACTGAAGGAGGCTGTTAATGCCAAGATCGAGGTCGAAGAGCTCCTGAAAAGCCAGGAAACAAAGACGATAGCCTTGCAGGAAGATCTAGAAAAGTTGAGCAAAGAAAAGCAAGCACTGGAAGATACTATCTCTGATCTAACTAATAATTCTGTTCAGATGAAGGAGCTATGCAACGACCTCGAGGCCAAGTTGCAGCAGTCCGATGAGAATTTCTGCAAAGCAGATTCCCTTCTGGCAGAAGCAGTGGCGAACAGCAAAGAACTCGAGCAGAAACTGAAAACCGTGGAAGAGCTTCACAACGAGTCCGGTCATGCTGTCACAACGCTCGAGAGCACGCGGGAGGCCCTGAGGGCGGAAGCCGAGGAAGCAAGGTCGAAGCTCAGTGAATCCGAAACCAGTCGCATTGCTGCAGAACAGAGGACAGTTGAGCTAGAGCAGCTACTAAACTTGGAGGAGTTGAAAAGCCATGACTATCAAAGGGAGGTGAGAGAGTTATCTGAGAAACTATCTGAACTGGACTCTGAGTTGAAGAAGGAGGTGGGAGAGAAGCAACAACTAGACATCCAGTTGCAAGAATTTCAGGCCAAGATAGCTCAAATCGAGTCTGATTTGAGCAAGTCCACAGCTCGTACATCCGAGCTCGAGTTAGAATTAAAGAGTGTCAATGACAAATGCGTTGAGCACGAGGAGCGAGCCAACACAATTGAGCAGCGCCGCATTGAGCTCGAGAGTTCAATCCAGACATCTGATTCAAAAGCGCTGGAAGCTGGCAACAAGGTGAGTGAGTTCGAGCTACTTCTTGAAACAGAAAAATATAGGATCAAGGAGCTCGAAGAGCAAATAAGCTTGCTGGAGAAGAAATGCGAGGATGTAGAAGCTGAATCCACGAAGGGCAGTCAGAAGGCGTCTGAACTCGAAGCCGAACTTGAGGCAGTCCAGTTGAAAGCATCAAGCCTAGAGGCTGCGCTTCAAGCATCCACAGAAAAAGAAAAGGAGTTGAATGATTCCTTTAACTTGACTACAGAAGAGAACAACAGCTTGAAAGATTCTTCAAGAACCTTAAATGAGAAGCTATCCGAGGCTGACAATCTACTTAGCATGTTGAAGGAAGAGCTCAGTATCTCACAGCAGAAGCTGGAAAGCATAGAGAATGATCTGAAAGCAACTGAATCGAGGGAAACTGAAGTTATCGAGAAGCTCAAGCTGGCCGAGGAGCAGCTAGAGCAACAAAGCAAAGTGTTGGAGACGGTGACTGCAAGGAGTGCAGAACTTGAGACGTCGCATGAAACTCTATCAAGAGATGCAGACCTCAAAATGCAGGAGGCAATTGCTAATTTCTCCAACAGAGATTCTGAGGCGAAATCGTTGCATGAAAAGGTGCAGGATCTTGAAAATCAAGTGAAAAGCTATCAAGTGCAGCTTGCAGAAGCAACAGAGAAACATGAAACTGCAAGTAAAGAGCTCGATCAGATTTTATTGAAGCTTGCTTCTTCTGAAGACATCAGTGAAGGCCTGAAAACGAAGATCCTCGAGGTTGAAGGAAAAGCTGACTCTTACGTCTCAGAGAACGCGCTCTTATCTGAAAAGAATATGCAACTCAGTGAGAAGGTTCAAGATCTTGAAGAAAAGCTAAACGTTACAGTTTCTGAGAGGGAAATCTCTTCACAGCAGCTCGCTTCTCACTTGAGCAGCATCACGGAACTGACTGAGCAGCACTCTAGGGTCTCTGAACTTCATTCTGCAGCTGAAGCTCGCATTTCGCAAGCAGAAGCTCAGTTGGAAGAAGCCCTACAAAAGTGTGGTCTAAGAGAGTCGGAAGCAAAGGATCTATACGAGAAGCTTCAAGCTTACGAAGCACAGGTGAAAACCTATGAAGCACAGGGTCAGGAAGCATCTGCACTTGTGAAAAGCCGCGAACTAGAGCTGGAAACTATCCTTTCAAAGTCTAAGGATCTGGATAGTGAACTGGAGAGAAGCTCTAGTCAGTTTAAGAAGGAGATTGATGATTTACATACAAAATTATCCGTTGTTTCATCCGAGAAAGATGATGCAGCTAAAGAACTAGAAGCTGCCAGGAAAGAAATCGAGGAGCTCACTCAACGACTCACTTCTGAAGGCCAAAAGCTGCAATCCCAGGTTAGTACTGATATCTCTTCTTGATGATTTCTGCATCTTGTTTTTCATCAAATGTTTATGTGATTGAGCTTCTTCGTTTCTCAGATATCTTCTGTGATGGAAGAGAACAATTCGCTTAATGAGAAATTCCAGAGCTCCAAGAAAGATCTTCAAGCAATTATAGTACAACTCGAAGAGCAACTGAAAGATCAAAAATCGAACGAGGATGCCTTGAAAGATGAGTTGCAGAATCGTCTGAAGGAGATTGAAGAACAATTGGCAACTGCAGAAGCACGGTTAAAGGAAGAGGTAAATGATAAATCATACTATTCTAGAGGGATTAAGCTATCAGAAAACATGTTTAATCATTCAACTTTTATTTCAAACCATTGATTTCTTATCTTATCTTTCCTTGATAACAGAACAAGCTGAGTTCCCAAAACGACGTGGAACGAGAAGCTGCTTTGAAGAGTTCTTCAGAAGAACTCGAAGCCAAGAAAAAAGAAACACTACTCTTACAGAGCCAAGTGAAAGATCTTGAGCAAAAGCTGCAGCTTGCTGAGGCTAAATCTAAAGAAAAGGTTAGCTTTCTTCATGTTTGATCTCACTACAACAAAACCATGAGCTCTCTAACTAATGATCACTCATGAAATCTTGCAATGCAGGGTGCTGCTACCTCTGAACACAAGGATGAAACCATAAAATCGCGGGAAATTGAATTTCCCACGTCCACTCCTTCGAAAAGAAAGAGCAAGAAGAAATCCGAGGCGGCTTCGCCTGCAGCATTGCCCTCAGATGCACAGGTTCAAACTGCTGAGGCATCTCCTGGCTTGAACTTGAAGTTCGTTTTAGGTGTGGCTCTTGTCTCAATCATCTTTGGCATTATTGTTGGCAAAAGGTATTGAAATGTGGCAAGTTTGAGTTTGGATTTGTGGTTTTGCTATATTAATTTTCAATATTTTTGGGGGGTTTCTTTTTTGATTTCTCTATTCAATTTTACATTTGATTAGTTTGTTATTTGTAGAAAGCAACTGGTATTTAATTTGCATCTCTAGCTTGGGTTTTTCTTGATCTTCATAGTCAGGATATTGGTTTTCATTTGAATCCTGACTTGTAGTTTTGGCAAGGGAAAAAAATGAACAAGAAAATATGTTGTTCTTGCTGTAATCAACTTTGTTTATTTACCTATTTATTTTCTTTTAGTTTACTTATAATTATTATCCGAGGTGTTCGATTTGATGCATTAGATCAGTTTTTAGTCTAGACTCGGCTCGTTATTTAATTTCTGAACTATGTCATATAGTATTATTCTTGTCTTATGAATTTTGAACTTTTTATACGACGAAATTTAATTTTAAATAATCTCGAACTAATTTAATATCAAATGACCAATATATAAATACTTATGATGTCATTAATATAATACATTGAGTGTCTTTATCTATGAACCATAAATGTCAGGCTTTGCAAGACCTGCACCTCGTGCACACAACATTGTTAGTCCCAAATTCTGAAATAAAATTATTGGGATCAGTGAATTTTTTGATTCTAGAATCAAAATTAAAATTCACTACTTTTTTTCTCAAAATATAAAACAAAGTTATAATTACAATATAAAGTGCATTAATTATATATAATGAAATTAATGGATGATTAACGCTACACATCTGAAATCATTACTAACCAAAAAAAGGCATGCAATATTCTCCTACGCATAACTAAAATATTATCAAAATATATTTCATTTTTTATATGTTGGGGTAAAATTGTTGCAATTATTAGACGCCAATAATGGGACATCACGAATTTGCTTTCAAGATCACAGGTTGCAGACGCTTTTAAATGGTAAAAAATATGTGGCCAATACAACTCAAAAAAGGATACAAAAAATGAGAGAAAACACAAAATTTTTTTATCTAAAGTAACTAGTATGCATGCTAAATTATTTACTTACATTGATTATCATACAATTACAAGAAACTAAATGCATTTTAAGAACCATGATGATAATATTCTAATCCTCTTATTTCATCATGAAAGAATAATAGTGCTTTCTATCACAAAATGAACAAATACAATGTATCATTAATACTATAACAACAAATTAAACCAACCTAAATTCACATCCAAAACATGATCCAATCGATCCCCTCCCTCTCCATCAACCCCATCACAGCCGTCCGATCGGCGGAGCTAATCGGACGGCTGCCACGCGGACGCCGTCAGCAGCGACAAATCCTTCCACCCGAGCTTCAAGCATCCATTCTCCTCCATCATGGTGTACCCCTGCCACGGGAACATCCCGAGCAGGAGGTTCGCCTGAGCGGCCGGGTTCCCGGCTAGGGAAACCGGCCGAAACCCTACCCTCACGAGCTCTTCCCCCCACCGCTCGACCTTCACCTCCCCGGTCCGCTTCGGCCCCCCGACGGCCACGATGTTCCTGATCTCGCAGCCGAGCAGCTGCTGCTCGGCCGTGTGGCGCTCCACGCTCTCCGCCCCCAGTCCATCGCCGAGGGCGTCGAACAGGGCGGAGTAGTAGTGGAGCGCCTCCACGAACCTCCCGAGGAAGGAGCCCCCATGGCTCAAATCCTGCTCCACGACGGTGATCAGCTTCGGCCTGATCATCGTCAGGAGCTGGAGGGCCCCGGCGTCACTGCCCGTGACGTCGTAAAGGCAGTGGTGCATCCAATGCACCACGACCGTCTCACCCAACTTAATATCCAATAGGTTTAAGTCTTTTATATTCCCTATCTTCCCTTCGAGCGGTTGGAACTCGAAGGGAATGTTGAGGGCGGCGGCGAACTCGGACAGCCGCCGCCCCGTGGAGTTCAGGAGCTCGGCCGAGGGGCCGAGCCCCGTGATCCGGAAGGATTTTATTTTTTTATTCTTCGAGGCGAGGATGTGGAAGAGGCCGGGCCACTGGAGGCCCTGCATGATGTCGAGGTCGATGACGTGGACGTGGTCGGCGCCGTCGAGGGCGAGCTGGATGGCCTGGTTGGCGGTGAAGTGGGAGAATTTGATGAGCGGCGTGATCGAGTTGTAGATTTGGAGGGCGTTGAGGAGCTGGTTGTGGTGGTGGGATTTCGAGGGGGGGCTGAGGGGGGCGTAGGTGCCGAGGAAGGAGCTGATGATGCGCGCCGACAGCGCGTCGGCGAAGTACGCGCCGACGCGCTGCGCGGAGGAGCCGAAGGGGGAGGAGAGCTCGGCGATCTCCGGGAGGAGCTGCCCGGCGTCGTCGAGGTTGTCGACGGCGACGCACTCGGCGCATTGGAGGAGGAGGCTGAGGAGGCGGAGCCCCGTGGAGTCGGGGTCGGGGGGGCCGGTGGGGGGGGCCGGCGCCGGCGCCGGCGCGAGTGGATTGCTTTCTTCGTCTTCGTCTTCCTCGTCATCTTCGTCGTCGTTGTCGGAGGATTGGGGGCGGGGGCGCTTGAGGGGGGCGGGGTCAACGGGGCGTTTGCCGGCGGAGGACATGGCGGCGGAGGCGGCGGAGGAGGAGGGGGTGGAGTGGAGGAGGGAGTGGAGCATGATGAGAGAGGGGAATCAAAAGGGGGTTTGCTTTTGAGGGGAAAGGTGCAAATAAGAAGTTGACAAAAAGGGTTTGTGAGGCGCAGAAATAAATGATTGTGGGGTGAAATTAATTCACTTTTTTTATTTATTTTATTTTTGGGATTTATCTAAGAATTTGATGATGATTCAGTATGTAGGTATTAAATAAGGTAATAAGGTGGTGGTGTCGAATTTTATATGTGATTATAGTAAAAAAAAAATGAGGTTAGATCATTGACCAAATTTGGTGAGCTATGATCGGCTGTGAGTCATATATAATGAGGTTGTGGTTCGAATCTTTTGTTTTTGGGTGGTTTAATTAGTTTGGTTATATAATGAGACTGCAAAATTGGAATTTGAAAAATATGATGATATTATTTACTCAAACATAAATAAAACTAAAACTAGTATGTGCCCGCTCGTGCGATGCACGACCATCATCGAAATTGAACGATAATTTAAATAAATAAATAAAAATGTTAAACATAATATATATATATATAAGTAAATATAAACATAAATGATCTCAATAAAAAATAAATTATTCACAATATAATCTCAATAAAAATATCAATCTGAAAACATTCGAATTTTCAATTATTGAAATAGCAATTAATTGATTTAATTGATAATGTGTATAAATTTATAAATAAATAAATTATGAAATATCAAAAGCAAATATAGATGATAATGAGTATCATTATGGATCATATAATATTCTAAGATGTACAAAACTATTTATTTACATATAGTATAACTGTAGTTTAATATAGTTTTCGAATGCATATTTATGAGGTCATTTTGTTTATGCTCAAATTTAAAATAAAGTTACAATGTATACATTTTTTTTTCAATTGGAAAGTGAAAAAAATAAAGGGTTTAACATGAGATATGTGTCGTTCATTTTCCAAAATAAAATGTATACAATTTCAGTAAATTTAAATAAATGTGCTACTAAAAAATTAAACTCTTCAATTTACTTTTATTTTTTATTTTTAAAGAAAATCGATAATGGTTCTCTAATTACTGATTTTCCAATGAGTAATTTTGAAGCTTAAAAATTCGATTTTTAAGATATACTATATATTAGTTATTTATCTACAAATTTATATTAATATAAAGTTGACCTTTAAAAAAATATTTTTAAGCTAAAGATTTCTAAAATGAACAAATATAAGTTTCATCATTGTAATTGCATTAAACTGATATAATAAAAATATAAATAGTAAAATATAAAAAATACTGATCTATAGTAAAAACATAAAAAATAAAATAAAAAAATATGGAAAAATGAATGAAAGAACCGTGAATTTTAAAAAATGAGAAATGAGAGAGGAGATGATAGAGGAGAGAAGAGAGAGGAGAGAGAAAAAAATAATTTGGTGACTTTAAACTATAATAACTTATTGGTTTTAAATTTATTTTTATAATTTTTACATCAAATTAAAGATATCGTCATTATCTTTAATTTAACATCCATATTGAATATTTTTTTATAAATTAAAGTTGATGAATTTAAAAGAAAATCAAATTGAATAAATATATTTGAATAGTGTTTTCTAAGTAATTAATATATATTTTGTTGAATTAGTGTGAACGTGTGAAATGAGTTAGTGGTGTTAATAATTTTTTTTTAACCTTCATATTAAAAGTATTATCAAAATTGCCATTCAAATCAATTTCAAATTGATTTGAAATCAATTTCTAATTGAAAACTGCTGTTTTAATATAGTATAGATTTTAATTATTCAATGTTGTTATAAATAAAAGTTACAATTCGTAGTGAATGCACCTCGTTTTTTAGTATTACTCATATATTCCGATTCCTATATTAGAAGCATTGATAATTTCATAAAATTAGTTTTCTTTCAATTTTCATACAAATTAAAAATAATGCACTTAATTTTCTTTAGAACGTACAATTATATGCATTGGGAATTGTTCCAATAAAATCGCTCGTATATGGCAATATCTTAGATTGATTTGTAGTTATTGATTTAATGTATTTTATGACGAGAATTTTTTTTTACATAGGTTAAAATCTTGAAGGGACGAAAATTTTACAAATTTTTTAAATAACGTTATTCAACACTATATATTGTCTTATTCATCATTATTTACCGACTTATTCATTATTCTTACATCTCACGATTTTTTTTTTTTTTTTATCGGGCAAAGTCATGTTAGATGTTAGTAGTTAGTTCCCCATCCACTCCAAGAACCACCTTATCTCTCCATTCACCAAATCCACCTTATATCTCCAATCTCCAATTCGCTCCCAAGAGGGATCGAACCCGGGTCACTTCACTTAAGTGAGGACCTGGTGGCCAGTGGGCTAAGCCCCCTGGTTACATCTCACGATAACCTAACCATGTATGTATTTGTTAAATATATATATTATGCTCTATTTTATTATTTGAGGTATCATTTTCACAAAAAAAGTCGCTTACTCACTTTAGTGAAAGAAATTTAAATATAATTTTAATTAAAAAAAATGGATTACTTAGATGGGACGAATAGAATATATGATATTTAAATCTTGAAGATGTATAAAAAATAATTTATGATATAAATATAAAAAACATCCCTAGCTAAGCATGACTCACAACTAGCTAGTACATGGTCTCTTAAGTATAAATCCAAAATTCACCGTCTTAAATAGCATGGATATATATGACCCTAGCTATATAGACTATAACAATTTATTTATATTTTACCATTTATATTATAGGGACAAAATCGACATTAATTCCATGGGTAAAAAATAAAAATTAAAGATTATGATGAATCAATAATGGGGTTTTGGAGGTATCGACAGAATGTGGGACTTTGAAAGAGAGGTTTGTTTGTAGCGTTGAGTGCATGTGAAATTAAAGGAAATAAATTATTGGTTTCTAATTTTATGATTAGCTTTTCTTTATTCTTCTAAATAAAAACAAAATGTTTTTATGTAGTGTGTGTTGGTCACGTGGAAAAGTTATGTGGAATAAGGACTTAACACACTAGAGATGTGCCTACTCGACTTTATGTGATTGTTGTATTGTGATAATGTGAGTATATTAGTGTGTGTACATATATATATATATATATATATATATAAATAATATATATATATATATATATATTACAAAAATAATATGAGCTATTTTACAAAATAACGACAAACACACTTGTCTGTAGAATATAGAGTCTTATTATAATCTCTCAAATCTAATCTCAAAGACTAAAGAACTAATTCTTGCCATAATTCTATTTAAAATGTTGAAAATAAAAAATGAAATTTATGACATCATTTTTTCAGTCTTAGGAAGCCTATGTTTTCAATTTTATTAGTAGAGTGATTACTGTTTAAAGTCAAAAGTCTCATATTCAAATTCACTATCACGTGATCTTTAAAGTTAAAAGTCTCATATTATTTGTTCGATCATTAAAAAAAAATAAAAATAGAAAGCCTATATTTTTCCTTTTCAAGTTGTTGCCATATAGGATCGCTATGTCATATTTTCAATGATAAAAAATAAAATAAAATAAAAGTATTAATGTACAATAAATTAAAAAATTGTGACATTATTACAACGTCTCAAAAATCGTGTCAAAAGTGGTAGAATTGATGAAAGCTTATACATTAATTAATAAGCACCCATGCATATTAACAATAAATATTTCTGATGCGCGTGTATTGGCCTAGTGATAGAATTTTAATGCTCAAGATCTGAGATCCTAAGTTCGAGTTTTCCGTCGTGCAATTTTTAAAATTTCTTGATTTGTTTATATAATTTATTAAACTAAAATACTTCTAGCATCAATAATTTATTTTTTCGTCAAATTAACACATAGTCAAGAGTCAAGACGATAGAAATATTTAAAAAATGAAACTTAAAACAACATATTATTTTGATAATTTTGACATATATAGGGCCCACCAAACACAACCTAAGAAAAATGAGCAAACAAAATTTTGGATCATCTTGTGGTTATCTGTTAATGTTGTCTGATTTGAATCTCATTGTATTTTCTTGGCTATGGGTTTGTCTTCTCCTTTATACTTTTTATATAAAATCGGATATTGATGCCACTCTAATTTATTCTTATTCTACTTAATAATATTTTATTAATATTTTATTTGGCCTTTTTCTAAATTCCAAATAATTTAAATAGTAGAATTTTGGCCGCCCAATATTGTACGTCATCTAAGTTGGCGAACCAAGACCCTCAATTAATTTATATATTAATATATATTGAATCTTTTTGTGGATTATATTCATCAAAGATGTTGGTTTTAGAAATTTGATAAAAATTATTTATATATTTGAAAACGAATAGGTTCCTAATTCAATCATCAATGTTCTCTCTTATCTCATTTTCTAAAAATTAATAATGAATACATCGCCCCTTAAACAAATGTATTTCAATTTTGCTTATATATAAAACCACAATTCTTAATTGATAAATAGCCAAATACTAGTAATACTTTCATTTTTTATTTTCTTTTGAATCATTTATTGTCACTAAATTACAAAGCTTGCGAATTTATGTTATGCATAATGTAAATATGATTATGATAGTATATAGGTAAATAATTCAACTACTTGGAATAAGAAAACATCTATATATATCAAGAAATTATTTTCTTTTGTTGGGTAAAAAGTGCCAATTTGTCTTGTAGATGTATTCCACCTACCTTAGTTTTTTTTATGAATGTTGAATATACGATCCAACAACCTTGAAATGATCTTTATTCCAATCATACTATTTTTAAAAAAATTATATAAAAATAAGATACTAAATACATTTTTGGCATAACCTTGACGGCCATAATTTTGGGTTAAGTTGCCCTTTATTAAAAGGGGCATTTTTGCTAGGAAATAAAAGAAGCAAAAAAATTGGGACCATAATATTTTAAAAGGTAAAATTATTTTGAATTCTTTACGAATTAATATTAGCACTCGAAAAAAAAAATTAATGGGTTTGTTTTCATACACATCGAACTTGATTTGAGTAAATATTGTTTTCTGACCATTGGGCCCATTTACACATAAAAGTGAAAATATTCTAAATAATGAAAGCCCAAGATTTAGTCCAATGGGCTGGTTACAAATAGTTGGTCAGGCCCATTAAACTAAACTTATGCGCAGTTTGATATTTTATTTAATTTGTAATTGATTTGTTAGTTTTTTCTTAATTTGTTTGTTAAAAAAAAAAAAAAAAAGGCTTCCTAGTATTCTTACCTAATTTAAACGTTGATAATATTTTAACATGAATGAATAATATAATGAAACCTACACTATTTCCCACTTAAACCAATATTTTTTAAACATAATAACTAATTATTTATATAATTATCAAACAGAATAATGCGCCCAACCAATTGAATATATTGTGCGTATATTATTGATTTGAATCTTAAAAAGTTAAATGAATGATAATTATTCTACTTCTTTTGATTGTCGATAATGGTTGACACCTCGTGATTGAAGAAAATTACGAATTGCAAATTTAATTCTCTTAAATAGTTGATTACTCAAATGGTGACAAATCAATTTCGGCAAGTCTATCTAACTTTACCTAATTAATTATCAACTCTAATTAATCCACAAGAATTTATATATAAATAAATCTTAAATTATCGAGAAGTACACGTAAAGAACTTTCATAATAAATGTACGAAAATGATGTAATCAAACAAATATTTCAAACCTCACACAAACTCTCTAATCTAATAAAAAAAATCCAAAATATACATTATTTAAATCGATAAAAGATAAATGAATGTGAAATTACATAATTAAACTTCTTAGAAACAAGCGTCCAACATACAGCAACAACAAAGGGCAGCACAACTGCAGAAGAAAAAAAAACACACACAAAAATAAAGATTTTGTTAGTACAATATATATCAAACACAAATTTAAATTATAAATATCTTATAAATACAAAAAATAAGAAAAATTCATCTTAGCATACAAAATTTATAGTATTTCTTAAATTGGCAACGAAATTGTTGAAGTCTATTGGAAAAGATAAGGAACGTGAAAGTTAATGTGTCACTGTAACATATTTAACGTGCAATATATATTCTTTTTGTTTTTTAGTTAATAAAATATAAATTATACAATTAAATACGACTAGTCATTTTCACGAAATATTGTTTGACACGCTTAATATCTCTAAACATATTAATAGTAAAAATTAATCATCTTCACAAAATTACTCCATCCAAAAATACTACCTTACTTTGACATTAATTAATATTTTTGAATTTCAACAATATTACTACACCTATCTAATTTTGTAGTAAAATTTTCGAATTTCAATCTCGTATTTTATTTCATTATTTCATAAAGAAATTAAAAGGACTAACCATCCTTTCCAAAAGCCGTCGCCTCTCGACTGGGTGTCGGCGGCCGCAGGCGGAGCCTGCTCCGCCTGCCCGTCTCTCGTCGGGTAGCCAGCCGGCGGCGGCGGCGCCATGTAGCCGCCCTGTGGCTCCGCCGGGTATGAGGTGGCGGGTGGTGGATATGCTGCAGCAGAAAATAAACAAAATTAACAAATAAATTGAAGAATTAATTAGCTTAAATGTGTAGTTTGTAGAGAGAGAGAGAGGGAGGGAAGAAGTAGAGAGAGAAACTGCTTATACCTTGATTCTGGTTGCTCATGTTGATATGTAGAGAGAGAAAATAAGCAGAGAAAATTGAGGAGTTTTTCAGTAAAGGCAAAGGAAGAATTTGTGTGTGAGTGTTGAAGATTTAGATGTGTATGTATATGTATATATAGGCGTTGGATGTGGCGGAGGAAGGAACCTCGAGGGCGGCGACACCGCGTGAAAAAAAGGCGGAGAGGGAAACACAATTCAACTAAGGAAAGATTTAATGATAATGATAAATTATTAATTTATATTTGAAGGGTTGTATACTGAAAGCAAGACTTTATGCTTGTATACATTGATTCCTTATTTCACTATGATTCTTCTATCTGAAATATTGTTATTGCATAATCCTATTATAGTCCAATTTATCTCATACTATAGATTATATGGTGTGTTGTAGATCACAGAAGATCATATAATTGGAAAAAGTTGAGATATAAATTGAGTTCACAATCGAGGCAACTATGGACGAGTTGCTGGTTTAGATTGTAGCATAAATGGATAAATAGTTTGTCTTGGCTATTTATTTATGCTAGTACCTTCGTGTATTGAACAGGATCACAGTGAGATGAATTCTTATATTCTGACTAATTAAGAATCAAGATCTCGGCGACTTAAATAGTCTTAACCTTAGTTGGATTAATCGGTGTGAATAATAGATTGACTATTGCTTTGATTTATCATGGGTGAGAGTTCTCTTGAAGCTCAATATACTCGATACTTTGGGTGATAGCAATTATTATTTGACATGCGATTATATTGCAATAAGGAACCGTGTCCTGCTAATAACAAGATGATAATATCCTCTCGAGGAACTTAATAAGTTTATCGTATTAAACCCTGCAGGTGGAATTAGTTCCAATACGATAATAAGTTTAAGTGGTAGCACTCGAGATGTCGTTTATAATTAAACGACTAATTAATTAATTAATTGATCGTCAGAGGAATTAATTAATTAATGGATATTGGATATCTTAAACACGGGGATTAATTAAGTCTAATACTAGCCCCGACTCACCTAAAGAATAAAGAGGTAATTCAGTATTAATTTTCTAGTGGAATAAATTAATACTTGTGTCTCGATTTTATTCTGGGCTGAATAGGAAAATCGAGCACTGGGAGGCCAAACTTTATTCAAGCTAGTAGATCCCCGCTTGGCCCAATAAAGGCTTCACTCCATATGGGTCGTCCGTCCATCTCTTTCTCACTTAAGCCTTTGGGCTTTGTTTTTTGTTTAATTAGATGATGGGCTTATTATTTAGGGTTTTAATACCCAGTATAAATAATAGGTACAGCCCTAATTCTAATTAAGTGTGACATTACGTGAGAGAAATCTGTGAGAGCACAGAAAGTGAGAAGCGGCGCGAATCCCTAGGAAAAGGAGATGACTTGAAGATCGTTGCCACCCAACGTCAAGTCTTGCCGTGGGAACAAGTTGGAAGATCAACACTGGAGTCGATCATTGCCGGATTTGCAAGTAAGATTCTATCCTCTTGCTATAGGCACATGGTTTTTGTATGTATTCGTTTGATATCCGAAATGGATCACGGGCACGTGAATCATATGTCAAAACATGGTTCCTTCAATTGGTATCAGAGCCGTGGTTCCAGAATTTCGGCTCTATCGGATAAATGAATAGTAAAACCATTAAGTTTTTTTTTGTTTTTCCTGCTGTTTTTTCTTCGTGGCTTGTTGATTCGTGGAATACGTCGGTTTGACGTTGTAATTGTTTTTCCACCACGAGAAAATCCGTGGTTAGATTAGAATTTCAATTGTAATTGTTGTTGTTCGGATGTAATCTGTAATCTGGAAAAATGAAGAACGGGTCGACGATGAAGAATGGGGCTGTTTACTTGTGTTGACTGTCCTCCGGGCGACCAGCGGGAGCCCGGCTCCGGCAACCGGCGGGCGCCGCCGTGCCTCCGGCGGGATCTGCTACGCCTGGAACGCACAGAACCTCAGTCAATCGCTGCAACCTCACATATCAGCGTTGAGGGTGGCGGTCGCTCCGGCGACTACCATCTGCTCAACGTCTGTGCGACGTGTGGAGGTGGTTGGCGAAGGTTGCGGTGGATCTGGTCAGATGGCGAGATGGACGCCAGCCTGCGCTCGATGGCGTCGAGGGCTGGAGTTGCTCCGGCGACCTCTGCCTGCTCGACAGCCGTGTCTAGCGCAGCGGGGCTCTAGCAGCGTTTCACGGCCAGAAATCAGAAGCGGATCTGGTCAGACGGCGAGTTTGCTGGTGGCCGGGAGCCGACTGTGCGCGGGCGGTGGTGGTGTGTAGCGCCGCCCTGGCGGCGCGAAACCCTAGGCGGCGCCTATTCCTCGCCAAGCCCTAATTTTCAGACGCGGGTCAGAGGGGTGAAGACCCGGATCCGAGGCGCGGATCCGGGTACAGTTCGCGGGTCGACGGTACTGAGCGCGGATCTGGGCCAGAGAAGGTTTGGGCTCGCGGTTTTTGGGCCTGAGCCTTGCGTTTTTGGGCTGCTTTGCTGCGTGAATAAGGGCCTGCGCGAGGCTATTGCTGGATCTGTTTTGGGGCCGGTTTTGGGTCCGTTTTGGGCCTGGTTCAGCTTAGTTTCTTTTATTTCTTTTCTTTTAATTGTAATAGATTAGAAATGGGATTCCACGAATGGGCCGCGAAGAATTTTTTTTCTTTTGTTCTTAGCATGTCGTGGATTTAATCACCGTTAAGGTGTTTTGAGCATGATTTTATTTGCTTTATGTGAATGTAAATGCGCATAGAATATCATGCTAGGTTCTATCACGTTTTCACTAAGCACGTTTTAATTTCAAGCGAGCATGTTTTATTACATGTGTTCTAGAAATGAATGCTTAGGTTTTCCGTGTCAACGTGATTTAACCTGTAAACCTTTTGAAGTAAAAGACTAAGCGGAAAATTCAATTTTTTAAATAAAATTGATATAGACCTCCACAGTTGGTTTAAGACAAAGTAAATTAATAATTGGTGTAAACGTCCACACGAACGTGGCTTGCACTCGTTATTAATTTGCAGCTTTTGTCGGTTAAACTTCTAAATTAAAAATATTTTAATCTTGTGAATAAGTGGGAGTTTTGCATGTAAACGTTCACACTATCGTGACTTGCATGTATTAATTTCTGCGTGTTATTCTGGAAAGGATTAAAATTAATTATTTTAACCTTGAGAATAGTGGGAGCTTCTCGTGTAAACGTCCACACGAACGTGGCTTGCACGGGTTAGTTTTTCATGGATTATTCTAGGAGGGGTTAAAATAAAAGATAGTCATAAAGTTGACTAAACTGTGGTCATAGCTTAGGCGTTTATTTCAAGTACAACTCCCCAACGGAGTCCCTTCTTGAAATTGCGTGGTCTAGTCAAGGTCCGTTTATTGGTCCCATTTTGTCATAAGGATAAGTTGGCAATGGAATGAGACTAAAGACTGGGTGTCTGGTCAAACGAAGAGCACGTAAACGTCCACACGAACGTGGCTTGCGTGTAATTCGATTGGGCTAACGGAGGTTTCAATAATATTGTTTTATCAAAAGGTTACAATATTATTGCTACGAATCTTTATGCAATAACGTGTTTTTTTCTAATGTGCGCTTGTTTGTTTATATTTCAGATATGACTGTTACCCCGCTTTTGAATGTTTTATCTGCTAAGCCGCTTACTGGTCCGAATTTTTCGGAATGGAAGCGCAATCTGGGATTTGTCCTAGACGCGGAGGAGTATAAGTTTGTGCTTACTACTCCCGCTCCCGCGAACCTTCATACTCGGTCTTCCGAAGAGCAAAGGGAGGCCCATAAGCGGTGGCATAGGGCGAATAATATGGCGAAAGCTTATATTATGACCACTATGTCTTCTGCGTTGCAGCTGCAACATCAGTCGTTGGAGACTGCGACTGCAATTATGAGGAACCTCGAGGAGCTCTTTGGGGAATCGGACCGATCAGTCCGTTTTGAACTCATGAGGAAACTCATGTCTTCAAAGATGACGGAAGGATCGTCTGTGCGCGAGCACGTGCTTGGAATGATTAATCATTTCAATGAGCTGGACGTGCTCGGTGGAGGAATCGAGGATGCTACTAAGGTAGACATGGTTCTCCACACTCTGCCCAAATCCTACGAAAACTTCCGACTCAATGCCGTAATGGGCAAGAAAAAGTTCACTCTAAATGAACTGCTTAATGAGTTGGTTGCGGCCGAGGGGGTCATGGGAAAGAGTCCACAGGCTTTGGCCACTGCCACAGGACCCAGTTTTCCACCGAAAGGTAGGAAGAAGAAAGGGCCCAATGGCAAGAAAGGCCAAGCAAAAGGTGGGAGCAAGAAGAAGCTAGGCCCGACCGGAGGCGTTGGCAAGCCAAAGGGGAAAGGGAAATGCTTCAAGTGTCAACAAGTAGGACATTGGAAGTCTGACTGTCCCATGATGAAGAAAGCTCAAGGTATTTCTACTGCTCTTGTAACGGAAACATATTCAGTTTCGAGATCTTCCCATCAATGGGTTGTTGACTCGGGTGCAACTGACCATGTTTGTTACACCTTGCAGGGGTTCCTGCGGACAAGGGAGCTTAGTGGAGGCGAGCTGGCACTCTCCATGGGAAATGAAGCAAGCTTACCTGTTGTTTCTATTGGAGATGTGAATTTGTTGATCGATGGACATGTTTTGGTTTTGAGAGATGTACTCTATGTTCCGGGTTTTCGGAAAAACTTGATTTCTACTATTCAATTACGAAAGTATGGATATTCTGTTCTTTTAGAAGACAGTGCAGTATTCATCAAAGATGGTCAAGTTTTATTTAGAAGTGCGACTGATTCTCTTTATACTTTTTCATGTCCATTCGATTATTCTTCATCTGCTTATACTTTGACTACGAATCAAAAGAAGAGAAAAGCTTCTTCTCTGGAGAACCAAACTCTTCTTTGGCACCTAAGATTGGGTCACATCAATCTAAGGAGGATCCAAAGACTGGTTTCCGATGGTATCTTGGAGTCTCTCCAAGTAGAACCAATCCCAGTCTGCGAATCCTGCATAGAGGGAAAGATGACGACTCGGCCTTTCAAGGCCAAGGGGTATAGGGCCAAAGAAGTGTTGGAACTGGTTCATTCTGACTTGTGCGGACCTATGTCCACTCAAGCTCGTGGAGGGTACGAGTACTTTGTCACTTTCATTGACGATTACTCAAGGTACGGATACATTTACTTGTTGCGCTACAAGTCTGAATGTTTTGACAAGTTTCAAACATTCAAGGCGGAAGTAGAGAAGCGACATGGTAAAAGTATCAAGTCACTGCGATCTGACCGCGGTGGCGAATACCTCAGTAACGAGTTTAGAGCATACTTGTTAGAATCTGGGATTACATCTCAGTTGACTACACCGGGTACACCCCAACAGAATGGTGTAGCAGAGAGAAGAAATAGGACTCTTCTAGAAATGGTTCGTTCGATGATGAGTTTCGCTACTTTACCTATTTCGTTCTGGGGATATGCCTTAGAAACAGCTGGTTACATTCTTAACTTAGTGCCTTCTAAGTCGGTTGCAAAGACCCCGTCCGAGCTGTGGTCAGGGCGCAAGCCTTCTCTCAACCACATCCGGGTTTGGGGCAGTCCAGCACACGTGCTGAACAAGGATGCCGATAAGTTGAGCCCTAGAACTGAAGTAAAGCTGTTTATAGGATATCCTAGAGGAACGAAAGGTGGTTATTTTTATTGTCCTAAGGATCAGAAAGTCGTTATTAGCACTAACGCAAGATTCTTGGAAGAGGACTATGTAAATAACCACAAAAGTAAGAGCGAAATCATCATCGGTGAGGTCAAAGACATTGGCACGACAAGTCAACCAACTCAGCCAATTGTGCAAGATGTAGTACCACAAGTCTCATCAGAAAACGCACAAGTTGTCGGTACTGAATCTGCAATAGTGCCACGTCGTAGTGAGAGGGCATCAAAGGGCAAACTGCCCAATCGATATGCGTTTGTCAATGAATCTACGGATTCAGTTGATGATGGGCTTGTCGAAGAAGATCCCTGGACTTACTCAGAAGCACTAGCAGATCCAGATGCTCTTGAATGGGAAGCATGTATGGTTTCTGAATATGAATCCATAACTGCCATGGACGTATACGAGAAATGTTTGCTACCTGTTGGTCGTGAGGCCATTGGCTGCAAATGGGTATACAAACGCAAGAGAGGACCAGACGGGAAGGTTACGGCCTTCAAAGCGAGACTAGTGGCGAAGGGTTATACTCAACGACCTGGTATCGATTATGAGGAAACTTTTTCGCCAGTATCCATGCTTAAGTCTATCCGAGCTCTTTTGGCCATGGCTGCCCATATGAACCTAGAGGTGTGGCAAATGGATGTCAAGACCGCATTCTTGAATGGGTATCTTGAGGAAGATAGAGACATCTATATGCTACAACCAGAGGGGTTCATCAAGGAAGGTGAGGAGCATCTAGTGTGGAAGCTCAAGAAGTCCATTTATGGACTTAAGCAAGCTTCACGATCCTGGAACAAACGTTTCGATGACGTGGTCAAAACTTATGGTTTTGAGCAGTGTGTCAACGATAGTTGCGTTTATAGGGTCTGTATCGATGGGAGTCTGGTATTCCTTATACTCTATGTGGACGACATACTTCTCATTAGCGATAATGTGAATGTATTGTCTGGCATTAAGGAGTGGTTATCCCAACAGTTTCAAATGAAGGATTTGGGAGAGGCAGCATATATTCTCGGAATAAAGATTGGTCGTGACCGATCTAAGAGAATGTTGAGTTTGTCTCAAACATCCTACATTGACACTGTTTTGGCGCGGTTCAGCATGCAGAATGCCAAGAAAGGTTTTCTACCTTTCAGACATGGTGTTCCACTATCTAAGGCAATGTGTCCCACAACGCCTGAGGAGATAGCGAGCATGAAGATAATTCCCTATGCCTCGGCTGTGGGAAGTCTCATGTATGCGATGCAGTGTACCAGGCCTGATATTTGTTTTGCCGTAGGCATTGCAGCAAGATATCAGGCGAATCCAGGTCAAGCTCATTGGACTGCTGTAAAGCACATACTCAAGTACCTTAAACGGACTAAGGAGTATGCGCTAGTTTACCAGTCTGATGATCTGACACCGGTAGGGTATGTAGACGCCGATTATCAAGGTGATAAGGATAAGAGGCGGTCTACTACTGGCTATGTGTTTAAGTTTGGGGGTGGAGCCATTGTGTGGAGAAGTGTAAAGCAGAAATGCAATTCACTATCTACCATGGAAGCCGAGTATGTAGCTGCTTGTGAAGCTGCTAAAGAGGCTGTATGGCTCAGGAACTTCCTAACTGAGATTGATGTGATTCCTAGTTTGCCGAAGTGCATCACAATTTATTGTGATAACGAGGCGGCTATTGCGAATAGCAAGGATTCAAGATGTCATCAATCCATGAAACACATTGATGGAAAGTATCATTACATTCGGTCTGTGGTCAAGCATGGTGATGTAGCTTTGATGCATATTGCGGGAGTTGATAATCTGGCTGATCCCTTCACGAAGAGTCTTCCTGGTGCGGTGTTCAACAAGCATGTTGAAGGCCTTGGAGTTCGTGGCCTCCCTATACTAAATTAAACTTTAGTATAAGTGGGAGATTTTGTAATAGCTAGAGGATATTATCAGTTTTTCAGTCACATTGTATACTAAAAGTTTGCTTTAGTATAAGTGGGAGAATTGAAGGGTTGTATACTGAAAGCAAGACTTTATGCTTGTATACATTGATTCCTTATTTCACTATGATTCTTCTATCTGAAATATTGTTATTGCATAATCCTATTATAGTCCAATTTATCTCATACTATAGATTATATGGTGTGTTGTAGATCACAGAAGATCATATAATTGGAAAAAGTTGAGATATAAATTGAGTTCACAATCGAGGCAACTATGGACGAGTTGCTGGTTTAGATTGTAGCATAAATGGATAAATAGTTTGTCTTGGCTATTTATTTATGCTAGTACCTTCGTGTATTGAACAGGATCACAGTGAGATGAATTCTTATATTCTGACTAATTAAGAATCAAGATCTCGGCGACTTAAATAGTCTTAACCTTAGTTGGATTAATCGGTGTGAATAATAGATTGACTATTGCTTTGATTTATCATGGGTGAGAGTTCTCTTGAAGCTCAATATACTCGATACTTTGGGTGATAGCAATTATTATTTGACATGCGATTATATTGCAATAAGGAACCGTGTCCTGCTAATAACAGGATGATAATATCCTCTCGAGGAACTTAATAAGTTTATCGTATTAAACCCTGCAGGTGGAATTAGTTCCAATACGATAATAAGTTTAAGTGGTAGCACTCGAGATGTCGTTTATAATTAAACGACTAATTAATTAATTAATTGATCGTCAGAGGAATTAATTAATTAATGGATATTGGATATCTTAAACACGGGGATTAATTAAGTCTAATACTAGCCCCGACTCACCTAAAGAATAAATAGGTAATTCAGTATTAATTTTCTAGTGGAATAAATTAATACTTGTGTCTCGATTTTATTCTGGGCTGAATAGGAAAATCGAGCACTGGGAGGCCAAACTTTATTCAAGCTAGTAGATCCCCGCTTGGCCCAATAAAGGCTTCACTCCATATGGGTCGTCCGTCCATCTCTTTCTCACTTAAGCCTTTGGGCTTTGTTTTTTGTTTAATTAGATGATGGGCTTATTATTTAGGGTTTTAATACCCAGTATAAATAATAGGTACAACCCTAATTCTAATTAAGTGTGACATTACGTGAGAGAAATCTGTGAGAGCACAGAAAGTGAGAAGCGGCGCGAATCCCTAGGAAAAGGAGAGGACTTGAAGATCGTTGCCACCCAACGTCAAGTCTTGCCGTGGGAACAAGTTGGAAGATCAACACTGGAGTCGATCATTGCCGGATTTGCAAGTAAGATTCTATCCTCTTGCTATAGGCACATGGTTTTTGTATGTATTCGTTTGATATCCGAAATGGATCACGGGCACGTGAATCATATGTCAAAACATGGTTCCTTCAATATTCACATCTAAATGGAAAAGGAATTATTAAATTAGTATGTTTTGCATGAAAAATAATTTTTTCTGGGACAGGCGGCATCGGATTCGTTACGCGTGGATTTTGCTGGCGTCTTTTGCCTTTCTTTGCTGGACCTATTTTTTAATAATTATTACTTTCATAATTATTTAATGTTTTCTAGAAATTTATGAATTTTTTTTCAATGATTGGGTAATCGGTTAGTTGGTATTTGGAAATCAATAAATCTATGCAGCCACATTGTGGTCACCCACACACTAGTATAATAAAGAAAATTTTTATTTATTTAATTTATTTTTTAAAATAAAAATAGGATTTAGTTATTTTACTATATTCTCTACATTGTACTTATTTTATTTTTATTTTTTTTGCATTTTTTATTTTTAATTAATTTTTTAATAAAAATAAGAAGTTACCAAAAAATTACAAAAAAATAATTACAATGTAGAGAATATGATAAAATAACAAAATCTTATTTTTATTTTAAAAAATAACTTAAATAAATTAAATTATTTTTTATTTAGATAAATTGTGGGTGACCACAATGTGGCTGTTTAGCATTACTCTTTGGAAATATAGCTCGTCTCTTATACTTGAGTCCGTATTGGTGATTTGGGGTGTGCCGAAATCGAACCGTACCGAAAATACTGAAAAAATCGATTCGATTCGGTGCAATTTGGTTGAATATTTTTTATGGCGCGATATTTGATGCGATTTTTGGAACTATGAATGTTGGTTAATACTTCTATTTCGACGTTTAAGATTTTTAGATCTGTTAACCTTTGTTTGGTTAACAACATAAAATCGATTGATTTGGTTAAATCGAAGATTATTTTAGTTCGATTTTTTTTTCCGATTCAGGGTGTTTGGTTGGTGCAGTGCGGTTCCGAAATTAAAACTTTGGTGGAATTTACGGTTCATCAAATTCGCGCAGCTTTGCACTGAGTCGCACCGATGCACACTTTTAGTTCGTATGCGTACAAAGTAGAGGGGGGTTGTGATTGAATAAAAGGACTCATTAACAATAACTGATATTTTTTTAAATGTAAATGATACTTTTTATTAAAGGAAAATGATGGTTTTTTACAACAATAATATTTACTCCCTCCGTTCCGCTTCAAATGATCCAAAAAAATTAGACACGGGGATTAAGAAATATGTGATAAAAGTGTAAAGTGATGGTGGGACAATCCAAAAAATAATATTAAATGCCTAATTTTATTTTAAAATTTAAGTTAAATCATTTAAAGTGGAACAATTCAAAATAAAAATTCGATCATTCGAATCGAATACGTATGATAAATCGCAAATATTACCCTTGAATGAGAGACTTTAAAGTGTCCCATGAAGCGAAGTCCTAACATCATTTTGTCTTGGAATCATATTCTTATCTTTGTTTAATTTTTTTCAATAATGTCATTCACATTATTAAAGTCAACAGTATTCGCATGGCTTAGCTATAAGAAAAAATAATTAATTAGAAGAAGAAAAAGAAATGATAAAAGCCAGTTTGATTTATAGTTATGCTTTGACTCGAAAAAAAAACTTAATCCATAAGTATTGATGTTGTCTCAATTTTTTGGAGTTAATGTGACACGCACAAATATATATTGACTTTAATTAGAAGATATTTAGGCAAGCATAGAATAAATCTTGATGTCACATATTGAATCGACATGTAATTTCTAATCTCAAATATCCACGAGGTTGATTTTTGTTTTTAAAATAAGCTATCTCGACCAATTAGATTGCTGGTGGTTGGCCAATCACAAAAAATTGAATTTATAAGCAATATGGAAGTTATTGATGTATGTAGCTAGCTGTAATTAATTTCCCTTTGATTTTTCTATAGTTGAGTTGGATTCCCTTTGATATTTCTAGAAACGTCATTTGACCAAGAATAATTGAGCATACTAATTAAAATTGGCCATCTTAATTAACATTAATTTTATATGTAATTATCAAAGTTTGTAGGGGAAATTATGATCCATTGTAATGTAATAATTCAAGTGTTGGGATGATAAAACATATGGATCATAATAATCATACAATGACATAATTTATAGGGTGACGACTTCGTATTGTGGAAGATTGTATTATGAATTTTGAAGTAAAATTGGCAAAGCAAGTTAATAATTAGGGTATTTGGCTTTAAATTGAAATAGATAAACAATAGCTAAGGAGATTTGTAGGCTATTAATTAAATAAAGGGTTTTATGCATATTTGGAAGAGTAAATTTATGAAAATAAGGCACGAACTTTGACCCCTTTTTAATTTTTGCAATTGGAGCTTAGACTTAAATTTCAGGCAACCAGAAAGATGGCAAAAACATTTTCTTTTCTCCCTTTTACTTTCGTGATGTAATTTTCAATTTCACATTATTTTTTGGTTGGCAACGATATGCCATGTCATCTTTTTAGCGGTCTGAAATTTAAAGTTGAAGCCCTAATTGTAAAAAATGAAAAGGAATATATATTTTATTTGCAATGATTTAAAAATAATGTTAAAATTAAGAAATGAGTCAAAATGCATGCCTTATTTTGTAAAAATGAAAAGGAACATATATTTGTTTGCAATAATTTAAAAGTGGTGTTGAAATTTAAAAATAAGTCAAAATTCACTCCTTATTTTCCAATTTACCAATTTTGGAAAACACACAAGAATTGGAATTAGTTGCATTTTGCCATAAAATTATGATATTAATTCTTTATAATATTTAAATGATAAATGAGGACGTGTGTTTTGGATGGGTCGGTCGTCTACTTGTATAAAACAAAAACGTATACGTCACTTTCAAAGATTTTATTTAGTACCTCAAATTGAAGACAAATATCTCAAAATGGATAAAATTTGAAGCTTACTTTATTATAAATTATGTCGTGTTCAAAATATTGCACGCAACTATACCTGAATTGGACATGTGTATTACAAGTTTCTAAAAAAATAATCTAAAATGCTAAGTGATTTTATAAACCTTCTCTTATTTTTTCTATATCACATGAATTATATATTTACTATCAATTTTTGTTTCTCTTATGGTAAAAGATTAATTTAGTGAAATATTTTTAACAAACTACAATTTTAAGTTGAAGTCTGTAAAAATTAAATTAGGCATAATAAACCTAACCAATAAAAAAAAGGAGAAATAAGAATTGCATATATTTAACAAGCACCAAATTATGTGGTTATTATATTATACTTGTCTTTTATTATACAAATAGCCTTTGGGCCTAGGCAAATGGAGCCCAATAGTTTTTGTTTCTTTTTTAGGGAAGCGGAGCCCTATATTATTAAGTATAATGAGGCCAATAATAATTATGAATAGAAATCCAAATCATTTCACACCTTTACAAACACAATATTAGAAGCCCAAATCACGATATTCAATTTTACTTCTTCTTTCTTTTTCTTTTTTCCAAATTTTTTTCTTGATGCTCCAATATTAAATAAGATAATAAAGTAATTTTGATTATATGCAATAGTCCACACATAATCTTATATTATGAGAATTCGGAATGGTGAGCTTAATCTGAAAAGTTTTGTAAAGTTTGAATTCGCGACCTATTCGACCTATTCATCAGTGATCGCGAGTTTTCCAGCGTACGAATCGAAATATGGTATTGATTATAAATTATAAAAGAGAAAGTTGAAATTGCAAAATAGAAAAATATAAAATTAAGATACCAAAACGAGAAAATTAGAAATTTCAAGTGTCGGTGATCATTTTTTTTTGGGTTTTCTAATTTCCTTTTTTGCAACTTTTATGGGCTTATAATTATTCAATAGCTAATCATGGAGTATGTAATAATTATATGCTTTTTTCATGTGATGAAATAAAACAACACGTTACGTATATGTAATAATTATATGCTTTTTTCATGTGATGAAATAAAACAACACGTTACGTATTTTAACCTAATTGCAGTGGTTTCGTATCGCACGCAGCGAAACCTCAACGCCACACAACTGTGAAAAAGCTACACCACATACACTACGAAATTTAAGTTAAAAAAATCATAGCATTACTGTCACACCTCTAATTAAAATCAAATTCATGTATTAAATATATAAATTGTATATAACTATATACATTCCTATTTATTATTTAAAATGTACTTGGCATTGAAATTCCAGCCGACATGTGAATGAGATAGATCAATATATTAATCATTATATGAAAATCACAATCCCACCACCCATTTGCATCCAATGTCTTGTGATTTTTGTGATGCAACGTAACAACTACAATTGTGTCAATGTCAAATATTACATCATATGATTAGTTAATTAAACTTTTTGTCCAAAAAAAAAAAGTTTCACTCCAAAGCTAAATAATAATATTGCTAGGCAAAAACAATAATTAATATATCATATTAACTCACTAAACTTGGGTGGTAATGCGCCTAAATTTTACCTTTAGTTACCTTTTAAAATTATGTACTATAGTTTGATAATGCTTTCTAAATAAATATTTTTTATGTGTAATATTTCATACGGGATGAATAAATTATGATAGAAAAGTCTCATGTGAAGATCGATCTTGATTTATAAAATATAAGTGATATTCGAATTTGTAATTTTGACTACAAATTCACCGACACACCTAACTATGAGCTTCCAAAAGTTTATTTTATCATATTATTGTTTATTAATATCACCATATATAATATATTTCTCATGCTACACATGAATTTGGTATATAATTTATGTTGTTGTCACTTTATTTATAAAACTAATAATATGAGAGATGAGTGTTTTTGTAAAATGAGAAGTCTTTATCTTAGATTTTGGGCTAATCCGATTGAGGCAACACTTAAAAAGTAAGGCTATTTATCTATCCACAATCGCTATTCACAAATACTAGTGTTTGATAAAAGGGGTTATGTACAAAAAATAGACGAATTTAGAAAAAATTGTAATTTTCACCTGAATTTTTAGTTAAGCTAAAAAATATATGAATTTATATTTTTATTGCAATTTTCACATGAGTTTGACTTTCGGCGAAATTAGAGCTTAATTGTTAGTCAAAAGTTCACCTGATCTTCTAACTTCTGATGATGGAGAATATTTAGAAGCTTGGAAGTCTAAGAAGACAAAAATTAATATATTTGATTTAATTTTGACTGTCAATAAGCTCTAATTTTATTCAAAGTCAAATTTAATTAAGTAAAAATTGCAATAAAAATATAAATTCATGTATTTTTTTGCATAACCACTCGATAAAATTAAAACTCGTCATAATATTTTATTTTTAATTAAAATTGCTATCTTCTTTTAACTTAACCACTCTTGTATAGCTTTCATAGCCACTATTGCTAGAAATAGTAGACTCTTATTAGTAAGTCCAAGTGTTACAACATCATATCAAATTTAAAACAATTTAAGTAATTAATAGGCCCCATTTCTATCTTATCTTCAAGTATCAAAAAGTGACTATTCGAGTTGCTTCTCCACTTGCCATCATGTCATGAAAATATGGATACACGTACTTATTCTAGATATAATATAGTTGGAAATTAATTTATCCAATCTTTTATTGGTAAGCTGGCATAATTAATTAACTAATTGTACATGTTATATAGTTGGTATGGACCTAACCAATAATATTTAATCATTTTTCCTCTTTTTTTCCTCTTAAGATTCTAGCTTCCTCCAATTGATATCATACTCCATGTATCTCGTTTTCTTTGAAATGTTGGCATAGTTTACCTTTTCAAGAATTGTTTGTTGATTAGGGTTCTACCATGTGTTATAAATATGTATTTTCTTATTACCACATTCTAAGATAGGAATTTAATTAAGTTGCATGGTAGACTTTCATGTTCAACTTTGAAAATACACATATTAAAGTATTAATTTATAGGTTATTAGCGCTAAATACACAAACTTCGTAACTCTAGTAAATTTACGACAATTTGAAATTATGCTTAAATAAAGACCGGCGTGGCGTCTCGCACATTAAAACATTGTGGTTTCATGAGAGTAAGACATTGGTCAAGTAAAAGTGTAAAACACATGAAGTTGTTGGAAGCCCTTTGTTCGACTAAATGTCCCAAAAAAATAATTTTGCCATCTTAATTTATTTTTTTTACATCGCTGACAATTCATTTAATTTTTACCATTTGAAATGTCATGTCAGTTTTAATTTTAACATAATTTTAATTTTAACTTATCACCATCAATAATCTTAATTTATTTAAATTGAAGGTAAAACTGTTTGACTCTGATAAACTCGTTAGAAATAATTCATCTAGAACTATAAATCGTGCAAATGTTAAATTGAAATATTAGTTGCAACAACTGTATATAAATTTTTAATAATTGCAGCTTAATGTGGCACGTTTTTTATATTAATGATTCATATTCCGATCTGTATGATCTCTCACTGGAGAAAAAATAAGAGAAAATCTCTATTTTTGTGGCTCATCCACAAAAATAAATAAACAATTAATAAATAAAATAATTAAAGGATGACAAAGATACACGTCTATAAACTTCAAAATGAGACTTGAACAACCTCGTAACTAAAAAGTTAGGTATAAACGAGGGGTCTGAAAAATAATTTTGTAATTATATTTAACATTAGAAAGGTGAAGTAATCAATGTACTTAATTTATTCTATACCTCAATTTTAAAATGAAACAAAAATATGCATTCAATTATATTGGTTTGACCGACTAAATCAGACTGAATGTGTCCTTGAATATGAGCAGATTCAAAAACAGTTTTGAAATTATATTTGATATTGTAAAAGATCGAGAGAAAGATTGGTCACATACCTCATTTGTTAAAATGAAAATATATTATCCTATAAATTGCGTTGAATTAGCCTAATTCCTTAAATCAGATTGAATATATAAGAACATAAATTTTAAATTGAATAAAAATACATAAGAACATAAATAAAATTGAAAGTGGAACATAAAATGAAACATCACTGAATCTCAATCCACTTGTATTCATTTTTTATGTTCCACTTGTATACCACTATTAAAATATCATTTTAACAATAAAATTATTATAATGCAATGAATACAAAACAAAAAATTTAATAATTATTTTTAACTCCAAAAATAAAAATTGAATTCAAGAAAAAATAAAAAATGATAATGATAAAAGAAATAAAAAATGATAAAATTACTGAGATAATTTTATAGTTATAAGAGCGGTCAATTTACTTTATCCACCTCAAATAAATAATTAAACAAACACATAATTCAAATTGAAAGTAGAAGTGTTCATTAAAGTGACACACATGCATGTATGATCATCTCTATATATATCCTTATACATATGCAAGATTCAAGAACTCCTCGAGGAGCTTACCCCCCCCCCCCCCACCCCACCCCCACTCCAAGGCTAATTTGGTAATTTTGCTCCAAGAGGCGAAAAGCTCTCTCAAAATCCCAAAATAGAAAGAAAAAACAAAGAAAAAGAAAAAAGATGAAAGAGAAGAAGAAGATAATTCTAATTCCATATCCGGCACAAGGCCACGTCACCCCCATGCTGAAGCTCGCCGCAGTCATCGCCGGCCTCGGCCGCTTCCAGCCGGTGGTGCTCACGCCGGAGTTCATCCACCGCCGCATCTCGCCGCGGATCCACGGCGTGCTCTGCCTGCCGCTCCCCGACGGGCTGGACGGCGGCACGCCGCCGCCCGATTTCTTCGCCGTGGAGAGGGCCATGGAGGAGGCCATGCCGCCGGCCCTCGAGGAGCTCCTGCTCCGCGAGATGGCCGGCGGCGTCGCCTGCGTAGTGGCCGACCTGCTGGCCTCGTGGGCCGTCGAGGTGGCGCGAAGATGCGGCGTGACGGTGGCCGGATTCTGGCCGGCCATGCACGCCACTTACCGCCTCGTCGCCGCCATTCCGCACTTGGTCCGGACCGGGGTTATATCGGAAAACGGTACGCCTGGAATTTCAGTCTCGTATTTTATTTCATCCGACTATTTGATGGGTATTGTATTTGTTGCATGTTTTTTGATTTACAACTTAACTTACGCACGTAGATTAAAAATGTTGATTTATAAGTTTTGTGGTGTGATTAAAAATGTGCGTCTAATTTCTACGTAGATTAAGATATGAATATTGAGTACTAATTAAGTAAGTATAATTTGACAAAAATAAAATTTAATGTTTATTTGGAAAACAAATTAGACTGAGTTTTGATCAGTGGATATAAAAGGAATTACGATATATACTTACGAGATTCGGTACGTATTTTCATAATTTTGTGTGTATCATCATATTCTATTTTTATATATATTTTTTAAATAATATTTTATTATAATTTTATATATATTATACTTAATTTTAATTTATAAAAATTATTTAAATTATCGATCCTAATAATAATTTTTTTTTTACTTCATAACCTAATTTGATGGAATCAAACACCTTAATAGAAAGAGCTTCTTCTTCTTTTTTTCCCCCTAAAAAATGATTATTTCTATTTATATATATAAAATAAATATATCTCTTATAATATTTATTTCGTCATATTAATTAACAAAAAAAATCCATGTTTGTATATATCAAATATATAACAGCTGATTATTAATTGATTAAAAAAAACATATCCATTTTATCAAACAGCTGATTAATGATCAAATAATTAAGTACATGTGCTTCATCACGTTATCAATCATAATTTTTTATCATCTTTTTTTTAGCAAATCAATCCCATATGAATGACTTGATGTCTCAAGTAAAAAACTTAATTAACCTTATCATCTTCTGAATTTGTAAGTAAAGTAAATTATCTGTACAGTTATTTTTTAATCTTACAGAATAGTATAATTAATTAATTGGTGGATTGAATTATTTTCGTATATATTCTAGAAAAACATGTAGAATTAATTCCCCCATAACACCACGGATTTAATTAGGCCTTGAATCTTATCAAATTGAATACACTATTTGATTATCAATTTAGGGTATTTATATATATATTTTCTCACACAACCGACGCATATGTTTCTGTAATTTTTGCATCAATATTAAGATTCTTTGCACATGTCATAAACATTGATTCAGGCAATCATGTGTATGAATATACCTATATATAATTAATTTATTCAATATAATCATATGAGAAGGTACAACTCAGTGCGCATTTACTTTAATTAATTATTATAGAAAGAAAAAAAAGAATTGAAGAAAAAAGATCTAGCTAGATACTCAACAGCAAAATTCCAGGCGAAATGTGCGTTTTGACATCATGTTCTTGCATTATTTCAGCCTTTGACTCATAAAGAAATTAAATTAATTTAGTTACGCATATGATCAGAACTTGTTAATGTGTAGTCAAATATAAATTTGTTGCGACTCTATTATAAAAATGTATGTCCACTGTTATATAAATTTTATTATAAATGTAGCCAAATTTGATCTGAAAAATACTTTTATGGATATAGAATTAGGAAGGTCGATTCAATCTTAAAAAAAAAAAGAAAAAAAAGAAAATGGGGTAAAAAAAAATACTTATATAGATTTTGTAAATTAGGAAAAATAATGATTTAATTTCTATATGATTATTTTTATTATGTGGCAGGATGTCCAAGAAATCCAAGTGATCCCATTTCCTTGTCTTCCCAAGACCCTATCTTAACTACCAATGACCTCCCATGGCTTATTGGTTCTTCAAAAGCTAGGGTTTCAAGATTCAAATTTTGGACTCGAACTATCGAACGATCCAAAACTCTCCAATTCTTGTTAGTGAACACATTTTCAGAGGGATCTGAATCCATAATGCAACAATCAAACAAATTTGACAGTCAAGATTCGCCTCGAATTCTTGAAGTTGGACCCTTAATCATGCAGGCTGCAACGACTAGTGGTACCACTTTTTGGGAAGAGGATACGAGTTGCTTGGATTGGCTAGACAATCAAAATGTGGGTTCGGTCATGTACATTTCTTTTGGGAGTTGGGTGAGTCCAATCGGGGAAGCCAAGGTAAGAGCTCTAGCATCGGCGCTCGAGGCATCGAGAAGGCCATTCATTTGGGTGTTGGGGCCCGCATGGCATCGTGGGCTGCCTGACGGGTACACCACGAGAGTGGCTGCCCACGGGAGGATCGTTCAGTGGGCCCCACAGCTCGAGGTGTTGCGGCATCCAGCTGTCAGGTGCTATCTTACACACTGTGGATGGAACTCGACTATGGAGGCCATCCAATGCAAGAAGCCTCTCTTGTGCTATCCAATCGCGGGCGATCAATTCTTGAACTGTGCTTATATCGTGAATTCGTGGAAAATTGGAGTTAAGATTGAAAGATTTGGAATAGAAGACATCGATAATGGAATTAGAAAAGTGGAAGATCAGAAATTTAGGGGGAGAATTGAGGAGCTAAATGAGAAATTATTTGGAAAGGAAGGGAGCTCCAAAGCAATGGCAAATTTATCTACATTCATTACAGAAATTAATACATAGTAATATATACGAGCTAGCTATTGAATTATAAAGATAATTAAGGCAATTTTCAAAGGGTCTAGTTACTACTTATACTACTCAAGGTAACTCTTCTTAATGTGATTTTGACTCCCTTGTAATTTTGTAACAATGTTGTCGATCGTTTGGATGTAAAAATTAAATGAAATATTAGCATTTATCTTTATACCAACTATTCAATGTGAAAACGAATTTCAACATAACACAACTACATAGTTTTAAAATGCAAAATAATAGTACGATAATTCGCAACAAAAAATTAGCTCATTCACAAAATAATGAATTTGTCAAGTTCTAAATTTGGAGGCACAGTTTTCTCAACAAAAGTGTTTAAAAGTCAAAAGATCATTTTGAAATTAATGATAATCAAGCCTATGCTTAGGGAAAGCTAATTTCTAAATTAAGGCAGAGTTGACCATAATTAGTTATAGCCTTATAGGTGAGGTGTTAATTAACCAGACCTATTTAAGGATAATTTAATCGATCAAGTCACATGCAGGTAAAATTTGGTATATCAAACTCATTATCCAATTCAAAATGTTTCCAAAGAAGAAGCTGAAAACTAATTAAAATTTGAATATTTACTAGGTTGTGGGAGCATTCTGAAAATATGGCAAGAGCTATTTTTTATTTTTATTTTTTTTTCTTCTCATTTTTAGGTTACCTACAAAATAAACTAATTAAAGTGTGACCCAATTTTGAATTTAGATACATTTTACAAATATTCCAATTAAAAAATCTAATTTTTTAATTGTGACATAATTTGTTCAAAGATCATACACTTTCTTTTTTCACAATATTTTTCCAGCCATCTAAAAATTTAAAGCATGCATGTTTATTTGTCTACAAAATAAATTTTTAAATGATTATTGAAATATTTATAAAATGCGACCAAACCCAAATTCGTATCAAAATTACACCAAAAACGAAAAATACATTTTCTTTATATATTTTGATAGTTGGTTGATTATTTAGCAAATGGATAAAAGAATCCAAAAACAAAAATTAAGTCAAATTAGCTATAGACTTTTTGCAAAGATATCTGCACAAATTCATAAATAAAAAACCTTAATTTTTTTTTTTGAAAAAAAAAAACCTTAAATTTAGGTGTGAGACTTTCTTGATTCAGACAAGTCAAGAAATCGAACTCGAAGAAGACACGCTTTGTGGGCGTTGTTTGTTTACTAAATCCCAATATCCCGTCTTTTTACTTTCCCTTCCCTTCACTCCAAACAAAATTATCGACAGAAATAGAAAGAAAGAGAAAATAAACAGGAAATTATCTGCGTTTCTGTTTTGCACAATCATTAATGTGAGTTTTCACCTTGAATATGCCAATTTGCTGAATTTCTGTTTTTGTGCCTTTTCTTCGAATTAAAGTTCTCTTCTTTGTTGCTTTCTAGCTCAATTTCAGCAAATTCTGTTTTTGGGAGCTTCTGTTTATGCTTATTCTTGAATCCTACATCAAGATTTTATGTGGGTTTTTTATTGCGTTACTCTTTTCTTGCAATTACATGACCAAGAATAAAAATTCATGATTTAAGGGAGAGTTTGTGAATGTGATTTGGGTTTATTGGAAGTTGGTTTTAATTGATCAGTTATTTTGGTGTTTGTTGATGTTGTAGTTGGTTGCTGAGAAGATTGAGGTGAAGTTAGAATAATAGTATGAGTGATGTCTATAGGAATGCCAGTGCAAGCGGGAGCGGGAGCTCGAGCTCGAGTTTGAATAGTAGCTCACATGATACAGAGGATGATCACACCATTGCTGAGATATTGGCTGAGGAGGAGAAATTAAGTCATGATAATGGCAAGCTTGGCAAACGGCTCTCTCATTTGGGCTCGATACCGGTGTGTATGATCATCCTTTTGGTTGTTGGATTTCGAGTTTTGGTGTTTCTTGTTTGATGCTTGTGTAGTTTATGCATTTTTGATTTGGTTGTCTATGATCATTGATTTGGTTGGATTATGATGATTGGGAGTTACTTAAATTTTTCTTGGACTCAAACCTAATGTTTGTTGAAAAAATGGCAAGCTTGGCAAACGGCTCTCTCATTTGAACTCGATACCGGTGTGTGTGATCATTGGTTTGGTTGTGGATTTCGAGTTTTGGTGTTTCATGATTGATGATTGTGTAGTTTATGCATTCTTGATTTGGTTGTTTGAGAGTGACTTAAATTGTTCTTGGACTGGAACCTAATGGCAATCTTGGAAAACGGTTCTCTCATTTGGGCTCTATAACGGTGTGTACGATCATCGCGTTTGGTTGTTGGTTTTTGAGTTTTGGTGTTTCATGATTGATGATCGTGTTGTTTATAATGATTGGGAGTGACTTAAATTGTTCTCAGACTCGAACCTAATGTTTGTTAAACTCGTCTAAATCTGCATCTTGGCTAAATTTAGTTGCTACGAGTATCGATTGGTTGGATATTAATATATGGAAGTGTTTCTTGTGGGATAACTACAATTTGCTTGCGATAATGTCCCTTTGTTGTGAAGATGATATTGATATCTCGACTTTGTCAAAACTTAGATTCTTGAAATCATTGCTCAAGTTGAGAATACGTCGTCATATAAACCATGCGTCCGCTTACTTTTATTGAGAAGACTTACGAGGTTATTGTATTTCGCAGCACACTCCTCGGGTCATTGGAGATATACCCGATCCAAATGATGCGACCTTAGACCATGAGAGGCTAGCTCAGAGGTTTCACTCTATCTCGACACTTACATTTTCTTTACGTAGCCTTTGGTACCTAAGTAAAGAAAGAAAGAAGTAGCAAATAGAAGTAACATTGACTATTGCTTATTCTTCTTCTTTAAATTTAACCGTATGTTTGATTAAAGAAAGAAACTATACATATTCTTGGGAATTTGAGTTGATATTTTATTCATCATCTTCGTATCTGTCACTTTTTTAGGGTTAATTGCTTATAAATACATAAACTATAACAAAATTTTGGTTTTCAACCAAATCTACTTTTTTGGTAAAAAAAATACATAACTTTTAATTTTTTGAAATTTGACCTCACTGTCTTAGACTCTTAAACAAAAACTTAAACCTTCAAAATTGTCTCGAAAATTATTGTAATTTTGAACTTGAACCCGAGGAAAAGCTTGCCAAACGAAACACGATGTTGCTACTTGGACGTCCTTGGTATCTTTTCGTAATTAGTTACCGTTTTCTTTTTTACCGTTTCTATTTATACTAGGAATGCCATTCATACATTTAGCTATCATCAGGCTGGCGACCTATAGCTTAGCCGAAATGCAAATCGAGGGAGATGGGAATTGCCAGGTTGGTAATTTTCAGTCTACATTTCTGAGTTTCCTACATTTCTTTATCCTTTTCAATTATTTGTGATGAATTTAATCAATTTATGCTTCTGCATGTGTATAATTTCTCTGGTTATATCTGTAATTAGTCGCTGTTTTTCAGTTTCGAGCTCTCGCAGATCAATTATATCAGAATCCAGACTACCACAAGTTTGTAAGAAAGCAGGTTATCAAGCAGGTGCGTCTCAGCTTCTTCCTCGTCATCATGATGCATTGTATTCTTCGTTAAAACTAGCAAACCTTCCTTTCGATTTCCTATTGTATTGTCAAGTTCTTGTTTTGTCCAAAACTGCAAAGTCGGGCTTTTCGTGTCTTAAGCTCTTGCTTATGCACAGCTTAAAAGGCACAGAAGACTATACGAAAGTTATGTTCCGATGAGGTACAAACACTACGTGAAGAAGATGAAAAGGTCCGACGTGTAGACATTTTCTTACCGGTTTCCTTATACCAAAATATTAAAAACTCGTCATGTCTACTAACATGATGTTTGCTCAAACTGTAGGCTAGGCGAATGGGGAGATCACGTTACTCTCCAAGCAGCTGCAGATCGAGTAAGTGACACCTCGATCATTGATAAGTTAAACAACATCACTTCTTTGCTCTCTCCTCAGAATACGTGTTTGCGCTCGTGATATTCACTATGCTCACTACCTTCTTCGGCATTTTTGTAGTTTGAAGCCAAAATATGTTTGATCACCTCCTTTCGCGACACCGGCTATATTGAAATTCTCCCCAAGGATAGAAATCCGAGCAGAGGTACGACACGTCTTAACAATTTTCATCCACATATTGTGAAGCTTACATATTCTAGTCATACGTTCAAATTAAACCAAACATCAAGAACTATCAATGTAGAGGTGTCAAAACTGGCCCGGCCCGATTTTAGGTCAGGTCGAGCTGGACTTGTTTGTCTCAATAGAATTTTTTGGTATAATGGTTTTGCATTTGCCCTCTAAAACTTATGGTTGGAGGAAACTGTACCAACTAAGCTGCACTTCGTTGTCATGCTGGTTTGAAAGTTTGTGGAATCTTAATATTTAGACGAATATTAGATATAATCACTTATTTCTGCTATTTTTCATCCTAGAGTTGTGGCTAAGCTTTTGGAGTGAAGTTCACTACAATTCACTATATCAAGCCGGAGGTAACAAACTTCATTATACCGTCATGTCTTTCTTTCTAGCTCTAGATAGTCTGACCTAGGAGGCGGTGGTGGGATTCGAACTCGTGACCATTTAGTCATAAGATCGTCCGTTCCACCAACCAGGCCACCTAAAGGTCGTTTTGCAACTAGCATCTAACACGAGTACTTTATATATGTTGCCCGAATTTCGACAGAGGTTCCTACACGAACGCAGAGGAAAAAGCATTGGCTCTTCTAAAGCTCGTCGACTCGTAAATACACCTATTTCCCAACACATTTATACATATCCTTATACCTTGTTGTAACTAGATGCCACACCAAATTATTTCTTCTTTTTTATTTCACTGTATTTTTTATTGTCACTCAAATTTGCCTATGAGTTATGATTAGTTATGTTTTCACTTGGAAGGTATGTTTGTTGTAGTTTGAGGCTTTAAGTGATCTCTCTCCCACAAAATGTGTTATTGCAGCTTATTGAGTTAGGGTTAGGGCTGTCGAAATGATCGGTTCGGGCCGGGCCCGTATGATTATAATTGCAATATTGCATAGCCCAATGGCCCTACAATTCGGTTAGGGCTGTCGAAGTGGTCAGTTCGGGCTGGGCCCATGTAGCCCAATTGCCCTAAAATTCGGTCGGGGTAGGCGGCGTATCGGGCCGGGCCAAATAATACAAAAGTTGGGTCCCAAGAATTTGGAGAAAAGAAATAATACAAAAAAATGAACTGAAATTTTATCAACAACTTGCAAGTTGGTTGTCGTAGTCTAACATTTGTCTTTTTTAATTAAAACAATGTTAAATATTACTAAAAGGGATTGCTTTTCACGCAATAGATGTTGGTTTGCAATTGCAAATTGCAATTATTATTACTTTTTTATTTTATTTTATGCATTTTAAAGTAGCTTTAGTTTTATTCTCCTTGTAGACCTAATTCTTATGATTAGAGAGAAAAAATTGAAATGATGGGTTCTTTATAAGTATTGTGGAAAAACATGTCATGTGGTATCACTAATATGTCTATATCAACAAAGTGTAGAGCCCATGAATTGTGCAAGAACAAATTAAGTGGTCCAATATTCTTATGAGTGATACAAAAAATGCTAATAACAACATTTTTTTATATGTGTGGACCAAATAAGTTTGGGATTTATTAGTCGGCAAATTTCTCTTTCATATTGTGTTTTGTTTCATATAATATGACATTTCATATCGATGTGTCACACACCTTCTGTGAGCACTGTACACGTCTGTATTAATATATTTTTTTTTTGCTGTATTTTATAAATTATAATCAGAATCGTCAAAATTAGAAATTAAGTACAAACCAAAGCCGTTCGTTCTTTTATTATTTATAAATTCATAGAAAGGAATACAATTTATAAATTAAGAGAAAAAATCAATTGATGTGTGACATATCAATCATTTATTTGCATATTGATATTTTTTAATTGGCACATGTTACATATCATGCATTAACGAATAGATGAAATGCAATAATTGATGATATGTTGCGAAAAAAGGAGTTTACCTTTGTAACCTATAATGATTGAGGTATGTTATTGCTTTTTATTTTTATTTGCTTTTCAGTCTGAAATCTTTATGCATTATCATATTAATTTCATATAATATGATGTCTCAGTGCATAAATGTCTTTGCACATTTTTTTCATAATGTGTCATTTTTATTGCTAATTAATGTAAACATGCTTTATATTAATGAATATTGAGTATATTAAATAATATTGGGTATAATCTCATACTCCTTGATTTGTGCTTGAAAATCAAACTTTCATAATTTTATGGGCCACTTTTGTCTTAGATTTTCATCACATGATACACGCTATATTTTATATGTCTTGGGTTTTTTTATTTGTCCTTTTCAATCTATTGATTTATTCCAAATTAATTCCGTTTATCTCACTCACTTTGATATTTTGCTTCATAATTCTACGACAAAAAATAACTTTTAGAAATAGCAAAAATAATAACACACACACACACACATACACACACAGTATTTCATTTGCAATTAATTATAAAATTCTCATGTCTAAATTGTACATATACATACATATTAGTTCCTTCGTAATTAATTATAAAATTCTCATGTTTAATTGTAGTTATACATACACAAAACCACTCTACATCTAATAACTCTAGTCAATGCGAAAATACCATACCAATTAAAAAAATTAATGAGACTTTGACGTATATAATTTTTTTAAAAAATTATAAGAGGTATATATTATCTAATCAAATAAGCAATCCGCACGCAGGTGAAATCTCTACACTACACAAGACCTCTCACTCTCACAAATAGGAGTTTTTGAGTATCTCAATTTTGCCACTTGAACTATATCTACTTGAACTACATCTCGTCGACGAAAAATATATTTTAATAATTTGGATAATAAATATTTTTCATCTCCCAAAAAATCACAATTAATAATGGACACTAGATGAAGCGACAACTCAATATTATCCCATAAATGGTCGGCGGTAGTGTTACGTGTCGAACGAATTGAAAATAGATATTTTTATAATGAGAAAAAGCCTAAATCTATTTGATTCATTACAAAACAACTATGTTCAAATATCTTCAAACTAATAGATCGAAGATTTAAATTATTGCCTATCTTTCTATGTGTTTGACGTTGATTGTTCAACTCTATAAAAATGGTGTTATGAAGATATTAATATTGATCATCAAATGAAAAAAGAAAAGAAAAAAGGAAATAATATACTTATAAATTATAATTGACTATTATATTTGGTTTATTTTATATGAAGCTTATATGGTGTTTATCACGATTATCTTGTTAAAAGCTTGTGGTCAATAGTTTTTGTTATAGTGCTCGAGAAAAACCAAATCTATTTCCCTCAAATAATTCGTGTTTTTCGTAATTATTTTATTAAATTATATTAAAATAGTTTCAAAGTTCATATAAATTTCTCATCATTACACAAATATTTTTTTTAATATAAAATAACGAGTTTAATGCATATAAATTACGAAACTTTCATCAATAACTAATTTTAGATACTGAATTATTGATTCAAGCCGAATAATTGACATTATTTCATAAGAAATGACGTCATTTATGCTAATTAATTGTCGTGCTAGAACAATTATGTTATGTTAATTGTTTGATTAGTTATGCCAACAATAAGTCTGGTTGAAATTTTAAAATTAGTCGTGAAATCAAATTAAATTAATAGTTTAATAATTACTTTACCACATTTTGAAGTTATATATATAAAATTAGAATTGATGAAAGTTAATTAATTTATAAGTAAATTAAAAAAAAAAAAACAAGGCTAGATTTGTTATTATAAAAGCCACGAATAGCGTAACATTATCACCTCAGATCCCAACATCAAAAACATAGATCGCAAAAGTCAATGCTAAATTCTTACTTACTACGTCTGCTCATTCAATACACTCTTTAATTTTTTATTAATCAGATTAGATTAGATTAGATTAGAATTAGATAATCCCTCTCTCTCTCTCTCTCTCTCTATCTATCTCTCTCTCTTCTCGCGCTGAAGCGAATATACATACAATTTATATACATATACAATGCTCCACCACCCCCTCCCCCTCCCCCCCTCTCTCTCTCTCTACCTCTCTCTCTCTCTCTGTCACATAAATATGGGCACGGGTAACAGCTTACTGTGCGGGCAACAGTGACTGTTTTCGTCGTCGGCCTCAAAACCCTAATTATCGGCGGGAGGCGGTGGAGGCGGTGGTGGTTGGGTTTACAATTTGCATCGCCGTTCATGCGATTGGAGCTAGGGTTTTCATTCCGCGTCTGTTTAATTTGGTAATTATGGAGAGATCTGGAGGGAAAGATCTCAGCGACTTCACGGACCAATCCAGCAGCTCATTATCTGGTTCGCGCCTCGATTCACCTAGCTTTATCTTGTTTTTGGTTTTTTCTGATGTTTTGATTTTGATCCATGTTTGCGTTGTGTGGTTTTTGGTTCTTTGTAATTTGTTGGAGAAATTTGGGCGGCGAGCTAGTATTGTGCGTTGTGAATTGATTTTGGTTGCATTTTGTGTGTGTTTGTGTTGCTTGATGCAGATGCGGCGCTGTTTGATGCGTCGCAATATACTTTTTTTGGGAAAGGTGCGGTGGATGAAGTGGAATTGGGGGGATTTGAAGATGAAGATGAGTCTGCTCCTGGAGTGGAAGGCAGAATTGGTGGGGAAGATGATCTGAATGAGTATCATTTGTTTGACAAAGATGAGGTGAGCTATAGAAAATATACCGTTGCAATAGTAGCTTACATTACAGAGAACTGTATGCTTGTACTGCATAGCATATTTATTGTGTTGTTGGCCTTTTTTCTTGTATTCTTTGTTCTAATGATATGATACTTCTTATTATGGGTGGAAAAAGAAATAGCATAGCATCACAGGTGGTTTTTCCTAAATAAGTTGCATTCATGAATATTTGGAGACTCGTTCGTTATTTTGTTTTTGTTAAGGAGCTAATCTTTTGCTTGTAGATTGTACCTTATGCTGTTAATTTATTAGTCATTATGAGGCTTTTAAGTTGTTTGTTGGCCATTTCTTTGATTGGCTATAAGCATCGAATGCTTAGATATTAATTGCATTAGCTTGTTCTTTTTTTTCAGGGATCAGGATTAGGACCATTATCTGATATAGATGATCTGGCTACTACATTTGCAAAGGTAAGTTGCACTTGACTTGACCTTTGGATCTTTTGTATAGTGGTATTATGGTTCTTGATTTGCTTGCTCATGAGTATTTATTTATTTTATTAATTTCTTTTGCAGTTAAACAAAGTTGTTTCTGGACCTAGGCATCCTGGTGTTATTGGTGATCGAGGATCTGGATCTTTCTCAAGGGAGAGTACGTACATAGGATTTAGCTTATTTCCAAATCATACATTTTTAATTGCACACACCATACATTTTCAATTACATGTGTTTCTTCACACCCCCTGCACACCCACACACACGCACACTCTAGTCACCAAAGGGCCTCTCGTCCTTCATTAGACATGGTTTATTATGCTCTTTTTGAATGATATCATTCTGCAAAGGACAGAGGACAGAATCCCTTAGGACTTCATTTGTTACTCATATTATGAGAAACCGGATTCTAGTGCACTGTTGCTTTGTATAATTGAAATCCCATAGGAGGGCTAGAATAAGTTGAAATTCTATAATTGACTTGCAAGTATGTACTTCCATTTTCCAGATAATATTGCTTTGTATTCTATTTTGTTCTTCTGTTTCATGAATTAGCAGATGGCTTTATGATTAATGTTCTGTCATTTCAGGTTCATCAGCTACAGAATGGGCACGGGAAGCAGATTTCCCCGATTGGGGTGACCATCACATGTCAGACTCAGAGTGCTATGAGGAAAACAAGAGATGGTCGTCACAGCCACATCTCTCTTCATTGTTCCGTCGAGAATCTACACCATTATATAGAACATCATCATACCCTGAGCAGCAGCAACCGCTGCAACACTGTTCTAGTGAGCCTATTTTAGTCCCAAAGTCCTCTTTCACTTCTTTCCCTCCACCAGGGTCACAACAAGCTTCACCAAATAGTGGTCATCATCTTAGTTTGTCGTCTCTTTCTGGTGGGCCTCAGTTGCCATTCTCTTCTTCGAGCAACTCTTCATTAGCTAATTCTGCTCTCCTTTTGTCTGGCTTGCAACGTGGATACCATTATAACCCAAACATGTCACGTTTATCCTCACCTAATATCTCACGTCACAATCAACTTCAAAATCAATGGAGTAGTCATGCTGGTGTTCTTCATGGGGATCAGTCTATTCTCTTAAACAATATAATGCAGCAGCATCAGTATCAGAATGGGTTATTACCATCACATCTGCTGTCCCCACAGCAGCAGAGAGGACAACTTCCATTTCAAGGATCATTAGCCCATTTTTCAGCATTACAGTCTCAAATATACAGTACCTACCCCTCTCCTGCACATCTAAACAAGTATGGATTAGCAGACAAGAAAGAAGCAAAACCTAAATCTGGAAAGAGCAGACATTCTGTCAGGTTTTCCCATCAAGGGTCTGATGCTAGCAGCCACAAGAGTGAGACTAGTTTACCACAAATTAGATCTAAGTACATGACTGCTGAAGAGATTGAAAGCATTCTTAAGATGCAGCTTGCTGCTACCCATGGCAGTGATCCGTATGTAGATGATTATTACCATCAAGCAAGTCTTGCTAAGAAATCTGCTGAAACAAGGTCAAGGTTTCGTTTTTGCCCATCTCACCAGAAGGAACAATCTTCCCGTTCCCGTAACAATTCTGAACTACAGCCACATCTCCATGTTGATGCTCTTGGAAGGGTTTGTTTCTCTTCGATTCGTAGGCCTCGTCCTCTTCTTGAAGTTGACCCACCTCCTTCTGCCTGCGGGGATGGTAATGCTGAGCAAAAATTATCTGAGAAGCCTTTGGAAGAGGAACCAATGCTTGCTGCTAGGGTAACTATTGAAGATGGGTTGAGTCTTCTTCTTGAGGTCGATGACATTGATCGGCTCTTACAGTTCACTCAACCCCAAGATGGTGGGAGCCAGCTTAGGCGGAAACGTCATGTTCTATTAGAAGGATTAGCGGCATCTCTTCAGTTGGTTGATCCCTTGGGAAAAAGTGGAAATGCTGTCGGGCTCTCCCCCAAGGATGATATAGTGTTTCTACGTATAGTTTCCCTGTCGAAAGGCCGGAAACTTATTTCAAAGTTTCTTCAGCTTCTCATACCTGGTAGCGAGCTGGCTCGAATAGTTTGCATGGCCATCTTCCGCCATTTAAGATTTTTGTTTGGTGGCCTGCCCTCTGATGAAGAAGCAGCTGTTAGCATTAGCGGTCTAGCCAAAAGAGTCTCTCTATGTGTTAGTGGAATGGATCTTAATTCACTCAGTGCTTGTCTCGCTGCAGTTGTTTGTTCCTCCGAACAGCCGCCACTTCGTCCGGTAGGCAGCTCTGCTGGAGATGGTGCATCTGTCATTTTGAAGTCTGTTTTAGAAAGAGCCACAAACCTGTTGAGAGATCCTCAGTTTGGCGGAAACTACAGCATCCCTAATCCTGCCCTTTGGCAGGCTTCTTTTGATGCCTTCTTTGGTCTTCTGACTAAATACTGTGTGAGCAAGTATGACAGTATAGTGCAATCGTTAGTTGTTCAGAATGCACCGAACACAGAGGCAATTGGTCCAGAGGCTGCAAAGGCCGTAAGTAGAGAGATGCCCGTGGAACTTCTACGTGCTAGTCTGCCTCATACTGATGAGAGTCAGAAGAAATTGCTTCTGAATTTCGCTCAGAGGTCCATGCCTGTTACTGGATTTAATGCTCATGGTGGAAACAGCGGACAGATAAATCCCGAGTCCGTCCGAGGCTGAGATGGGAAATATCTAGAAGCTATGAATTGTAAGAATACTGTGGTGGTCTGGAGGTCATTCTCTTGGCTGGTTCTTCTTCTGAGTTCTGTTCCAAGTCTTGTTGCGGCAGAGATTGAGACAGAGCATGTGTATACGTCGGGCAGATTTTAACGCCTTAAGATTCTACATTTCAGTCTCTTCCAATGCCAAAGACTTCCTCCTACCCATCGCTTGCTCCACTCTGGCGGTGTCTCCTCCTCCTCCCTTTTAGGTCTGTAAAAGGGTTTGTTTTCTGCTTCGTTTTTATTGTTATACGTTCTTACACGACTGTGAGTTCATGTCGAAAGCTCTTGTATGCTTTTAAATCTAAAGAGCTTTTCTGTTTTGACGCTTTTTCTGTAACTCTGGATTGAAACCTTTTGACTCTTAAGGGTGAAATGTACAGCTAAGGTAAGGCATTGACGACGGTGGTGTTTTCTCTCTGTCAGTTTGGCTTCCTCCTAAAGTTCTGTAGAAATTAGGAAGTCCGGTGGCATCGTCGTCGGCCGATAGGATAGCGGCAGTAGTGCAGGTTGGGAGATATGGTTGTTTATGAGGAAGCTTGTAGTAGCAGTTAAACATTCTTGTATGTTGAATTTTCTGGGGTTCTACTAGCCCATTTTTACTGGCTCTGTAGATCTCTTTATGTTATCTCTCTCTCTCTCTCTCTCTCTCTCTCTCTCTCTCTCTCTCTCTCTCTCCTCTCTTTTACATTGGATTTTCTCTCTGATTTGCCAAATCTTCTTTTTGTGGAAATTATGGTATATTGTTGAACAAATACTCTTTCATTTAAAAAGGTTGAAGTTGTTTGGCAGGTTTAGTTGAAATAGGGATTGGGGATTTGCCTAATATTTGGACTTTTGGATTTTTGGATTTTTGTGAATAAATATGCTAAGACTATGCAAATAATTTTTGTTTTTTGTTTTTTTGCTCTACACTTGATGCCGGTTTCCATTAATGTAAATAAATGTCATCTATAATTTGTGTATTGAAAGGATTTAAAAAGAAAATGCCTATATTTGAATTTAAGCATGTATGTGATGGCGTTTTGTAATACTATTGTTTTGATAATAAGTGTGACTTTGGTTAATCTGATGATTTGATATAAGACTGTTCCTTTAACTTGGGTGGCATTCTCATATCAAGATAAGAAATTTAACATTTGAAATTATGGTTCACATTCATATTAAATAGTGACTATGAAAATGATATGTTAGGTATATCATAATAAAATGGGAGACTTTTAGTAGTTGTAGGCTTGTAGCACTCTTGAATCTTGATTATAGCTTTCCTACTATTCTTTGTTTTCTTTTCTTTTTCTGAACAACAAATCAGATCGAGACAAAAGGACTGTCTAACGAATGCATCAGCGTGGATAATTCTTAGGGGTTATATAGCTAAAACATTACACGAATTTTGAAAAAAATTATAATTTTCACCTGAATTTTTAATTAAACTAAAAAAATATATGAATTTATATTTTTGTCGCAATTTTCACCAGCACTTTCAATTAAATTAGAACTTAATTGACAGTCGTCGAAATTAAGTCAGAGATATTAATTTTTGCCTTCTTGGACCTCCGAACTTCTAAATATTCCTTATCATCAGAAGTTAGACCAACATAAAGTGAAATTCCGACTGACAATTAAGCTCTAAATTTGTTGAAAGTCAAATTCACGTGAAAATTACAACAAAAATATAAATTCATGTATTTTTTTTGCTTAATTAAAAATTCAGGTGAAAATTACAATTTTTTTCAAAGTTCGTGTACTTTTTCGATTTTTTGAAAAGTTGGATTATTTTCTTTTAAGAAGAAATCGAACCTAATTTAGGATTTCGTATGTAAAAATATAAATTGGGTGAGATGTTAGTACTGTGCGAACGTCCATAATTCTTCATTAAGGGGTTTTTTTTTTTTTTTTTTTTTTTGATCGGTCAAAGTCATGTTAGATGTTAGTAGTTAGTTCCCCATCCACTCCAAGAACCACCTTATATCTCCATTCACCAAACTCCACCCTTATATCTCCAATCACCAATTCGTTCCCAAGAGGGATCGAACCCGGGTCACTTCACTTAAGTGAGGACCCGGTGGCCAGTGGGCTAAGCCCCCTGGTTAAGGGGTAATAAAAGGTTAATTATGATTGTAATTAAATTATAATTATTAGTATTTTTTTCAATTTTTAATCATGGGAATATTTTTTAGCTAATATATTAGGTGAAATATCAAATTGACTTCAAAATAAAATTCTGCTATACGTCTCCATTAGTATTAGTATTTAATTACCTTCATTGTCCTTATTGATGAGATATAAAATTACGAGATTATTTTATATTTAAGAGTAATACTTTGCTTAAAATAAAAATAAAAATAGGATAAGCGATTCACATGGGCACGGCTTTTTCTTCATTGCCATCTGCGTTGACTGACAGCCTTACTATAACCAATTAAAATCTTTGACTTTTTCAAATTAACCAACGATGATAATTACAAATAAATAACAATAATTCATAAGTTCCTAACAAATTTATAGATTATAACAATTAGTTAAAAAAAATGATTTTTAAATAACGTGATAAGAAGTCGGCAAGCTAGGTATGCACGTTTCCGCGTTAATGTCTCAATTGAAAGCAAAATCCACATACAGCCAAAATTTATTTAATTATTATAGCCTAATAATTTATTTTTCTACTATTTCAAATGATTGATAAATAATAATATTATTTTTTTAAACCACTACAACTAATTTACTAACATTTTTTTTTGGATTTCCTTGTGCAAGGATTACGATTCTGTTCCTAATTAATTTTCTATCTAGATGGCCAAATTTTAATGCAATATTAAATGTGATTTACTATCTTTTGAGTAATTAAATTATTTAATATGCTATAAATTGTCAATCTTTTAGCATTTGATGACATATTTAAGACTTAATAATTGTTTTTGTTCTCAAAATCGTATTAGCAAAATATATACGTCTAATTGTCTAAACAGTAGTATTTAGTATTTGATTTCATTTTGCATGAATAGGATTATGATAATTTGATATCCCTTCAAAAAATCAAAAGCCAGATTACACCAATATTTTCTCCAAAAGAAAACAAAAAACAGAAAAAAAAAGAAAAAGAAAAAAAGTCTTCCTCTTTGAATACCTACTGCAATTAGACCAAGTCTCTCTCTCTCTCTCACACACACATACACAGTGAGGATGCATGGTTGTCTCTCTCATTGGTTTCATGGCAATATTTGCGTGCTAAGCATAATTGTAAATTTGTAAACTCCTCAATTCATGGTTTTGTCATCGTTGGTTATACTCATCTCAACATGGTCCACTTTTCTTCCATTACAATGTAATGCCTCACAAGATTTTCTTAATCCCTCACATTCATTCATCCTCAATTAATCCCCTACTTATAGTCCTATATATATATATATATATATATATACATACATGTAGAGAGAGAGAGAGAGAGAGTTGTAGCAGCCCTTTGACATTTAAACTTTGATTATTAATTGGTCTCTTTGTCTCTTGGTTTTCCTTAAAAACCAGCAAAAGGTACTAATTCTTCATTTATTCTTTGTTATTTTCATAAAAATCAGAATTGGAATTAGGTACTCTCTCTCTCTCCCTCTCTCTCTCTTGATTGCATGGTCATTGGGAGGTTTTGTCTTCTGTGATAAAGTGTTGAATCATTGGTCCCAATTGGGATTGGTTTCTTGGAATGAAAAAAAGAAATAAGTGAAAAAAGATTTGATTTTTATGGTTGGATTATGTGTTCTTGATGATTTGATTATGTGGGCTCTTATGTTATAAACTGTAATTAGCTCATAAGATTAGTTTATTTCGAAATTTGATAATAAGGTTCTATTACTTGGTATGAGCTTACATTTTGATAAAGAATGGCTTTTCTTGATAATAAGGTCCATTTTTTCTCTTTTCTTGATCAACCAGAATGATGGGATTTTTTGTTTTTTTCTTCCATTCAAATTTGATGATCATTAATGTTGCCAAATCAAAATTCTGAATTGCAGTGAGGATATTTAACTCAAACTCATTTGATTTTCTATTGTTAGTTTCTTCAAGCATTTGTTGCTTGTTTCTTTCCTGCAACATGGCTGCTGCCTAATGAGACAGAGATATCATTATACAAATTGGATGTTTTTCCTTCGTTTTCAATGAAAATTTGTAGTGGGATTCAATGGTGTTTTCTTGTCCAAGACCAGCTTGTTTTCGACTCTGCATTTCTGCGTTTTGAGATGAAAACGAGAACGTAGCAAAGTGCAGAGGCAAGATTTTTTATAGCTGCAGAAAATGTTAGTATAAGTTTTCAAGAATTTTTGTTGATTGAATTTTCTTCTTCCTTTTGGAGTGGAATTCATCGGTGTTTTCTCGTTCAAGTCTCCTCTGCATCGTGCGTGTTTTGAGATGAAAAACGAGACGTAGCAAAGTGCAGAAGCAATAATTTTTATAGCTGCAGAAAATATTAGTATTAGTTTTCAAGCATTTGTTGATTGGATTTTCTTCTTCCTTTTGGAGTGGAATTCATTGATGTTTTCTCATTCAAGTCTCCTCTGCATCATGCGTGTTTTGAGATGAAAAACGAGACGTAGCAAAGTGCAGAAGCAATAACTTTTATAGCTGCAGAAAATGTTAGCATAAGTTTTTCAAGCATTTCTTGATTGGATTTTCTTCTTCCTTTTGGAGTGGAATTCATCGGTGTTTTCTCGTTCAAGTCTCCTCTGCATCGTGCGTGTTTTGAGATGAAAAACGAGACGTAGCAAAGTGCAGAAGCAAGAAATTTTTATAGCTGCAGAAAATGTTAGTATAAGGTTTTCAAGCATTTGTTGATTGGATTTTCTTCTTCCTTTTGGAGTGTAATTCATCGTTGTTTTCTCGTTCAAGTCTCCTCTGCATCGTGCGTGTTTTGAGATGAAAAACGAGACGTAGCAAAGTGCAGAAGCAAGAATTTTTTATAGCTGCAGAAAATGTTAGTATAAGTTTTTCAAGCATTTCTTGATTGGATTTTCTTCTTCCTTTTGGAGTGTAATTCATCGGTGTTTTCTCGTTCAATTCTCCTCTGCATCGTGCGTGTTTTGAGATGAAAAACGAGACGTAGCAAAGTGCTCGTATGGAGAAAAATCGCCTCTTAGCAAGAACATAGGCTGCCTTCATCTGATATACATGATGCTTTTCTGTGTTAAATTTTCTCTGGTGGATTAATCACTCGAGCAATCTCAAACATTCGTTGCAGGTATGGATTTCATGGAGGCCAAACGACGAGGCAACTTGACTAGGCAGCTCCTCGTGGTGGCCGGAGCCGCTGCACTTCTCATTCTCATCATCAGTTGGTGTAACACCACTCCAACTTCTCTCAAGGTACTCTGCTTTTTCTTCATAAAAAGACTCGAGTTTTCTTGAAATTTTGAGCGCGTATGTGTTGCCACGCAGTTCTCTCAGCACGAGCCTGGCGTGACACACGTGCTGGTGACCGGAGGGGCCGGCTACATAGGCTCCCACGCAGCTCTCCGGCTCCTAAAAGACTCGTATCGCGTCACCATTGTGGTATATTTACACATATCATAGTTAGATTTATGCGTATATGTATGCAGACATGTATCTTACGCGTTTTTGTGGGGTAGGACAACCTCTCTCGTGGCAACATTGGCGCAGTTAGAGCCCTCCAAGAGCTCTATCCGGAGCCGGGGCGACTCCAGTTCATCTACGCCGATTTAGGAGATGCATCTGTGGTATCACTCTTTACACTATTTGGCCTAATTTAGCTCTTTGTTTTAGTGAAATTGCAATTTTTTCTTGAATTTTTATATATATTAGGTGGAAAAAAAAATGTTAAAGAAAATGCTATATTTGGCCTAATTTAGCTCTTTGTCAAGTGAAAAAAGTTGTAACTTTTTTTTTTTCTTGAATTTTTTATATTAGGTGAATAAGATTTTCAAAGAGAATGCATTTGATGCTGTGATGCATTTTGCTGCTGTGGCCTATGTTGGGGAAAGCACAGCTGAACCTCTGAGGTAAGTGAAGATAGCCCCTGTCTTTTCGTTGCAGCAAACGTCGTGCCCTTTTAATCACACTTGCCCCCTCGACCGGTGCAGGTACTATCACAACATCACCTCCAACACCCTCGTGGTCGTGGAGGCGATGGTGGCCCACGGCATCAAGACGTTGATCTACTCGAGCACTTGCGCGACGTATGGAGAGCCCGAAAAGATGCCTATTACAGAAGTTACTCCACAAGTAAGCACTAGCAGACCCAAGAAAAGCTAAGGGGGGCTTATGCCCCCTCAAACAAATTTTCTTGTTTTATAGTTATTTTTAAGGGATAATTGCGTGAAAATACACAAACTTTGCCAAAAATCCATATTTGACGCGAAGTTAGGATTTTACATTTTAATACACCAACTTTAGTTGTTGTCCAAATTTGACACGCCTTAATTCTTAAAAATTCAAAAAATAACCCCTTTTTGTAAATAATTATACAAAGACTCACTTATGTTATTATTTGGGACATTTAAACCAAAACAAGATATTTCCTTATGATGTTTTCTTTTAATCTTTGATCCGCGCCTAAAATGGTTTAAAAGAAAACATCATAAGGAAATATCTTGTTTTGGTTTAAATGTCCCAAATTATAACATAAGTAGGTCTTTGTATAATTATTTACAAAAAGGGGTTGTTTTTTGAATTTTTAAGAATTAAGTCGTGTCAAATTTGGACAACAACGAAAGTTGGTGTATTAAAATGTAAAATCCTAACTTCGCGTCAAATATGGATTTTTGGCAAAGTTTGTGTATTTAGGTGCAATTTTCCCTATTTTTAAAATAGCCAAATCATGAAAATTGTCTTTCATAATCTCAAATTCAAAATGTAGAAAATATAGCCCTTATCAAACATTTTTTCTATAAGTGATGATGGGATTGATTTTCGAATGATTTTGGACGTTTTTAGGTACCTATAAATCCATATGGGAAGGCCAAGAAGATGGCTGAGGACATCATTTTGGACTACTCAAAGACATCAGACATGGCTGTGATGATCTTAAGGTACTTCAACGTGATCGGATCGGACCCCGAGGGGAGGCTCGGGGAGGCGCCTCGCCCGGAGCTGCGCGAGCAAGGCCGGATTTCCGGTGCTTGCTTTGATGCTGCTAGAGGCATCATCCCGGGCCTAAAGGTACGGGATGAACTTTTTTTTTTTTTTTTTAAACGAGAGTACGAGATATCCTCGATTATGTTATATGCTCTAACTTAAAAAAACGCCGTCGTCGTATTATCAAAATGGTTTGCAGATCCGAGGAACTGACTACAACACCGCTGATGGGACTTGTGTGAGGGACTACATTGATGTGACTGACCTAATAGATGCACATGTCAAGGCTTTGGCCCATGCCGAGCCCAAGAAAGTCGGAATCTACAACGTCGGCACGGGAAAAGGTTTGTTCCGCCGTCCTATATAGCATTGTAATCAGAGCTGTCAAAAATGGCCCGACCCGACTTCAGACCGGTCCAAGTACCAATTTGTACACAGCATTGTAACTAGAGCTGTCAAAAGTGGTCTGACCCGATTCCAGCCCAACCCAATTTGCCAGTCTATACATAAAAAAGTGTTTTTTCTCAGGCTGAGCCGGTAGAATTGTGGGGCCCATGTGTTTAAGCAACACCAAACACGGTTCGGCCCGGCCCGGCCCGGCCCGTATAGGCCTACACCCCTTTTAAAACCGACTCGACCCATTTGACACCTCTAATTATTGTCCGTCGTTTTGAAATGCAGGCAGCTCGGTTAACGAGTTTGTGGCGGCCTGCAAGAAGGCGACGGGCGCGAACATCAAGGTGGAGTACCTGAGCCGGCGGCCGGGCGACTACGCCGAGGTGTACAGCGATCCGTCGAAGATTTGGAACGAGCTCGGCTGGAAAGCCAAGTACACGAATCTAGAAGAGAGCTTGGCTACTGCTTGGAGATGGCAGAAGACACACAGAAATGGCTACGACAGTTGAAACTACTTCTTGGAGTTGTGTCTGATTTTGTGATCAACGAGGATCGGTCCATGTTTTTTTGTGTAGAGAGAGAATGCAAAGCCATATATAAATACGTGTGTTTCTCTCTATAAGTCATAAGGCAACTGACGAAAAGGTTTCATTCTTTCTGTGTATAAAAACGGAATTTGTATTGCGATGATATATATAACTAATTTGTAGCTCCTCAAAAATTTTTACGATTTAATTTTCAACTAAAATCTAACTTTGAGAGTTCGAATTTGATTAATAACTTCTAGATTGAGATATTCTACATGTATTCATGGAAATTTGTTTTTGTTAGGGGGCTTAAGCCCCCACTAGCAAGAAAATTTGTGTTCTATTATTATAAAAAATGAGAAAATTGTTGATAATTTTTGTAAATCGTTGTAAATAAAATCTATGAGTGTTAATAAAATTGAATAAAAATTTACTTTTGGAAATTTCAAATTTGAAATCAAGAAAACATAAACTCCACCCACTTATATATATTTGTTGGGTATTATCACCACAACAACAAATATTTTTTTAGGTGGTCTAAATTTTGGAGGTAAACGTGCCATTTACTCTACTTATAATTAAAGGAAAATGTCATTTTCATTTTTTTTTTATCAGCATAAATTAAATAGGCACCATTGTTGAGATGAAGAAGCATATATAACTTATATCTTTTATTAAGATATCACAACCAAATTTTGGGCAAGAAATCAAAAACTCATTATCTAAGCATGGCTTTGCAATTGAGCAGTGCATGCTACTTCTCTGCATTGAGTAGGAGTGCGGTTGGTGCAGTTAGAGGCGGCAGTGTAGGTGCGAAGAAGGCTGAGGTGGAAAAAGTGAAGCTTGGAGGCTCCGAACTGCAGGTGACCCGGATTGGAATCGGATCTTGGTCGTGGGGCGACGCCACTTATTGGAATAACTTTGAATGGGATGGTAAGTTGCTCTGTGTGTGTGAGAGAGAGAGAGGATTGTATTTGTTTTCATTCTCTTTTTGTGTTTCTTGAGCTTCTTTTTTTTTTTTTCTAATATTATTCTCTATGTTATTCAATTTAATGCCTTTTTAAGAATGATACGAGTTTTTAATAAAATAATGCAGTGTGTTGTGAGTTGAATAAGAGTTCTAAATTTATGAGAGTGTTAAAAGTGATTAAAGTAGAGTAAGAGTTCCATTTTTTTTTAGGTTGTGTGAAGTAATTTTACTAAAAATAGAAAAAGACATAAAATTGGGGGACGATCTAAATATATTAATTTTAATTTACATAGGATTAGATGTACCCGAAATTTTAATTTAGGCCGAATTTCGAAAAATTCAAAATTTATATATTAATTGATTAAAAAATAATATTAATTAAAAATTAAAATTTGGACACACTTCATGTAGTTATAGACAATAAACTAACTATACCTAGTGCTCACCAATTCAAAGTTTTTTACCTTTAATTTACATTTTCTAATTATAAAATGATTATTTGGGTTGCATTCATTATTCTAAATTTGAGGGTGTCTAAGTTTCTTATATTCTAATTATTCTTGATCTTAGTATCATAACCTTTATTACGATGAAGCGCAGTCTGTTGGTAAGACGCTTCTCCTTCAACTAATAGGTCGGGAGTTCGAATCACCTAGAAGACTAGAGTGTGAGTGTGTTTTTTCTTTATTTGAGCATAATAATTTTTTTTAAAGTATCGTAACCTTTATGTTATGATAATAGACAGGAAACTAAAGGCAGCTACGGCTGCATTTGATGCCGGCATTGATTCCGGCATCACATTCTTCGACACCGCAGAGGTCTACGGCTCTCCGGTAAAAAAAAACTCGCTCTCTCTGCATCCACGCTCTTCAAATCCACTCATCACGACGGCCTAACAACCTCGTTGCAGATGGCATTGGGCGCCATGAGCTCCGAAACATTACTAGGAAAGTTCATCAAGGAAAGGGAGAAAAGGTGCCAAGATTTAGAGGTAGTCGTTGCCACCAAATTCTCCGTTTTCGGGTGGAGGCTAGGGCGCCACAGCGTCGTCTCCGCCCTCAAAGACTCCTTAGCGCGCCTCCAGCTGCCGTCCGTGGACCTCTACCAGCTCCATTGGTATGGAAAACTAGGCCTCTAAGAGGAGTTGGGAGGGGCTTAAGCCCCCATTACTAGGGACGGACACAGAAAAAATTCTTTGGTGGAATTAGAGGATATATCTAAATTTTGAGTTTGAGATTTGGAAAAAAATACTTTTCTTAAATTTTGATCTGGTGATGGAGGCTATTCTACAATAATTCACAAAAAATACAGATAATTTATTATTTTAAAAGAATAATAATACTTCCTCCGTCTCACAAAAACATGAACGTTTTTCCATTTTGGGGTGTCTCACAAAAACATGAACCTTTCCATTTTAGTACATCATGGCCCACCACTACTTTTCCTTAATTAATTCATTATTCTCACAACACCTTTTAAAGTGGAACCCATTTTCCACTTACTTTAACTCTCAACTAACATTTCTTAAAACCCGTGCATTTATCTTTGTTCATGTTTTTGTGAGACGGAGGGAGTAATAAAATTTATTGTTTGGGGGGGGCTTAAGCCCCCTTGGATACTCTTGGGTCCGCACCAAATAAAAGATTGTGAATCATAGTACAATAGCCACCATCGTCAAATCACAAGGTAAAAAAAATTATCTTTTTAAAATCTCAAACTCAAAATTTTTAAAATATTTCTCCTAGCAAGAATTTTTTCTGTTTTTGATTCTCTCTTCCCTTTTTTTTTCCCCCCTAATGAAATTATGATATGTTTTGTTTTGTATAAACTATTTCAGGCCTGCAATATGGGGAGATGAAGGTAATGTTTAATGAGGGAATTCTTAGCCTATTTTCGTCATTTTTTCATGATTTTAGAACTTAAAAAAAAAATTTATTTTTTGCTAGGTTATATTGATGGTCTAGCAGATGCAGTGGAGCAAGGTCTGGTTAAAGCTGTTGGGGTATCAAACTATAGTGGTAAATATTTGTTAATCAAGAAATGCAATCATTTATATATTTCTTTACTTTCATTTTCGCTTCAAATCTTGCATTTAATGAGTGTTGACACAAGGGTACTCTAGGGGGAGCTCTAGCACCCCCAACCAATTTTTTTTTAAAAAAATAATCCCCGAAAAAAGTTGATTTTAGCCTTTTTCAAACTAATTTTCTGCGTCTGCCCCCGATTTCAGAGAAGCGCCTTTGTGCAGCTTATCATCAGCTGAAGAAGAGAGGCGTACCTCTGGCTTCGAATCAAGTGAACTACAGCCTTATATACCGATGGCCCGAGGAAAATGGCGTGAAATCGGCTTGTGATGAGCTCGGGATCACCTTGATCGCCTACTCGCCTCTTGCTCAGGGTGTGGCTCTTTTTTTTTTTTTGAATTTTGAACTATGATCCTATTTTTTGTGCATTTTTAAATTTTGCATCATGAATTTTTGAGTGTTTGATTTATGGCATGTCAAGTAGGTGCTCTAAGTGGGAAATATAGCCCCAAAAAAACTCCATCTGGGGTTAGAGGAATGATTTATACTAGTGAATTCATGGGAAAAGTGAGTGATTTTCATATAGAGAAATGTTTTTTTCCTTTTTCTTGATATGGTGCCAAATTTCTTGATTTTGTTTGTGTTATATGTGTAGTTACAACCTTTGATGGATCGAGTGAAGGAGATAGGAGAGAGCTATGACAAAACCCCTACTCAGGTTTGCTACTTCATGTTATTCGGTTTGACCCGGTCTTGACTCTTCCCAAACTCTCGGGTTTGGTTACCTGAAAACCGATATGACCTAATAATACAGAGCCTTATGACCTACAATCGGGCTTTTTGAACTGTTCACGGGCTAAAGATATAAATTTTCATGTTATGTGTCAAATCACATCAGCCTACGGTCCACTCTAATTCGAAATAGGGATCGAAAAAACGTGTCATAGTCTTTAAATTTCTTTATTTGGCTGTTAATTTATCAAAAAAAAGCAGGTGGTGTTAAATTGGCTGATTTCACAAGAAAACGTCGTCCCAATCGCCGGAGCTAGGAATGCAAAACAAGCTGAGGAGTTTGCCGGTGCAGCCGGATGGCGGCTCAGCAACCGTGAAGTCGATGAGCTCCGATCCATGGCTTCAAAAATTAAACCCGCCATAGGTTTTCCGGTAGAGAATTTGTAGAGTTTTCCTAAATTAGTAATGATCTGTACATGAATTAAGACACTAGTTATGAACTAGATAGTAATTCATCTCAATCATATTACCACCTAAAGTAAATTCTCTTCCAATAATGAGGTATCCATGCTATTACATTCAAATTAATGTTGCAACATTCATTCCTATTTTAATCGATATTCTCTCCACAAAAAATGGAACATATTTTTTGAGCACATATTTTAATAAAATGAGTAATGTTTTTTATATAATGGAGAAAATGGTCTCATCATTGTATGAAATAAATGGTTGAAATTGAATTAAATATAATTTTTTTTATAAATAAGAGATATTTGTAAGAATAAAAAAAAATGTAGACCCATACAGGGAAAGTGCCTCAATTTTCGTAAATGCTAAAAATAATAATTGAGTTTTAGTACAATTTGATTTAATTTTTTGACATCAAAATTGAGTATAAAAATCTCATAAAAAAATTGAGTATAAAAATAGACTAGATTTTTCATGAGGAATTATTTCAAAAAAAATTAAATAAAATAAAGTACAAAGAAAGAAAAGGAGCATTCTTTCTTACCCACGTATTTGAAACAAGAACCATATATCTCCACGAAGATCACTTCCAATCTTCCATGGACTATAATAATTACTCAATTCTTCTCGACGAATCCAAAACCCCACTTTAATTCTCACCAAAATTCATAGGAAAATCCAGTGGTTTATCTAAGATAGTGAGGCTGCCATGGCTTTGCATTTGAGCAACGCTTGCTTCTCTGCGCTGAGTAGGAGTAAAGTTAGTGCAGTGAGAGCTGTGGCTTCCGATCAAGGGAGCGTTGCGGTGAAGACAGCTGAGGTGGAAAAATTGAGTCTTGGAGGGTCCGAACAGCAGGTGACCCGGATTGGAATCGGAGCCTGGTCGTGGGGCGATACCAGTTATTGGAATAATTTTGAATGGGATGGTAAATTACTTCATCTTCTTCCCAAATTTTGGGATTCTTGAATTTTTGTGTGTGTGTGTGTGTGATTATAGTCAGGGGCGGAGCTAGGGGTGGGGCGGGGGGGTCACTGGGCCCCCCTGGGATTTTCAAAAATACTAGGATATTTTCGTAATTTTATATTAAAAATAAAAAAATATATAATTTTATCTACATTATTATCTTGTTGAGCTATTTTATACTGTAATTGATATGTAAGCTTTAGAGTTAAGATGCTTAAAATAAGTAAACACATAATTAATTTATGCATATCATGCTTGGATTTGATTTTAGAGATTTATTTTTTGAATTTGATATTGAAAGTTACTTTGCCTTACAAAGTTTCATGGAATTTTGGAAAATAAAATCATAAACTATTTTGAATTTGCAATTTTAATGTCTTTTGAGTGTGGCGAATTAAATCACTATTTTTTCAAGTTTTGCAATTTCTTCCCCCAATTTTTTTCGATCGCTAGAGTGTTGAATTGGAGCTTACGTGGATTAGTAAAGACGACGGCGTTTTTGTGAGGCCTAAACGACATCGGTTCGTAACATTTCAAATAAAAATTTCTCCAAATTAGAAAGAGACTGTATCATGTATTTGCACTATATATAATATTCAATATTTAGTAATTTTATTGCAAAATACAACGTAACATGAATATGAGCTTGAAAATCTGTTAAAATGTGTTTTTTTGTAATTTAAATAATATTACAATTGTGTTATTGATTATCATTTATTTTTAATATAATTTAGTTAATTTTTTATTTTTTTATTTAATTATTAATTTTCTTTAAAAAAAAATTGGACCCCCCTGAATAAAAAGTCTGGCTCCGCCCCTGATTATAGTCTTTGTTTGTTAAAGTTGTTTGGATTTTGCTGTTGCTGGTGAAGTGTCAATAGTGTGTGTGTGTGTGTGTTTGTTTGTTTGTTGAAGAATGTGGTGAATTTGAGTTTCATTATGGTTGGGATTTTTCTGTTTCTGGTGTTGCATAGGAAACATATTTTTGGCTTGTTTTTATTGTAGCATTTCTTGAGTTTTTTACATCCCTATATGGCTATATTTATTAAGTACTTCCTTTATCCACAGAAACTCTTACTCGATGAAGTGGGCACGAGTTTTAAGCAAAATAGTCACTCTTTTCCGATGAAGCGGACATGAGCTTTAAGAAAAATTAGTTGTATTTGGACGGAGTAGGGAAAGTGTTTGTGGATGAACGAAAAAGGAAAATTTAGAAGTGTTTTGTGGACTGGGGGAGTATCATAAGTATCATAATATACTCTCTTTGTTCTCGAATAAGTGTCCCCTGCCGTCAAAATATACAGACTAAGAAAGTGAGCGATTTCACTCTTTTTACCCCTAATTATTATATGGGAAACCAAAAAAAGTAACAAAAGTTGTAATGATAAGGATAAAAAAGAGAAGTTTTGCATCATTTTGCCATCAAATTCTGAAATGGGACGAGACAAAATTCATTTTCTTGTATACCATTTCTTGAGTTCTTGTTTTTGTTGATGCCATGAAACATTCCATCATATATTTGTGTGTGTGTGTGTGAAGCAATGTGTACACGCTTCACTTTCATTTCTTGAACATTTGCTTTCTCGTTTCACTTCTTCAACATTCGCCTCCGTTGATGTCTAAACGCCGTCGTGGTTGTGTTGTAAACGTGAAAAACGATGGATGATGATGTTTCCCTTGTTGTGATATGATGACAGATAGGAAAATGAAGGCTGCCAAGGCTGCTTTCGACACCAGCATCGACTGTGGCATAACATTCTTCGACACTGCAGAGGTCTACGGCTCACGGGTGGGAAAATGGTTTGGTTTTGCAACTACTGCTTAAACTCATTAGATTGATTCTCAACAAAATTTGTTAACAAAAAAAGTTTGTTATCTTTTGTTGCTGCAGATGTCATTTGGTGCTATCAGCTCTGAAACGCTTCTCGGAAGGTACATTACATTACACGTTGAATTCATTCGTGAATGAAAAATACGCGTTTGTGTTGATTATTGAGGTGTTGTTATATGTTTGTAAGATTCATCAAAGAAAGGAAACAGAGGAATCCAGAGGTAGAGATTGCTGTTGCTACTAAATTTGCAGCTTTGCCGTGGAGGCTTGGTCGCGAGAGCGTTGTCTCTGCTCTCAAGGACTCTCTGTCTCGTCTCCAGCTGCCGTGTGTCGAGCTCTACCAGCTGCATTGGTACACTAGGCCTCTGCAGATATCATCAGTTTCTCGTCGTGCAATTTGGGATTCGTGATTGACTTGTTTGCTCGTGCACGTTGCAGGCCGGGGATTTGGGGAAACGAAGGTTGATGCTGCTGTTGTTGTTGCTGATGATGAATACCACGTATCTTTGCCTATTTCGTGTTGAGGATAACTGACGATGATCGTTTTTCTAGGATACATCGATGGCCTAGCGGATGCTGTGGAGCAGGGCCTCGTGAAAGCCGTTGGCGTATCAAACTATAGTGGTATGGATGCTCTCTCCGTTCCACAATTTAGTATCCATACTTTCATTTTAGTCTGTGTCCCAATTTAGTACTCCAATGTGGAGCCCTTACTCCACTTTAATCACTCTAACACTCTCATAGAGGTGTGGGACCCTTATTCCACTCACAACACACTCAGTTACACGAGCTGATTTCTGGCTGCAGAGAAGCGCCTACGTGCTGCACACGAGCAGCTCAAGAAGAGAGGCGTACCTCTTGCTTCAAACCAAGTGAACTACAGCCTTATCTATCGACTCCCAGAGGAAAACGGGGTGAAATCCACGTGTGACGAGCTTGGGATCACCTTGATCGCGTATTCTCCTATCGCGCAAGGTGAAAGCTTGAGAAGAAATCAATGATTCTTGTGTGTGTGTGTGTGTGTGTGTGTGTATGAGAAGAAAGTGTCATAGTTTTGAAACAAGGCCTTGATTTTTGGTTGATTTTCTTGAATCTCAGGTGCTCTCACGGGGAAGTATACCCCGAGTAACACGCCATCCGGCCCCAGAGGCCGGATCTACACCTCCGAGTTCATGACAAAGGTAAGCCCTCGTTCGTGTGCAGAAACTCGAGAAGCCATGTGAGGATCTTGGCTTCCGAATTCCTCACTTTTCGCCTCTGCTATCTGCAGCTGCAGCCTCTTATAAACCGGATCAAGGAGATAGGCGAGAGCTATGACAAGACCCCGACTCAGGTTCATTTCTTTGCAACGTTTTGCTTCACGAGAAACTTAAACTCGAATCTCACAACGTGTTGCATATCTTCAAAGGGAAGAACACAGAGTGAAAATGACTATTTTCGTGAGAAATGAGAATAACGAATAAGACAGTATATAGTGTTGAATAGACTGCTTGTAACGCATGAATAGCCGCAACTCAATTAATTGGCGAAATTTTCGCCACCTCTAAGATTCAAACCCAGATTTAAATAGTTATTCATGCATTATCAGCAGCTTATTCAGCGTTATATGTTAATCACTTATTCATATCAATTCTTGTTCTCACAATATATGACCATTCTGTGTTTATTGTTCATATAGTTTTCTTGATACTTTGATTACAATTGATCAACCCAATATAGGTTGTCCTAAACTGGTTGATAGCTCAAGAAAATGTCGTCCCAATTCCCGGAGCAAAGAACGCGGAGCAGGCTAAGGAGTTTGGCGGTGCACTCGGGTGGCGGCTCACCAACGAGGAAGTTGAGGAGCTCCGGTCCATGGCCACGGAGATCAAACCGGTCATCGGTTTCCCGGTTGAGAAGTTGTGAGAGGTTTGCTTCAACTTTAGCTTAATTAGATAACCATTCATATAATGTATATATAGGTGATGTTACACATTTTGTTACCTTTGATCACTTGTTGTATAATGTACATCTTCTCCATTTTTAGGGTATTAATGCAGCCTTTTTCAACTCCTTTGAGTTCTTCTTGTAAGAAACTTAGCAAAAATTTGGAAAAATTATACCTGATATTTTAAAATTTAAGAAAATCAATAGTGCAAAAGTACAATTATTAGAGGCTCCCTCCGTCCCATTTATATAGTCTTGTTTTTCTTTTTTGGATGTCCCCAAATATATAGGGTTGTTTCCATAAAAAGTAATACTAATACTCCCTTCGTCCCTGAAATAACTTTCACTTTTTTCTTTTTGGGACGTCCTCCAAATAACTTCCTCTTTCTTTCTTTTCATTTTTGGACGACTACCCCACCATTAATAATGTTTATTTATTCTTACTTTTCACTTTTCACCACTCCCAATACTAATTATAACACATTTTCACAACTTCCAATAATAATTATAACGCTTTTTCTTCACTATCAATACACTTTACAATTTTTTCTTAAAACATGTGCCGTCCCCAAAGAGGAAGCTATTTCGGGGACGGAGGGAGTATTTTTTTTTTACTCATTTACTATCATATTCCTATTTAATTTTAATTTACTTCAACATTATTAATTCATCATTAAATAATAAATATGAGCAAATTATAAAGTTTACTTGTACATTTTTATTTTTAATAATTTTCCTTAATTTTGTGTAAATTCCAATCAGTCTATATATACGGGACGGATGGAGTATTTACTGTTAGCAATAGATTTATACAGAATAGTATTTTATTATTATTAAAGAACTAATTACAATAAATTTTACTTATTAATTAAAAATAGACTAATTAAAAAATAAGAATATTTTTTAAATATTCTTTTATTTTATACAATAGAGCAAATTGTTAAAAATGAAACTGAAATTCTACCTTATTTCAAAATTAAAGCAATTGTATAATTTTGCAAAAGTTGGAGATAACTATTTTAGTATTCTTTTTTTCTTATACAGAGCTAAATTAAAAGAGACAGCTGTGCAACAGGGCAACTTGCTGTCTTCATAATGAATGATTTGACATTTTTGGGAAATATTAATGGCTTGACTTCTAATATAGCAAGAAAATAAATTAGAAAATGAAAAGGAAAATAAATACTACTACATCAATCATATTCAGTCAAGAACAAGAATGATTTGACATTTTTGTGAAAATATTGATGACTTGAATTTTAATTATGTGTTACTAATATGCAAGAAAAAAAAATAGAGAATGAAAAAAGGAAAATAAATACCAATCATATTCAATGAAGAACAACAGTGGGGTTGTGATTATCAGAATCTTTTAAATTTGGCAGATAAGAATTATTCTGTTTTCCATTCAAATAAAAGAAGAAATATTCTGACGCAGTCCACACTGGCGGCTGCCATAATTTCTCACAATTTGTAATATTTTACATATTTTTACATACCAATTGAAATGTGTATATATTTTTGTGCAATTGTTTTTGTCAATACCTGTTTTTGTGTAAAAACAAACTTATATTTTTGGGCTGAAAGAGTTAGTATTAATTAGTCAAATATTATTTAATTAGTTGTATATTGGTTCTATTGATAATTATACTTTAATAAAAGATATTTTAATATAATTTTAATTAATCAAATAGACTATGCTTTGAAACATCTTTAAAAAAAGAAAAAATAATAACTTTGTGGGATATGAATGAATATGAATTACTTCCTCCGTCCCGCGAAGTTTGAGCAATTTTTTCTCGGCACAGATTTTAAGGAATTAACATTTTGTGCGTTAAGTGTAGTAGGTGAAAAATTTAAAAAGTGAATAAAAAAAAAACTTTTGTCATATAAAGAAAATGCTCAAACTTCGCGGGACAACCCGAAAAAGAATACTGCTCAAACTTCGCGGGATGAAGAGATTATTTATTTCTTATTAGGAATTTCCTTTTTCTCTTTTTTTATTCTCCCCAAAAAACTTGGCGATGATGAATCCAATTGTTCCTCAAAAATCCCACAAACAAAAGATATTCTCATCCAATCTCTGCGTTGCAACTTTCGCAAAAAATTCCAAACAAAATTCTTGCTATTATTATCACTTTCTTTCCCAACCCAAAAAGAGATAAGGACTATAATAGTAATAATAATAATAATTAAAGGCTTCAGCTTTACAGCGAATTCTCTGCCGCAGCCAAAAATTTGGACAATTCCACGTGGCGAGTTGGGCGCTCGTTTCTTGATCACAGCAATGTCGGGAGCGGCGAGGTAGATCTCTCACACACAGCTGCAACCGGGCCCACGCTATCCAGCCTCACCAATCAGAACCGGACACGTGGGGCAGGGGGCTGATGCTGACGCATCCGTGTAACTTCACTCCACTGTGTGATCCCAGCAGCCCACTGTAGCGGAGCAGCGCCTATTTCTCTTTCAGTGCGTGTCAATTCACTCCTATTGTGTGTGTGAATTTTGATGTTTTGTTTTGCAAGACTGAATTTTTGGAGGTGGGCGCTTTTCTTTTTTCCTTTTTTTTGTGTGGCTAAGTATCAAGATTCGATTTTTATTTTTCTTCTTCTTGTTTTTTTCTTTCCCTTGCTTATAGTGATCATTGAAGATGTTGTGTTTTTCACCTTTTTTCTTCTGGGATTTGTTTTTGGTGGATTTTTTGTTTGATTCTTGAATTGTAAAGCTTCTACAGGTGTTGTTGTCTCAGTGAATTCAGAATTGTGCTGGTTTTTTAAAGGTCTTGGTAAGCTCTCTCTCTCTCTCTTGTTTTGAGTCTTGAGCTCAGATTTTTGTTCATTTGCTCAGGTAAACATTTATATACACATCTATCTTTTTGAGAGAGAGAACTGATTTTGTAAGAAATAGCTGATTGATTAAGTTTATAGTGTGGTTGTTTGTTGGCAATCACATCTGTTTCCCTTTTTAAGTAAAACAGAATAAACTACTATTCTCCATGATCAGACCGTTTACTATTGATGATTAGCTATTTTTTTAAGGAATTTTCTTTTAATGATTATTAAATTCCCACAACCTTTTTTCTCAGGCAAGAATTTTGAGGTATGGATGCTTGCCTTCCTGATTGGAACACTGATGTTGGTGGTGAATTCCTTCTCCCACTTCAGAGAAAACCTCTTGGGTAAGTTTCTTTTTTTTTCTTTTTTCTTTTTTCGTATCCGAAATTAACCCTAGACCTCACTATTTACACGTGATGTGATAATATATGCAGATTAGAGAATGAGTTGATTGAACTGTTGTGGCAAAATGGGGAGATTGTGTTGCATAGTCAAACCAATAGGAAACAAACAAAGCAAGTTAGGGATCCAAATCAATGTGGTTTGATTCAAGATGATGATGAAGCAGTTTCATGGATTGATTGCCCTATTGATGAATCCTTTGAGAGGGATTTCTGTGCTAATTTCTTGTCTGAGATCCCTCCTCCAAGCTTGGATGAATCGAGCAAGGGCGAAACGGAGTTCAAATCCGGTGCACCGGAGGTTATCCCCCAAGGCTTTGCTCCTCCTCCTCCACCAAGGTTCGAGGCAGCTGAGGCCGTGGCTCGTCACCAGCCTCAGATGCCGGGGAGGAGCCGTGAGTGCTCTGGCATGACCCTCGGGTCGAGCCATTGTGCGAGCAACCAAGTGGACTTGAGTTGGGCTTCTAGCTGTGGGGTTGGCACCATGGCTGCAGGGGCGATAAACGAGGGCGTGGAGAGGGAGGCGCCCGGGCAGGCTAGGGAGTCTTGCTCCGGTGGATCCGGTAGCAGCTTGTGGAAAACGAGCAGGCACAAGAGGAAGAGCCGTGACATGGAGGAATCAGAGTGCCCTAGTGATGTATTTGCTCATGTTCTTGTTTTTATTTATTTAGTGTTTTTTTTTGCTTAGTTTTTTAGATGGATTTGGATTGAGGTGTGAAGGTGACTATGCAGGCGACTGAATCGGAGTCGGCTGGAGGGAACAAGGCGAAGAATGGGACGGCCCGGAGGAGCCGTGTAGCTGAGGTGCATAACATGTCTGAGAGAGTAAGCAATGATCAAACTACAGAGTGTTTTTGATGGTGGTGGTGATGATGATCTTTTATGCTTCTTGCATCGATCCCTTCATCTGTAACGCCGTGTTTTCTTGCAGAGACGAAGGGACCGGATCAACGAGAAGATGAAGGCGTTGCAGGAGCTCATCCCTCATGCCAACAAGGTGAGAATCAATCTCATCCAAGACTTCAAGATTCTTGAAATACAATGTGTGCTACTTGTGTTCATCATTGAGATTTCTTCGTTCAGTCGGACAAGGCGTCCATGTTAGACGAGGCGATCGAGTACATGAAAGCCCTGCAGCTGCAGATTCAGGTAGCTATAACTGATCTTGGTGTGGGAAGATGGTGTGAATTTTAGTCCATTTTTGGAGAAATTGTGGAGTGTTTGCTTCAATCTTGTGTGTTTGTTGTTGTTGTGTAGTTGATGTGGATGGGGAGGGGGATGGGGATGGGGATGGCACCGGTGATGCTTCCGGGCATGCAGCACTACATGTCGCGTGTAGGGATGGGAATCGGGCCAACGATGCTGCCCGGGATCCATAACCTAATGCGCCTATCGCGCTTGCCGCTCGTGGATCAAGCCATGAGCGTGCCTCCGGCCGGCCACAACCCTATGTTGAATCCGGTTAATTATCCGAACCAGATGCAGAGCTCGAGTTTCCAAGAGCAGTACGCGAATTACGTGAACTTCCACTCGATGCAGAGTGCGAATTCGCCTCAGGTGTGTGTTTCCCCACACTTGCCATGATCACATGTATTTGCCCTGACGAGGAGATCTCGTCAGAATAGACATATGGGATCATAAATTGTGTAAGATTGTCAAATATTTGGATTCGAGCTCATATTCAATGGCATATTAGTAATTTTACTAGCGAGTTATGGTATTTGTATTCGGGTTATAACCTATCCGACATATTTAGACCGTCTTACACAAGACTCTCCCTTTGTTTTCTAACATGTCGTTCGGCCGCATTGCAGGCGACGAGCATGTTCAACTTCGGGTTCCATTCGGCTCCGCAAAATCAGGTGTCAGAGCCGCAGGGCAATGGGAACACGTCCGTTGGATGAGGAGCGTCAAGATGAGATCCTCTAGTCCAGAACGAGAGCCTATGCGGTGCCAGGCTGTCAAGATGGTCGCATCGACGACACTCGATGCTTCTGGAGCGGATCAACCGCTCCGTCGATCGTTCGGGCAAGATCAGATGCAGCAATACCACATCTCATTTAGGGAAAAGATATCAAGATTTTGATCATGTGATTTATGTAGGGAAAAAGATATCCCTACAACTCACACACTTAAAACTTGTATGTAATTGTATCACAATGATCATTTTAGACATGTTATATTTTCATTATTTTGCAAAATGTAACATAAAAGTGTTGCATTCACATAATGTAATATTGCATCTTTTCCCCCCTTTTTCAAAAGCTAACAAAAGAGAAAATATAGGGATTCTTTTTCTAGAGGGTCAAGTGTTCGGATATGATTGTGAAATGATGCTTCTTTTTTGTATTTCATTTCATCCATTTGTTATGATAATTTCTTTTCCATGTTATTATGCCTTGAAGATAAGTCAACCAAATTCTTGAAAGTGAACCAAATTACTAACACACCTAAATTATTAGCCAAACTAAAAAACACTGATTTACAACTAAAAAACACACTAATGTGAAATAATCACATTATTATAGAAGGGCCTGATTTATAAATCCACGAATAAGTTGCTTATATTGCACAGATAGTCATTTAAACCTGTATCTCAACCCTACCGTGTTATTTTATTATTATTATTATTATTATTATTATTATTATTATTATTATTATTATTATTTCGTATGTTTATTACACCTACAATATACTCACATAATTTATTTTTTTAAGAATAATTTAGTAATTTAATATATATATATATACACACACACACACATATAAATATATATAACTTTAAAATATTTGATACAAAATAAGAATTCTCTAATATCTATAATTCTTCAAGATTGTTATAGAATTTATTTATTTTGTACACATATTTATTATTTAAAATTCAATATATTTAAAGATGCAAAGAGTCCACAACCTATCAATTAGCAAATACTAGCACAACCATGAGTGTTCCACACTATCATACTATATCAAGTTTGCTACATAATTAATCATTCCTATATATAGGAACTCAAAGTCTTAATCAAGAATTCATATTTATCCATATTTCTAGATTGATTTCTACTGGCTGAAGAGTTCATCAACTGATACTCTGATCATTCGAACGAGGCGACCTCAGTTTCTCACAGAGCAATCAGTACCTCATGCCAGCCAAACGTCGGGCGTTTCGCAGAAGCAGACGCGTAGAGATCAAAGGCGCGAGATCAGCAGGGGCACTGAAACCGGAACGTCCTCGCCCATCACAGACTGGAAGAGATCCAACTCTCCATGGCGCTCCAAGACGCGCATCCTGCAGTCCTCAGCAGCCATTAATCCAGTCGAGTATGCACCGTGGACGGATCCTGGATAATCTATGCTGGTCGCTTCACCAGCAAAGAACAGGTTGTCGACGGGGACCCTCAGCCTCTCGTACAGATCATGGGATTTGCCTACTGTATCGTAGCTGTAGGAACCCAATGAGTTCGCGTCCGTGCCCCAATGGGAAACGAGGTACTGGATCTGCGTGATGTATGCAATAACACAGATTCATTAAGAACCTCAAGAAACACTAGAGATGATCCAAGCACCGGGATAGACACGAGTAAAAATTCATATAACGAGTGAGAATTCAACGAATTGCATATGTTCTCAACCAACAAGAGTATTCAAGAATAGCAATTAGATGAGCCAAAACATACCGGTTCAGAAGCATTTGGAAGCATCCGTTGAAGTTGTGTGAAAGCAAACTTAGCAGCAGCCTCGTCGGGCATTTTCTCAATGTCACGGGCCAGTTGCCCAGAAGGCATGTAGACCAGGACCCGGTGGCCTGTGGCCTTGTGCAGATTGAGAAAGTAACTGCAGACGTAAGAAGTTTCAGCAACAATCCCCAAGAACTCTACGTTGGGCCAAAATACCTTGTCAAAGTGCAAAACTATCTTGTTCTCGACCCCGACTCCAATGTCCTTAATCGCTTCTTCCTTCCAGTCAGGTAATCTCGGCTCAAACTGGATGCTGTTAGATTTCAGAACACCAAGAGGAACGGAAATAATAGCAGCATCTGCGAGAAGCACTCTTCCGTCTTCTACTGTGACTTTTACTCCGGTGTGACCTCTGACTACTTTTGTCACTCTTGAAAGTAAAACCCGAAAACAAAAAAAGCCAAGTTCAGATTCAGACTGTATATCAGAGAGGAATAATTATTGAAGCTAAGTAGATCCGTTTCTTACCTGTGGCCCAAGCGGATGTCAAGACCTTTTGCAAGAGTGTTTAAAACAGGAAGATAACCCCGGACCATGAGCCCATGCCCACCAGGGAGCAACTCTTCCTATAAAGCAAATACAGGAAATGTAAATAAAAACTCAAAAGATACCAGATCAAGCTACAGGCTCGTTTTCTAAATTCTCGGAATGCATTTAAGGACATCACATCACACTTGATCAAACGAGCTAAAGTCTAGTCGCTAATTGCAAGCTCTTTCTTGGTTTGGCCACCTCTTATATATTTGAAAGAAAAAATAATTTTTGTTTTGATGAGAAATTGTTAGGAACTCATTTCATCACTACTTGAACAGGTTAACATACCCGGTAAAAGAACCCCGGAATTTTATCAAGAATCAAAATTTTAATGCATGAGCAAGTAACCTGATCCCAGCCTCTAAGTGAAATAGTATCAGCATCTGCAGCAAACCAGCCTTCCATTCTGCAGAGGTACCACTGTAACACCTTATGATCGAGTCCTTCCAACCTACAAATGCCACAATTTCTTTAAAAATGTCACAAGATATAAAATAAAAGAAAAGGTTGCAAAATTTGGTGTGCGTAAAACCTCAAATCCGGCCTCCTCTCAAAAACAATTGAGATAGCACGTTGAATAGACATGTCCTCTCTGAATTCCTGTCTAACAATATCAGTCTGAAAAAACAAAAATTTAAACCATATCAGAAATCGGAACAACCAATATCTATGGAAAAAAGGCTCTTCGCAATAGGGAATGTATAAAAAAAATCAATAACATCCAATCAATTTATGCTATAGGGTTTTGACATATGAACTGGGGGGTCAGAGAGAAGATGGACGTACCTCTTTCAAGATGGCCTCGAATGTTTCGCCAACCTTTGAGACTAAATCTTGAGGAACTTGATTGCCATCCATGTCATAAAGGGCATAACTGAAAGAGCATACGAGTACCAATTATATCATAAGTGCTAATAATGCAAAAACTATGTTCAGTTGGTCTAAATCCAGGAATTTAACAGACATTGACACAATTCAATCATTATGGTAAGGTAATGTCTAGAATTTCTTTTTATTACTAAGGCTGAAATAAGCAACAATAATGAATAGTCCGTTACTCCTTTCCAAGTTCTCAAATAACAAAGGATATATGAATGAATATATCCTTAATCCTTGAATGGGCACACTGAAGTTGAGAGGGGAAAAAGGGGAACCTTTCTAAATCATGGTCGTATAAAACTGAGTTGTCCCCACTTGTCCGATAAAGTGGCAACCCCAATCTTCCAATGAGCGAAGCTAGTGGGTTCTCATTGCCAACACCATGTAACCTGAGCAAGAATGTGCCGACAGTAGTTAGCAAAAGTTGCGTACAATCACTGCAGCATGAAAATAAAATGTTTCTCTGTACAACAAAAGATCGATTACCATGATGCACCCAAGTCAATAGGGAAACCAAATGAATAATTAGTATGAACACGGCCACCAATTCTATTCCGTGACTCCAATAAGGTAACCTGCAAAATCACTTTCTTCAGAACCCATATCCTCGATCATGAATGCAGTAATCAAAGGTCTGCATTTAAGTATATATATACCTGAAACGAGGCATCATGAAGAGTCCGAGCAGCTGTAATGCCGGCAAAACCAGCACCTATGACGATAACTGATGGAGTGGAAGTCGATTTCCTCCCCAAACTTGAATCACAAAGATCTAGAAAGTAAAAATCCACTCAAGTAAAAACTTTTGAAAAACTTCACAGCATAATTATACCCTATATGACAAATCTTCAGACATTTTCTTAAGAGCTAGTAAACAACATGTAAGACAACTAAATCCGAGAAGGAATGAAGGATAATGAGTTAGCCCTAAAAGAGATTTCCATATAAAACGGCATTTAAAATCAGAAACTCTATTTCCGGATTCCTTCGAAACCTATAGGCAAAATTATACCTCTAGACACTAACAAACGGCTCGAATAACTTCTAAAATTGTTTCATTGCACCAGTCAAAGATAATTAAGCTTTTGATGGGTGAAGATTATATAAATGTATATTGTCCTTTTAATTTAAAAGTTAATTTCAGACTAATCAGTAATAGCATGTTCCTCCAATTTTCGGACTAAAGTAAACAGCTACTACTAGCATATTGTCATCAACTAAATTTCTCCTCAGCTAAGGAAAATTAGACAAAATTACACAAATGAAACGACTTTACTAAAATACTCGTACAAAATTGGATGAACCAGCTAAAAAAAACACTAAAATACTCCAAAAACGAACTAAACAAACCGCAACAAGAACAATTAAATAATCCAGCTAAATATAAGCGAGAAGTATAAAGGGAAATAACACACACACACACACACTTACTGGGTCGCAATTGGCGATTACACTTGCTGTCGCTCGAATCCATAATTCAGCAAAGAATGGAGGTCGCGATCGGTACAGCGGGAACAAAATTTACTATTGCTACTAAAATTATTCGAAAAATCGATCGACCTTAAGCTCAATAATAGCTTGGATAATCTTAATAGCAATAAAAACAGTAAGAAAATGGTTTTGGAGAAAAGGAGAATTGCAGTGATAAAATGGTTGGAATTCGACGAAATACCCAGCTTGACCAACCCGCTCATGCGTCTTCCCAAATCTAGCGAACGATCAAAACCCCCAAAAATCGGAGACAAAATCGAAAACAAACTCAATCGAGATTTGAATTCTGCAACTATGAGAGTGCCAATCCCACTTCCACAATCACTGCGCCGATCCGCAATAAATTCGTCGATATTTTCCAGAAAACGGAGAAGGGGTGCGGGAAAAATCTGAAATTGAAAGCGAATTGAAGTGGGTTTTGTGTTTCTTGAGAGAGGGATGTGAGGGAAGGTGTGATTGATTATTTATAGAGTGTTGAAGCTGCTGCGTATGATGTCGCGTGAAATGCTAAATATGACGTCACAATAATATGTTTGATTTATTTGAGTTTCTTTTTTTTTAGAAGAAACTTTATTTGCTAAATTAAAAAAAATAATAACAATAATTAATAATAAGATGTGATCGGTTTGTATATCTGAAAGAAAAGGAAACAAAATCCTTTTATTAATTAAAATTTGAGATTAGTGGAATTTAATTTGAACACAAAGGAGTATTATTATGGCAACTATGTCACTTTAGTTTTATAATTTACTAAAAAGAAAAACACCTTATAATTTATTTCAATTATAAGTAAAACACTTGCCTTTGGGCCTAACTACTTTTAGCCCGTCCAATGATAATTCTTTTTATTTTCTTAATGTGTTGCTTATTGTTTATACAATTGGTATAAATTAAAAATAAAGATATCACATCTTCTGTTACTGTCATTTTTCTCCACTAGTCCATCCCTCACATTTTAATAAACTCGTTTTTTCATCCGTCACATTCTAATAAACTCGTTTTTTCTTGGGGGTGACGTCTCACTAGAATAGTCTCATTTTTATTTTGGATAAAAAAAATATATATATTTAATTAGTGTGAACCACACCATTTTCCTTAAAAAAAAATTAATCTCTATGTCCAAAATAAGTCAGCTAGGACGGAGAGAGTATTATGATTTTATCTTGTTATAATAAATTTGTTATGTTTGACTAATATGTTATTTTTGTTGCCTAAAAAATGTTATTTTTGTCACGTGACACATGAATACTATGTTTGCTAAAATATCTAAACCTGTATAAATATTGAATTCATTGTTCGGTCGTGTAACCTATACTATATTTTATAATTATATTTTGGAAAATTCTTTGAAATATATTTATTATTTATATTAAATCACAAAAAGAAAATGAAAACGTGAAAGCGAAAGAAAAGCGTCGGTGATGGTGGGACCGGTTTTAACTAAAAGCGTCGCTTTCACCAACGAAAAAAATTTGAAGTAACTTACTAACTAACCAACTAATGCATGTGATGTATTTGGCCCATCTCATACGTGGCTATAATCACGTTCATATATATTTTTATTTAATTTATATTTCTAAATTAATTAATTTATTCGATATTTTTTGGATGTCTTGAATGTCAGAGATAACAATAATTATGTCAGGATGATTATTAACTTTATAGGAAAAAAAACATTTCACTGCTCCAAGATGTTTACTATTTTTGTTTTTTTGTAATTATGCATCAATTTAAATTATTAGGGTTATATTTATCTATTAATTTATTCAGTCACGATGTGACTGCCCATGAAATCGGAGAAATAGAAAAAAATATTTATTTATTTTTTAAATAAAAATTATATATATTTTAATGTAATCTATACGCATTGTAGCTATTTTTTCTATTTCTTTTTTATTTTATTTTTTTAATAAAAAATTGTAAAAATTAACCACAAATAAATTAAATAATTGTTTTTCTATTTAACTAATTTGTCGACAACCACATTGGCAGTGGTGCAGATCCACTTTGAAACATGGGGGTGCAGCTCATCCCCCACCAAAAAATAAATAAATAGAAATATTAATATTTATATGTAAATTATTTTTGATTTAGTTTTTACACCCTCAAAAAAAAATATAACCTCAAAAAAAATATATAAGTCTAACTTAAAAATAAACTCTAATCTTCAAAATTAAACAATATTCGGGAATGTGTTATTTTTATCATTAAATATTTTTTACATTTATAATCCTAAAATAATTATTTATCGTACGTCTAATTTAAAATTTTGTAATTATTGTGATTATTTAACATCACTCAATATTTATTCAATTGTGAGCATGTTATTTGATTTAGTTTTATATTTAATTTTTGTATCCTCAATTATTTATCGCACCTCAATTTGTATGGTCGGATAAAACGTGCATGTGTAGAATAGTCAATTTTTTAATAAATGTTACTCCCTCCGTCCCGCTTCAAATGTCTCCTTTCTTTTGGGCACGGAGATTAAGAAATGTGTAAAAAGTAGATAAAGTGGGTATAAAGTAGATAAAGTGGGTTGGTGGAAATTATTTAAATATTAGGTATAGAGAGAGAGTGTTTTGCCAAAAAGGGAATGGGTCATTTGGAGTGGGACAGCCCAAAATGGCAAATGGGACATTTAGAGTGGGACGGAGGGAGTATTTGACTATATCTAGATGCAATAGTTTCGAAGAGTCTAGTATCATGTGCTGTCTTTGAAAAGTCTAGTGGGATATAATTTTTTTTTTGGGACACAAAATTATTTAGCTTTTACAGAATGCAAAATTCAATTAATGAGACCAATACTAGAATAGTTTAGTATATTTATGTAATTTATTCTAATGGATTTGGAAAAAATTCAAATGGGCTTGCCAAAAAATGTGACATATTGTGTCGAAGCCCACCAACCAACATACTCAAAAATTTAATGGCGTCCCATTAATTAAGGAGTTCAATTCTATTTTATGTATTTCATTTTATATGAATTCCTTTTATTTTTATTTTTGGCGAATAAAAGAAATGGCAGAGGAAGAAAACAAGCAAGATGCAGAGATGAAGGAAGTCCCACAATTTACAAAGAGAGAGGAGGTGAGAAATATGGAAAACTCAATAATTATTACATTTACATTTTTTTTCCTTCTTCTTCTTGAATTGCAAATGTTCCCACTCTGAATTATATATTTTTATTAGAAAAATCTAGAGTGAAATAAATAAGAAATATTTTCTGATTTTTTTTGGCGAAGATTTCTGGAAATTTATCATAATCTAGAAATGTTTTCTTGGGTTTATGTCCGAACCAGCCATAAAAGTTCATTTTAAAATATAAATCACGAAAAACTACGGCAGATTAATCACTTTATTTTCATGGTTCTGAATTTGAATCTCATAGTGGCGATTTTTTTTTTTACCCGCAACAAATTCATTATATATTTCACATCGAATTCATAACATATCAGTTCGTAATTTATATTTTTAAAAAAATTTATAACAACCCTATATATATGTGTCATGTGTGATACCAATGTCACACTTTCTATATTTACAAGTTGATTTTTTAAGTGATATTTAAAGTTGAATTTGGTAATTGAATTGTAGGTAATTGCTAAAAGTAGCCATGACAAGCTTTGTGATTCCTTGCGCTTTCGCTTGGTGCGTGTTGATGATCACTCTCAAGATGATCAACTTATTGCTTTTTTTTTAGCCTCAAAATTCGAGGCCCATCACATCCAATAATACTATTCGGTTTGGGTCGATTAAGATTGTATTGTTGAAATAGTTAGAATTATAACATTTTCGTTTAAATTTACAAAAATTATAAAGAGAAAAATTTTGAGGTTGCCAAAATGAAGCATAAAACACAAATTTTGGCCACTCATTGAAAAAACATAAATTTTGGCCATTTTTATAGCTTTGGGACGTTTTTGCCCTTAATTGGGCGGACTGGGTAGGGTCAGGAGCGCGGGTCGCGTGCCGGGTAGGATCAGGCACGCGGGTCAGGTTAGGCACTTATGGCACTATTAGTGCCATAAGTGCCAACGAATTTTTTTTTTACTCCCCCTGCTCTGTCTACCCCCCAGACCCCCGACCCTACCCACCCCACCCACCCACCCCCAAACCAAAAAAATTTACTTTATTATTTTATTTTATGGCACTTATGGCACTAATAGTGCCATAAGTGCCAACGAAAATCCAAAATAAAATAAAGTAAAATGGTCTTTTTAGCACTTATGGCACTATTAGTGCCATAAGTGCCAAACATGCAGAACAAATATAGAAACAACAGCATCATCTAAACCCTAAATGAAACATTTAAACCCTAAATGGATAATCTAAACCCTAAATGGAACATCTAAACCCTAAATGGACATCTAAACCCTAAATGGAATATCTAAACCCTAGGGGAAGTGTTTAAAAAGTTCCTTTTGGCTTGGGGTGGGTGGGGGGGTAGGGTCAGGGGGTAGGCAGGGCAGTGGGAGTAAAAAAAAAATTCTTGGCTTGGGGTGGGTGGTGGGGGGGTGGGTGGGGTCGGGGGTTTGGGGGGTAGACAAGGCAGGGGAAGTAAAAAAAAAATTATTTTTTTTTGGCTTGGGGGTGGGTGGTGGGGGGGTGGGTGCAGGGGTGGGTGGGGTCGGGGGTCTGGGGGGTAGACAAGGCCGGGGAAGTAAAAAAAAAAATTGGCTTGGGGGTGGGTGGTGGGGGGGTGGGTGGGTGGGTGGGGGGGTGGGGGGGTCGGGGTTCTGGGGGGTAGACAAGCAGGGGAAGTAAATTTTTTTTTTTGGCTTGGGGGGGTGGGTGGGGTCGGGGGTCTGGGGGTAGACAAGGCATGGGTTAATCCCTAAATCTGGATCCGGGTCAAAGGAAGTTGTTTGATCTATTGGGTTAAAGGGTAGATTAGGTAGAACACATAAGAGATGGCCAAATATTGATATTTTAAATTTTGTGGACAAAATTTAAGTTTCAATCACCAATAGGGCCATCCGGCCCTATTGTTTCAATTATAAATATAGTATGTATTTATTTTCGTTGTTCAATTCATAGTATGAGTCGAAATTCTGATCAATTGAGGAGTGAAAATGACTTGTCGAAAAATGATTTATCAATATTAAAAACAATAAAAATTACATCAATTTTTTAAAATCTCGTTATCAACTTGTATATTTTGAACAGACCTAATCGACTTTCGAGTCAATTAATATTTTTAACTCATTGTTTTCCTCTCTACAAAATAAAGACTCAAAAACCGCAGCCACGACTTCGAGTCTTCCAACAATATATACTTAGGGTCATTTTGAAAAGCCTATATATATTTCCAAAACAACGAGATGCATATCTCCAAGGTTGGAGTTATTCCGCACGGACCAATTCTATTTAAAATTCCATAAATAGTACGATAATTTGGAAGGATAAATATATACACGCCAGAGATCTTGCAATGATTCGCAACAAAGATACTTGTCATAAACAAAAACTCCATATAAAGAAAGTTTTCATCAGCACCAACTGAAAACAGCAAAGAACTTACACCGTCACTCGAGATGCAAAAAGATCCTTTCAAAAATGTTTATTAAATGACAAATGTGTGAAAACACGTACGCTTACATTACTAATTTTATGTTGCCCAATTAGGATTTATAATCATTTCACACCATTTAATTTTAAGCTTTCTAATTAAGAATGATTAATTAATTATTTCAATAGAAAATAGCAACACCTTAAAAATATCGTGCCACATTTGTTAACTATAAAAACTTAAGGGAGTTAAAAGGAAATACGCCACAGTGAGAAGAAAGGGACTGAACTGCAAAAAACTATTTCCCCTTCTTCTTGTAAGCGTAAAATTATCCACATCAAATATCTCAAAAATCAAACCTTTTGCCGAAAAATTCGCAGAGCAATCCCGCTTGCGAAGCCGCGCTCTCTCTGGGTGTGTGTTGTGTGTGTGAGTGTGTGTGTAAAGCTGAGGAAAATTCAAGTAAAGCTATGAGAGCGTTGGAAGACTGAAGAAAAATGCCTCAAACAATAATGTTTTTGAAGCCCTTCATTTCTGCTCCATCAGCTTCGCTTTGGAGGTATGTCAGCTCTCTCTAAGCTCCTTTATGTTTCTGGGTTTTTGTGTGTGTGTGTGTGTTACACACATTCACACACTTATGCATATGTGTGTGTAGCTTCGAAATTTTGTTTATGTTTCCATGATTGAGCTATGGTTTTGTGCCCTAATGGCTACGTTGAATTGTCAATTCATTTTTTCATACATTGAATTGGATAAAAGATGATAATCATCAGCTGCTAAATATTCTGTTTTTGGGGAACTTTAAATGTCTGCTAGTTTGAATGTTAAAAAAGTAACATTGAACCCAAAAAAAAAAGAAAAATCCTCCAAATATATGCATTTTCATTTGTTCTGATTTTTCGCACGGTTGTTGATTTCCGAGGAATTAATGCCGTTGTGAAGTGGCAAATTAATGCCATTGTGAGTAGCTGTAGTGGCATAGACGTCTAACTACATTGTTTAGTACATTGGTCGTTTAAACCATGTAGACATTTCACACCTCGGTATTAGTTTGTAGGCATTTGACAACCGTATGAAAAAATGAGAACGACTCAAAGCTCGTGTATTTGGATGCAAATTTTATAATTCATGTGCAAAATCAAAATTTGGTGAAAGTCCGTGTATGTAGGTACAAGTACCCCTAAAAGTAAGGTAGTCGTAAATGAAAATGGGTAGATAGGGGTGAGATTTTCAATTACGATTGCATATTTGTTTTTATCTTTATGTGTGTGTTTTGGGGGAAGGGGAGTTTTCTTCATTTATTTGAAGGAAGGTAGTTGTGCACAATGAAAACAGGTGGGATTTTAAATTATGATTGCATATTATTGTTATCTTTATGTGTGTGTGTAAGGTGGGGTTGATGTAGTAAAAATCCTTGGTGGGATTTTCTCCATTTCGAGTTTGAGATTTTGAAAGGACAATTTCTTATGATTTGATTTGGTGATAGAGGCTATTGTATAATGATTCACACAAAATGCTAATAATTTGACGATTTTCAAAGAATAAAAAAAAAACCTTTTGTTTGGTGGGGGCTCTTGGCTCATCTATAAAATAAAACCATGTTGTATGGGTTTGCAGTGAATCGATTGGCAGCAAGAATGCCATTGATGCGAATATTAGGATATGCAAGAGGGCGGAGGTGGTGTGCTTTGGGATGTTGGCGCCGAGGAAGTTCATGCAGAGGAGGAGGAAAGTCGAGGTCTTCAAGGATGCTGCGGATGAAGCTGATCAGAAGAACTGGAGGAAGCTAATGCTCGAAATGGAGGAATCCGACTCTGCCGTTGAAGTGCTCAAGAGCCGGAGAGCCAAGAACCAGGCCTTGCCCAAGGACGTGGTGGTTGGGACGCTCGTCAGATTCAAGCAGCTCAAGAAATGGAACCTTGTTAGTGAGGTATCAAAGTGTTATCACTACTTCTTGAGCTTTTCTTGGATTTTCTTCGACTGATTTGAGAGCGTTTGTCACCATTGTTAGCTTGAGTGTGTGCGATTTGCTCGTTGCATATCTTTGCCTCATTTCGTTTCTCCACTTTTTCTCAAGATACTCGAATGGCTGCGTACACAGCATTGGTGGGATTTCAAGGAAATGGACTTTTTGATGCTTATTACAGCCTATGGGAAACTCGGGAACTTCACCAAAGCCGAGAGGATTATGAATTACATGATCAAAAACGGCTATCCGCCTCATGTTGTGTCCTACACTGGTCTTATGGAAGCGTACGGCAAAGGGGGCCAATACAGTCAGGCGGAAGCAATCTTTCGTAGAATGCAATCCACGGGCCCCGAGCCATCTGCAGTGACGTATCAAATCATTCTCAAAACTTTTGTGGAGGTAGTGGATCCCGTCACTTTCAATGCTCGTTTATGATATCTGTCGTATTTTGAATTGTTTTTTGCCTCGGCTATTTCAGGGTAACAAATTTAAAGAAGCCGAAGAAATCTTTGAAACCCTACTTGATGAGAAGGTTTCGCCTCTAAAACCCGACCAGAAAATGTTCCACATGCTGATTTATATGTACAAGAAGGCGGGGGATTATGCCAAAGCTCGTAAACTGTTTGCATTGATGACCGAGAGAGGAGTCGAGCAGAATACAGTGACGTATAACAGCTTGATGTCGTTTGAAACCAACTACAAGGAGGTTGCCAATATCTTCGACCAGGTATATTCCGTAGTCTTTGCTCTCGTTATAAAATTTACACCAAATTGTTTACGTGTTGATGGTGTTTCTCGATTTTGTGCTTTTGCGTTGCTGCTAATTTTCAATGTGCTGATTATACGTGGAAAAATGTCTTGGTGTATTTTTTCCTTGTATTGATATATCCAAACATATTCGAATGAATCGTGTTCGTAAATTCAGATGCAAAGGTCGATTATTCGACCCGATGTTGTGAGCTATGCACTTCTCATTAACGCCTACGGAAAAGCTAGAAGAGAAGAAGAAGCTTTGGCTGTGTTTGAAGAGATGCTTGATGCTGGTGTGAGGTGCGATTCCCTTTGTTTTCGCTTGTTTAACTTTTGCGTTTATCATTGTACCTACGCAATAATATGAGCTTAACTGCAACGTTTTAATAGTCGTGTGAAAATTGCGAATTCGGGGTATAATTTTACCCGGAAACGTAAAAGTTTAATAGAACAACATCATAGGAAACTTCATTGTTAGATATTGCCTAGATAGGTTGTTCCTTTTCTCACACGAGCAATGGATGCGTTTCTTTCTAGGCCGACGCACAAAGCATACAACATCTTGCTAGACGCGTTTGCGACATCCGGGATGGTGGAGCAAGCACGAATTGTCTTCAAGAGCATGAGACGAGACAGGTAAAACTTTCTCATGAATCGTATGCCTATTTTTCGTACTTCGCTTGTGATTAGATGGGATTTTCTTCGAGTCCTAGGGTTACTCGGCTACACGGGTGGTGATAGCCGAGGAACGAGCTGGAAAATGCGACTCTAACTTTATAGACATCCGATTTTTACGACTCTTGTTTGTGTGTTGCTGCAGATGCACTCCCGATCTCTGCTCTTACACGACGATGTTAACGGCCTACGTTAATGCATCCGATATGGATGGTGCTGAGAAATTCTTTAAAAGGATAAAGCAAGACGGGTTCGAGCCGAACATCGTCACTCACGGTACTCTCATCAACGGGTACGCCAAGGTGAACAATCTCGAGAAGATGATGGAGAAGTACGAGAACATGCGCGTCGAAGGGATCAAAGCTAACGCGACCATACTCACTTCCATCATGGATGCTTACGGGAGGAACAAGGATTTCGGCAGCGCCGCGATTTGGTACAACGAGATGGTGTCGGGCGGCATCGCGCCCGACCAGAAGGCCAAGAACGTACTCTTGTCTCTGGCGAAAACGCCGGAAGAACAGCTTGAAGCTACGCAACTCGTGGAGAATCCTTCTTCGGGCCGGCTCTCTGGCGGTGTCGGAGGCGACGGAGTCGAGAACACGGACGGCAGCGACGATGAAGATGAAGACGATGAATTTGATGAGTTGACAATTAGCAGCAATGATCAATTACTAGAAAAAGCTCATGCCTTGTGAAAATTGTCATAAAATTTTGTACGATTTTGGTTAATACTATAATTGCATATAGTGTTGATACATAGAGTTATGACAACTATTGTACGAGGTTTATCAAATGCTAGATGTAGAAAGGTCCATTAACTAAATCAATTGTTGTTGATATTTTCTTTTCGAAAATTTTGTAGAAAATTTTAAATAATTGTTCTATACTTCTATATACTATATTTTACCATTAAGAATCTATTTAAATTTTTCTATAATTACCTCTGTATTGTAATTTTATTCTAATCCAATTTAACAAGCCATATTTCTTCATTTAAATGTCCCAATTCAATAGGTCACTTCCCAAAGTAAATAACTCATTATTTACACTATATGTTTTTGTAGCCACATAATTACATATTTTCAATTAAAAAGCATATTTTCATTTCTCTCATTTACTTTTTTGATAAATATATCTTCAAAAAAGTTAACTTTCTCTATTTTGTTTTACTATAAATTATTTATTTCTTAACATTCTTGACTTATTGAATTGGAATTGAGAGAGTAATAAATTTACAAACATATAAAATTAATTAGCTAATTATACATGTTACTAATAAATAAATTTTCCAGACTGGCCTTCGGAATAACTTCAAAAAATAATATGATCTTTAAAGCAACATAAAATAGGAATTTTTTTCAACCTGCCTACAATTTTTCATAGCAGGAACTGGAAATTAAAATTCAAAGACATCTTTATAGCAATAAAAGTCTGCATTTTTTTTTCTCGTTACAAATTGCAATTAATGTTCTTAAAATTCGTTTAAGAGTATAGCCCTAACAAGACAAGGATTCATCATACAATATACATACAGCAAGATTACATACGGGGAGGCGGGAGAACGAAATCGAGAGGCCGACGGAGACGTTGCATCACGTCCATCAGTATTCGAGAGATCCTACGGCTGGTATGCCGTTTAGGTTACTTCTAGAGTCCTTCCGACTCATATAGTCATCGCAGCTATTGCTGCTGGTGGAGAGCCGATGATTTTGGGTGGAATTTGGGAGATCGAGGCCCTCTTTGCCCATGTGCTGCACTTCGAGAGGCGACAGAATCTTGATGTACCACACGTTGTTCACGAATTCCCTGTGCCGCGATCAAGTAGATACTTGGTCATCAACAAGTACGAAGTGTAGAGAATGTAAAAAGCTCCATAGGATTTTACCTATTTTTATATATATTTATGCTTAAATCTACTAATTTTACGTGCGTTGCACGTTCCATTCGACTAGTACCCTCAAAATCTAGCATCTTAAACTATCATACGATACTCGCGACACGCTTTTCAATGGTAACTAACAAAATATGACATGCACCAAATGCGAACCTATCATAAGTACCATACAATAAATCGAAGCAGTATGGGAACTTACTGCCAAGGATCATCGCCGAGGAGAAGAATATCATTCTCTCTGTCAACGAATACAAGCTGCCAGCCTGATCTCTGAGGATCTTCCAACAATCCCTCGAGTCCAAACATGCGAGCAAGCTCGCTCCGCAGCTCCGGATAACTGCTGAATTTGGAGATATCGAGAGACCGTCCAAAAGACCCCGACTTGTGAACCTGTGACAAGCAATTCAATATCAGCATCAATTGGATCACCGTGATCAATAAAGCAAGAATGTGCAGCTCACATGATTTACCTTTACAAAGGCTCTCGATGTCGGGTTTGTTTGGTCCACGTTTTCTGAGGACTGCATGTAACCCGACTCATCTACACAACTGGAGGTAGTCATGTCCGAGTTGAGAGGAAATTCGGTGCCTGCACCACTTGGAAATGTGGGGGTTGCATATGGCATTGACAACGATTCGTTCTCGTTGCCACTGTTTCTAAGGTTCGACATACCAGTCAGCATATTAGCCGATGAGTCCGTACCAACTCCGAACAGCAAATTGTCGTGAGAATGCGCCACACCTTGGAAATCTGAAAATTCTTTACCATGGAAGGGCGGCAGCAGAGCTGAAAGGTCTGAGACTTTAGAATTAGGCGTCACCAGCTCTTCCGGATGGGGCACTCCGAACTGAGAAACCTTGGAAGGAAGCTGTGGGTCTAAGGCTACTCGTTTTGACGAGGAATGAGAGACTAGCGGATGAGACCCATTCATGTTCGCGTGGGGGGACGCTCCTTCACGGGAAAACGAACTTAGAATGCTTTGCATGGAAGAGTTATTAGATGAAGCCATGTGGTTCCCGATGAGGTCCGAGAAGTTCTGTAGCTGGCTCGTTGATGACAAGGCTTGCACAGGTGTGAACTGAGACTCGGAAGCCAATCCCATCTGCAAGCTAGTCGGAATAGATTTTTTCAACTGCTGATCTTGAAATTGTGGATTCAGCTGTTGATTCAGTAGCTGCTGCTGCTGCTGCTGATTGATAAAAGACTGACGACCCTGCAATTGTTGATGCAACATCTGAGCCTGAGAAACGACGCTGTTTTCCGGAAGGTTCTGCAGAAAGCTCGGTTGAGAATGGGGCTGTTGCAACATCTGATTTTGTAGCAACGAAGCAGAAGCATTCGGGACATTTTGCTGGAACTGCAGGAAGGACTGATTGGAGAGTTTCGAGGGATCCAACGACCCTGCGTCCTGCATTGCAGCAGCCGCCATCACTTGGTAAATATCGGGTTGCAAACAGAGCATCGACGCGTCTAGCCTCGGCTGCATCCAAGGGGATACGCCCTGAAAATTTAGCGACTGGACGCCTTGATCTCTGACACCCCCACGAAGCCATGTCATCGGAGAATTCATGCCCATATCGCCATCTTTAAGACCTGAACAACGAAACACAAATAATACATTAGGAATCAAATTAATGTTCAATTGAAGGAGAAGGAAGCCATAAATTTGGCAGTCTTTTGATAAACCAGACCGGGAAATGAAGGCAGTCCAGATGGCCAAGGTCGTTTCAATCTGAGGGAGAATGGAGACGGGTACATGGGAAATGTCGTCAGGGGTTCGATCTCCCACAACGAGACTCTGGGTTGTCTCTCCCCTGCAGTCGATTCATCCCACCCAACCTGAAAAAGAAAATGCACGACAACACAACTTCGAAAATTAATTTAGAACCCAGCTGAAATTAAACATCTTATAACAATAGAATTCTGCAAAAGAAAATGGTTTTTCAATATTAAATTGATAATTAGATTGGACTAATTTAGCTACAGCGACATTATATACGCTCATACCTTCACTGAGCGCCAATGTGAGTTCGGCCAACGAACCGGATCCAAATCACTAATGCCGGTAATTGTACCCATATACCTGAGATCCAGAATGAACGAAAAATATTTGAGCACAAAATACAAACAGACAAAAAAAAAGACTTCCTCTGTTTTTATTCAATAGTGTGACTTTGCAAAAATGAATAGATGTACCTGCGGACACTTGATTCTTCAGTTTCGAAAAGCATCCTAAAGCGCATACCCACAGAAACTCTTGTATGATAAACTGCTTTGGCATACTTTGCCAGAGGTATCACAAACTCTGATGGGCTCGCCCTGAAATTTGTAAACCCAGGAATGTGAAGCTGAATATTGCCTAATAAGCGTAAGCATATGCAGAAATTTACCTTGGATTATAGAAAATGGTGAACCGGCTATTCGTCGCCGCAGCATGGGCAGCAGCAGCAAGAAGCCCAATGTGCATGCTATCACTCGACAGCACTGATGAAGGCATGACAGTTTGAGGTCGATTGGCACGCCGAATCCCCAAGAACAATTGATTGTTTTCGTTCCTAAGAGTGTAAATAGAAGTCGTGACTGTAGAAAAAATATCAAAACGGCACATCTAATCCACTATGTGTAAATCTTCTAAATCTAGAAATTTATCATTCCAACAGCTCCCAAGAATTTTCTATGATCATCCCAAGGTGTGGATTGGTAGGAGGAAAACTCGACCCAAAGCTCGAATAACAAAGAAGAAAGAACATTATGCTGCATACCAGATGAAAATAACAGAATCTCCAGCAACTAGTCTCTTCGCACTGACAAACACGCTCCAACCTGTTGTTAGGAGATGCCTCTTCGGCTGACCTGGATAAGATGAGATTGCAGCTTCATAATTTGGTCTTAGCAATAAGTTATTTATACAAATAATATGAGAGAGCAACTATTTTCGAACAGTCCAGAAGGTAGGGTGTCCCAAAGAAACATTCCAAACATCCATTGAACAAAACCAAAAATTTATACGAATAATTGAGAACCCACCTCTAAATATATGCCTGAACTTCCACTCATTGCCGTGAAGATCCTTTGCGATTAATTCTTGAGCCGGAGGGGTTTGAGAGTAGTCCTGAACACGCATTAAATACATAGTTCAAATATAGAAACTCACAACTACCAAAAAACTGCATAGCTAGATGGCAGTCAAACAAAGTACAGATAAACCTACAAGAGGAGGAAAAACTTTTTCAGCTGCTCGACGAGGGACAGAAAATCCTCCATGAGTGCTGGTATCGCTAGCAGTCAATGTCTTACAGAAATAATTTGTTGGCTGTTTGCTTGGAGTGCCGAGTTCTGACGGTAGTAGGCATATGTCCTTCTGCTCTTGCTAACAAAATAGCAAACAAAAAACTAATGAAAAAGAAAATTTACAAGATCAAGAAGACGAATACAAATGTCTTAGCAAATTACAGGGGTAAGTGGTTGCAAAGTCATTTGAGCGTAGACTTCATCTGTTTCAACATCAGCCTGCAATTTAGAAAATTTAAGATTTTAATATGTGAGCTTTTTCGACAAGATTTGGAAACAATGTTAAATCTTATAAATAGTACACAGCTTACATGCATCGTGACATTATGAAGTTGGCATATTAGTTGCGGTTGCAAGCCGGGATAGTTAGGGATAGCACCGTCTACTTCCTTGTTCGTAGAGGCAGCAACCTGGATAAAAATCACTGGACATTTAACGTAACCCTAGGATAGCTTAGTGTTTAAGACCAAGTTACATCATTACAACTACGATATATATCATGACATAGGACAATAATTCTTCAAGAAAAAAAGAATGTAGAAGTTCAACGTCAGGTGATCCCAATTAATGTTTGCAAATGTCGCATTAGCGTGTCATAAACACAATGTAGAAGTAACAACTAAGAAGATGCAAGCGCACATCCACCAACGCAGATATCAAGTAATTATAGGAATGCCAGGAATTTCCTAATCGCAAATGCACTCCCTATCTCCAGGTAAAAGCTACTTCCCTAAAGTTACTACAGATCCTGAATTTTACGATAGTTAACATATAACGTAGATCTCGGGTTGTGCAACTCACCACTTGTGAGGCAAGTGTTCACCAATCACTTGGAAAAAACGGGGAACGTGAACATACATACTAATTCACCACATAAGCAACTCTCAGTGATGGAGCTTGAACCCCCCCATCCCCATTCCACTACTCTAAAATCCACATCCACATTATGTATAAAACACTAAGACAAATGAGCTACGACCTTTTTCTATATATAGCATTTACTTAAATATTGAGACTAAATTAGGCCGTAAGCATCATTAATAAGCTGCAAGCATAGAGATTATCATATAAACCAAAGAAAGCAACTAATTGGTATTACTAATGACAATCAATGCCCTAAAATATCTGAATCCCACAGCTAAATCAAGGATGCTTTAACTGAAATCCATCACAAAACCTGCTCGCTGTGGCCTTGAGGGAAATAAACGACGCGGCTCCCGAGCTGGGGAAGCGACACCAGTGGGCCGGCACACGCGTGCCAGAGCTCCGAATTCAAGCATTTCTTCTCCCCTGCCAACACAAGCAGCAAAACAACACATTTACATCACACTATTCAAATATACAGCCAAACAAAAAAAGAGCTAAAATCAAGCATTCCCATGAAAAATACCACACGCCAAATGTTAATTAAAGCAATTAATTGAGCTTACCTTCCTCCGCCTGAGCATTAAATCCAGAACCCGTTGAAGAAGAAGAAGACAACCTCATATTCCAGAAGAAGAAGAAAAAAACTAAAATAGGTCCACCAAAACTAACACTAAAATCAAAAGGGAAAAAACAAAAGCTTAAACACTCAAGCTCATCCTAACCCCCCACCCCCCACCCTCCCTAAACCCCCCAAAAATGCCAATTTTTTTCTTCATCCCAACTCGCGCATACCCCCAAATTTGCAACCCCCCACCTTTTTCTAATTTCCCCCCTTTTGAGCTGAACACAAGCAACAGCAGGAGCAAATTGCAAAACTAAAACTTGGCGAGGGCTTTAGGGAAAAATCAAAAGGTGAAGCAGATCTTGGAGTTCCTTTTTGGAGTTAACGGTTGGGACAAAACCCTAAAGAGGGAATGGAAGGAGACTGGTCCGAGGAATAAATGAAGCTAAAGTTTTTACTAAGTGAAGCAAAAGCAAACGAGGAAGAAAATGATGAGTAGCTTTTGTGAACTATTGAGATCTCTCTCTCCTCTCTCTCTCTCTGCGTGGAGCTAAAATGAGCTGCAGATCTTTAATGGCTTTTTCTTTTCCTTTTTCTTTCAAAAACAGAATTAATGTTTATAGAGAGAGAGAGAGAGAGAGGCTTGAAGAAGCAGAGGAGGTAATTTGGGAAAGTATAATCAATTATTGCAATCTTGTTTCCAAGTTTCAAATGGAATTCACCTTTTCTTTTTCTTTTCTTTTCTTTTTTTCTTTTTTTGGTACTAGTGAGATTTTATTTTTTATTTATTTGATTTTTTAATTATTTATTGTGTATTTTGCATGGTTAGGCACATTAAAAATGTGAGTTTAGGACATTGTAACGTGTCCGTTGCACGCAAAAGTGGGACACCAAAAAAAAAAAAAAATTGATAGGAGATTTTTCAAATTTTGAGTTCGAAATTTTTAAAAGATCACAATTTAATGATTTTATAAACATAATAATTTATTTTGAGGAAATTTATAAAAATAATAATTAAAAATTGCTTGGTGGGTTTTAAAAGAATTGGTGGGGTTTTATAAGAATAATAATCGAATAGGTGAATTGATGTGAAAGAATTGAGTAGGTGAGTTTTTTGTGGTTTAATGAACTTGCTAATAAATTATTTTAAAATTAACTTCTTGTAATTTTTTTGATAAAATTAACTTCTTGTAATTTATTGAACATGTTAATACAGAAATGATTTAATCAGATTTAGGATATGTTAGCCCAATTTTTAATTTTTTTTTTCTGATAAAAGATCAAGGCCCAAATCAAATCAAATAATTGGGTATGTCCCAATTAGCCCAATAGAAAATTTCAAATATTTTGACCCAATTTTTAGTAACGGGCCGTGATATAACTTCTTTAATTTGAGGGGAAAAAATATACTATCCAATTTTAGAAATCAACATTGTAATAAGCAAAATCAATTATAAATATCCACCTTGCATTTGTCTTGTTACATTTGTAATATTAACTTCAATTTTAATAATTGAACCTTCATTTCGAAGTATACTCAAAATAATTTTGGTGTAAGATTATTAACACATTATAGATCGAGATATTTTGTGCATATTCATATATAATTATTATCACTAAAAAATAAAAATAAAATAAAAAGAACATTCTCTTCTAAAATAATGCCAACTATCACATTGTTCCATACTATCATTTATTTTCTTGTGTCCACATTCATTTAATGAGGGACATACCGCCCATAACGACATTGCATAATTTAATTATTTAAGTTTTCTGAAAGATATTTGTTTAAAGGGATTTTCATGAAAAGTTAAATTTAAAATTATAAATTTCTTTTCAAAGGGATTTTCACGAAAAGTCAAATAATTAAAGAATTTTGTGTATGTGTGTTGGTTGATCTAGATGTAATCTGGTTAATGTTCGAAACTCAAATATTCAAATTCATTGTCACACGATCTTTAAATGTACTTTTTTTTCATATAATATAATAATAATACTACTAATAATAAATAACTAAAGCAATGTGTGAGTGAGTTGGTATAGCGGTAAGTGGTTAATGCCGAAGCCTGAGGTCCTGGGTTCGAGTCCATCATCGTGCGATCTTTAAATTTCTTCATTTATTTGTGTAATTTACCAAAAAAAACAAAAACAAAGCCCGAGCTTCGCCGCCTCGATCTCCACCGACCCCCCATCCAACTGTTCGATGAAATGCCCAGCAGAATCTGGTATCTGGGAATGCTCCAACTGTTCGATGAAATGTTCAGCAGAATCAGGTATTTGAGGAATGCTCCAACTGTTTGAAGAAATGCCCAACTGAAACTGGTATTTAGGGAATGCTCCAGCTGCTCGATGAAATGCCACGTATCATCCTAATCGCGGACTTGCCATTGTTTCACAAAACACTGCTAACCAGTGTCTTCTATGCAGACTGCAAAGAATATTTCAACATTCTCAACGTGAATCCGAGAGTAAAGCACAACGAGAAGGAAAAAGAATTGACCGGTGAGCCCCCGTTGAATCAACTATCATTCTTTCGAATTCCAACCTTGATTGTTATTTGTCATGATCAATAAAATCTAGGAGCCTAATGCTCTTTTTCTATTGTGTTGTTTTCCATGTCTTATATTTTATGTAGTTGTAACTATGAATAATATCTAATTTAGGCAATACAAAACCAATATAATCAAGTACCGTTGCATATATAGGAATCGAAAGAGAAAAAATCGAAGAAAAAGCAACCACTGAGGTATTGGTGCTAGCTTCACTCAATCTTTAATGAAATAGAACACAGTCGAGGTTGGAATTTCGTATGAATCAAAATTGAGAAGTCTTAGCCATTTCACTCACAATTCAAATTAGCATTGAGAAATGGTGTTTCCATGAGATTTGTTCTCCCGGAATTCAAGTTTCCGGTTACGATATTGGAGCACTTCTCAGCATACCAGATTCTCCTGGGCATTTCATCAAACAGTGGGAGCGTCTCTTATGATGTGATGTGAAATATGATTAAATAATATATGTAGAATATGATAATTAATTTGATGTGATATATGATTGAATAGTAAACGATGAGCTGTTATTTAGAAAATGAAAATTAACCAGTGTCTACCAGGTTCCTCAAAAGAGATCGAAATCAAAAATAAAATTATGAAGATCTATCTATTAATGCATATAATTTGTAAATTATTCTGTAAATTCGTAAAATGTCACTTCAAATGTCGTAAAAAAATTAAAGTTGTCAACAATAATTATCGTTGATTTATTCAGGTGAGAATACACTAGAAGTCTAAATTTTGAACTTTTGTGGATGACGGTCAAGGAATCTTGCTTTTGAAATAGACATCAACAAAGAGATTAGGATAAGAGGTATATTATTTTCACTTAATTATGCAGTGTAAGCTTTCTATTTGTTTAGAGAATTTCTTTTCTACACATTTCAATATATAATTAATATCGGCTATCGTTTTACAAGCTTTTAACGATTGCAATTTAGTCACCCTTTCACATCACTACTTTTTTTTTTCTTCAAGTTCACATCCATTTTCTATTTTTTATTTTATTTCTTTTTTATTCTTTTGCAAAGTTATAATTAATGGTATTTAATTTACAACAAATTAAATGATAATATCACTATGATTTAATTTGTTGCAAATTCTTCAGCGAGACATGCCACGTCAACTTTTTAGTGACTATAAATTTTTGGGGTGGTGTAAATTTTGCTTTTAATTGATAATTAACAATAATATTTATTATAATCTTTAAATTATGACAAAAGCTCTGGTGCGCTCTACTGCACCATGACCATGAGCTCTCTTCTTAAAGTTTTATGTAGAATTATTTAAGTTATAATTAAAATTAATTAAGTAATACTCTCTTAAATATTAATGAATTGATTAATGTTGATTTGAATGGTTCTCAATGTGCGCTCGCGCGTACAGGAGACCATCTCTTAAATTGTTATACTATAATAAATTCTAATTAACATTATTACCAAAATTAAACTTGAAAGATTAAAAATTTAGATACCTAATAATTAATAAATAAATAAAATTGAAACGAAATGCTAAAACATAATTATATACCTAAATCAGATGTGATCAACCCTATGTATTAATTCTAAAATTAAACTCAATACATGAAAATCGAAATCAGAGAAAATAAAATAAAATAAAAGTGATACACAGTTGAAACATCAAAAACTGGAGTAGGAGACTCAAGTACAATAAGTGCATGCAAAATGCGTCCAAAAATTGTGTCACTTCACCTGCAGTTAAAGTCATAATATATGACATGAATTTCAACAAACTAGTCTCCTTCACTTAATCAGATAGTTTGTCGTTCAAGTTGACTTGCAAAGTCTTTTGAATTTCTTTTTGATGTTGATTTCGAGCATTGAAAAGTATGATTTTTTGAATTGACACGTAATTCATTTCCGACTTCTAAGTAGGATTAAGTTATACCGAAATTTTAATTCGGGCCAAATTCCAAAAAATAAAAAAATAATGTTGATGAAAAATCGAAATTTGAGTATATTTCATGTATTTACAGACAATTAACCAAAAGAGAAAAAAAAAGTTATATATCTATACCCTTATTTTACAAAATTTGATTTGGCTATTATATCTCTCATATATACTCCCTCCGTCCCAATATTTAAGACACAATTCATTTGGGCACGGAGATTAAGGAGTAGTGGTTTAGATGTTAAAGTGATATGGCCCACCTCCATTAGTATTTTGATTAGGTATTGTTTAATGAATTATTTGACCTTTATTTTAACTTTTGACTTCAAATTTTAAACTTAAAAAATTTATATTCGAAAATCTCATTAAATTAATTTCTGCCACATTTTTTTAAATTCCTATTTATTCCTTTTTTCTCCATTAGCATTTTTTTTCATTTCCCAAAACTGCCGCTGCCTAATTCCCTCCAAATAGCCGAAAAACACAATTCATTAAACATGAAAAAAACTGGCGCCACTTTTCAATTAAAATTGCCACCAGGGGGCGGCGGCGGGAAATGAGGCAAAGAAAACTCCAACGACTCGTCGGATTCCGACTGGAATCCACCGTGAAGCTCAGCAATATAATCAGGGGGCGGCGACGGCAATGAAGGCAAAGATTCAAACGGATCGAAGTCCTCCGAATCGGGGACGAATTGACCGTTCGAATAAGAAGCCCAACCTAATTTTTGGCTCATCTACTTCGAGATTTAGAGGTTCTCGAAGACAACGGGAGGCGGAAACACAGTGGACTCACCTCGGAGGGGGGCGGCGCTAATGGAGGTGGATCGAGGGAGGAGGGAGAAAGGGAGGGCGACGTATCGGAGATCGAGGGCGAAGGGAGACGGCGTATCGGAGTTCGAAGGTGGAGGGAGACACTGATGAGATCGGAGGTGAGAGCGGCGGAGACTGAATTGAGGGGCTAGGGTTTCGGGAGTAATGGCAGAGAGAAAGAGAGCGTGAAGTAATGAGAGAGAGAGAGAGAGAGAGAGAAATTTGAGTATTTATACTCTCATTAGCCATGATTTAATTAGTGTACTTAAATGACTAATTCTTTCCCAAAAAGGAAATGTGTCTTCATTATTGGGACAACCCAAAAAGGAAGTTGTGTCTTCAATAATGGGACGGAGGGAGTACTTAATAAAGTCAATTGTGTAATTTAATATAATACAAAAAATAAATCTAATACTCCCTCCGTTCCACGAATCTTAAGTTACTTTCCTTTTTCGGCCGTCCCACGAATCTTGAGTCATTTTCTTGTATGGCATAAAAAATTCTCTTTATTCACCCTTTCACTTTTTCACCTACCACACTAAATAGTATTTTCTTAATTCCCACGCCGAAAAGAATTGCTTCAAGATTCACGGGACGGAGAGAGTATATATAGTTTATGTTTTATATTTTATAATAATTCTTTATGTAATAGTATCCATTTAGAATTACAATAGAAATGATTTATTTTTGTATTACTTGGAATTAAAATTAATTATTATGTAAAATCAGGTGATGCTTGATTAATTAAAATTAAATTTTTATATTATACTTAGATGATTTTTTTTATGAGTTTTATAATATTATAATCTTCAAACATTATCAAATAATTGGTTCAAAAAAAATATTAAAATGAAATAGAATATAAATTTACACTCGTAAAAAATATTTATTGAAATAATTCTTTTTTAGGTGTGAATGCGTCATCTCTGCTAGTCCAAGCTCACGATGAATTGAAAATTGTTGTAAACTTAAACGTGTCTCATTGAAACAAACTTCCTAAAAATCAATTTTCACACTATAATCCAACTCTATATATAGATATACTGATTAAATGGAGACTTACATCCCACAAATACTTCACACATATATAAAAACAACCATGATTTCTCACAAAAGCATTGCTATAAAATTCATTTTTCTTGTTTGCCTATGCTTTGAGTACAAATCTTTCCTTGTTTCAGGAAGGTGCCTAGAGAGGGAGAGAGAAGCACTCATGAGGTTCAAGAACGGCCTCATCGACGCCCACGACACCCTATCCTCGTGGCGGGCCCAGCCAGACTGCTGTGACTGGGAGGGCGTCGTGTGCAGCAACGCGACCACAGCTCACGTGGTCGCGCTCCTGCTCAACAACTCTACCCTGGGAGGTGAGATAGTCTCTGCCTTGCTCGATCTGACTCGCCTGAGTCGACTCGACCTCAGTTACAACCGTTTCAATGGAACCAGAATCCCAGGATTCCTGGGTTCCATGAAACGGTTACAACACCTTAATCTCAGCATGGCCTCCCTCGCGGGGGGCATCCCTCCCGAGCTAGGGAACCTCACCCACCTACGCACGCTTGACCTATCCAACGACCTTCTAGAAGATGACACGTCGTACCTCAACACCCTCAACGGGCCGATTCCAAATATCTTTGCCGGGCTGAATCTTCTCGAGCTTCTAGATCTTTCTGGAAACATGCTCCAAGGTGAGATCCCAAAATCTCTAGGGAACATGAGTCATTTGCAAGTCTTGAACTTGCATAACAATGACTTACAAGGACACATACACCAAACATTTGTAAATTTCCCTTCACTACAAAATCTAGACCTAGGTTACAACCAACTGAGTGGCCCACTCCCCCGTCTGGGCGGGCTTTTTAGGCTGCGAAAGGTCTATTTCGCGTATAACAAGTTCAGTGGGCCCGTCCCGGTCACCCTCGGGCAGCTTCCAAACCTAGAAGTCGTCGATCTTTGCTTCAATTCATTACAAGGTACGATCTCCCAATCCGACCACTTCATCAAACTCCACAAACTCAAAGTGCTGGATTTCTCCTTCAACACAAACATCACCATGCAGATTTCTGATGATTGGAGCCCTCCTTTTCAATTGGACATCATAAACCTAGGAGGCTGCAAACTCGGCCCGATTTTCCCCAAATGGATTCGAAACCAGACAGATCTGTCGTGGCTCGATCTTTCTTCAAGTGGTATAGCTGATGAAGTGCCTCAATGGTTATGGAATTTGTTTCCTCCATTGCCAAAAAACTCGACTCTCTCTCCCTCTCCCTCTCCCTCTCCTCACCATAAGTCATATAGATACTTGAATCTCTCTCATAACCAGATCAGTGGCGCCATTCCTGATTTATCACACTATCAAATTGATATAATTGATGTGAGTTCTAATAGCATTTCAGGTCCCATTCCATTGTTTCAGCCTTACACGTACATTTTCCAGCTGAGCCAGAATATTTTTACTGGTTCTATCAAGTCCATGTGCTCGTATTCGCATCTCTCCCTCGCGATTCTCGACATCTCCATCAACCGGCTGGCCGGAGAGCTTCCCGACTGCTGGGATGAGATGTCCAGCTTGCAAGCTCTAAATTTAGCCAACAATAGCTTCTCAGGTGAAATTCCTCGCTCTCTCGGCTCTCTTGATTCCCTCGTTGCGTTGCATTTGCGCGACAATAGATTATCCGGTGAATTGCCATTCGAGTTGAAGAACTGCAGGAATCTGAGACTGGTTGACGTTGGAGAGAACGAGCTTACCGGGAGAATCCCTGCATGGATCGGTGCAAGCTACTCGTATTTGATAAATCTCAGCCTTCGCAGCAATGGATTCCACGGCAGTATTCCTGTTGAGATATGCAATCTTACTCGGATTCAGGTTCTAGACGTTTCTAGAAACAACCTGTCAGGGAAGATTCCGGAATGTTTCAGCAACTTCACTACATTAGTTGAGAAGACTAATGAAAGCACCAACATTTTGCACATAGCCATTAAAATACCTTACGATTTGCAATCTTCTGACGCGATTGTCATCACAGAAGACATCGAGTACTCGTTGGTGCAGTGGAAAGGCCGGGAATCCGAGTACCGGAAGAATCTCGCGCTCCTCAAGCTCATCGATCTCTCGAGCAACAGATTAACCGGTGGCATTCCGCAATCGTTCTCCACCATGAAGGAGTTGATTTCCTTAAACCTATCAAGAAATAATTTGACAGGTGATATAATTCCAGACATTGCTGGGATGGAGATGTTAGAATGTCTTGATCTGGCGACGAATCGCCTCTCCGGGAAGATACCGATGGGCATGGCGCAGCTGCACTATCTCGACGTGCTTGATCTGTCGGGGAACAATCTCACAGGGAAAATCCCGACCAGCACACAGCTGCAGAGCTTCGCTGCTTCTGTGTACGGCCGGAACGATGGACTGTGCGGGCCCCCTCTGGGGCCGTGCCCCGGAGAAGGGCCCACCACGGCCACCGTTGCTCGAGGGGAGGATGTGGAGGAGGGAGATGAAGGGGTTTGGAGGCTCTCTTTGATGCAAGGATTTGGCATATCATTGGGTTTTGGTTTCATTGTTGGGTTTTGGGGAGTTGTGGGTGCCTTGTTGGTGAAGGAATCATGGAGATATGCTTACTTCAACTTGTTGGATGATGTTGGAAATTGGTTTCTTGTGACTATAGCACTATTTGGATCCAAATTGAGGCGAAGTGCATTTAGAGGTAACTATTTTATTTTTATTTATTTTTTATTTTTTTTATTTTTTGCATTGAACGTAGAGATGTCAATTTTGGGCCATATTTTTAAAGCCCAAAATTTTTTGGGCCGGCCAGCTTGGTTCGATGGGCTTGGGCCGAGCTGATCCTCTCATTTGATACCTCTGATTCAAAGTGTATTTAACTTGTGATTTTTTTTCAGGTGATCAGATTTTGCATGTGAATTGAGGTGGACAAATACAAACTCATGGTTGGTGATCTTTCAAAGATCTTGTAATTTGGAAACTTTTTTGAAGTTGTGATTTTACTTTCAGTTGTAAAAACTTAGTCGATGTATTTTTATTTATGTTTGAGTGAAGGTTTTGATTTAATCCAGTACAAGGGCCAAACTAACTCGATATATTTATTGTTGATTTCCTTAGATATTAGTAGAATTCTTTTGCTTCAATATAGCCTTGTACTTTTATTTTTTATTTAACTCGATCTTTGCTAAAGGACTTATTAGATTGGCTAGTTATTCCATTATATGAATAGCATGTCATTATTTATTATGTTATCATATTCTACATCTCATCATCTCAGCCAACGACGAGGCTTTCCAACTGTTCGACGAAATGCCCAACTTAATCTTGTATACTTGGAAGCGCTCACTGTTAATTTGAATTTCTAGCGAAGAAATCGCAGAGATACATCATTTCTCAATGTTAAGTTGTAGCGCAAGTTCATTATCGACAAACTATAGGAAGAATAACTTAATTTTGTGTTGCAAGTTCATTATCGACAAACTATAAGAAGAATAACTTAATTTTGTGTTGTTGATTGCACAGGGAAAATATAAAGAACTAGCAGATTTAAAATTCTAGTTGTACCAAATTTTCTTCAGTACGGCATTTCGTCGAACAAGTCATATGCTCTCTGAAGGAACTAAAATAACATAAGCGCATTAAACTAAAGGCCCCATTTCAGTGAGGCATTTCGTCGAACAAGTCATATGCTCTTTTGGACTCGAAGATTGGAAAATTCCAATGTCTGATTTTCATCACCAGCTGAATAATTGATCAAATATACTCCCTTGATTCCTCAACACACCAAAAATCACAATCGAAGATTTAGAAATAAAGGTAAAAGATTTTTCATAGCCAAAGTAATGTTTATGCTTATTTTAGCTGATTTTTGGTTTGTAGTCATTGTCAATTGTTTATTTAATTTTTTGAAATAAAAATTAAGCATGATCCCTAATATTATACTAATAAATTTTATTTCTATAAAAAATATTATTATAGTTACATAAATTATTGTCGAATGTCTATATAATTACATTGGACAATGATTTTGGTGGTCCGATTCCTATAGCATTAATAGAGAGTTTGGTTCTTATTGAGCATCTTGATCTTTCCATTAACATGCTTCAAGGTCAAATCCCAAAATCTTTGTAAAATGACTTAAGAGGAGACCTTGATGAGTTCTTTGGAAATATATCGGCCAAAGGAATATTGGAATCACTCCAGATTCTGGATTTGGCTGATAATAAACTGAATGGTTCAGTGTCAGACTTGAGAGCATTTTCTGCATTGACAGAAGTGTACCTTGGGAGAAACAACTTCACAGGCTCCATTCCTCTAAGTATTGGTCAACTCTCTCAGTTTCATATTCTAGATCTTTCTAGAAATTCTTTAGAAGATTTAATACTTTCCAATAAGTGTAAGTGTTTTTCCTACTCTTTTTAATTTTTTTTTTATCATTTTTCATCATGTACTATTTAAATAGTGATGATGTAATATTATTATATAAAATAGCTATAATAAAGATAATAGCGTTTAAATGAATATGAAACCACCATTTTATAGTGGGAGGTGTATCAAATGAATGATCAAGATCTTGACAAAACCTTTTTATCTAATGATTATTATTATCTACTTAAAATTTCCACCAAAATATCTAGATATTTTCCTTTTAAATTTTGTATTAGTCTTGAAAGGGTTTTTGGAACATTATTAATTCCTTTTTACAGATTGCATTACACAACATATTTTTTTGAGGCTTTAATTGATTGTAAACCCACATATATTTTACGCTCTAAACATATATAATTTTTTTGACGCTTTAACATCAAGCAAACTATTTTCACGCTCTAAACATATAATCAAGTAATTTATACTGCACGTTATATCACTTATTATGCAAATTCATTAATTGGCAAAAATTACTATTTGGGTGATTCTATTCCTAGTCCCATTTTACTCTCTATATTCTCTTATGTAATAAAATACTAAATACTAAGGGTGTGTTTACTTTATATCCCTCTAAACGGAGGGATAATATAAGGAGGTATAAATTAATCCCTTCAAGTGTGGACTATATATTTTATATCTTGTTTGGTTTGAATGATAATACATTTATTCCTCCCATTATATGCGGTATAAAATTATACCACCCTTTCTTAGTTATAAAATTATTTATTTCCCAATGGATAAGGGGCTACCCGAAAAATTATACCACCTACCCGAATTTTTTCATACATCAAAGCAAACGAGGTATAAGGTGGTAAATGTAGTTTATCCATTCCTTATACCTCAAAGGGAACACACCCTAAATTTATAACATTTATAATATTTATATAATGGTGATAATATTTTTATTAATATTTTATTAAATAAGAGGCCATGAAGAATAAATTAGCGGCTATGAATAAAATCAACCTCACTATTCTCCTCTCAATTTACTATGGCCCAAGTTATCAAAGCCCATCAGATAATTAAACTAGATCTCAGTGTTGGGCCTAATCCATTTTATCCTTCGGCCCATATCTTTTTAATCAAGAAACTCAAAATGCCAAAATACCCCAAAAATCCCTATCCTTTTCTTCCTTCAATTTCCTTCAATATCTTTTTTTTTTTTTTTTTTTTGCATTGAACGTAGAGATGTCAAATTTGGGCCATATTTTTAAAGCCCAAAATTTTTTTGGGCCGGCCAGCTTGGTTCGATTGCATGGCTTGGCTCGATGGGCTTGGGCCGAGCTGAGCCTCTCATTTGATACCTCTGATTCAAAGTGTATTTAACTTGTGATTTTTTTCAGGTGATCAGATTTTGCATGTGAATTGAGGTGGACAAATACAAACTCATGGTTGGTGATCTTTCTAAGATCTTGTAATTTGGAAACGTTTTTGAAGTTTTTTTTTTTACTTTCATTTGTAAAAACTTAGTCGATGTATTTTTATTTATGTTTGAGTGAATGTTTTGATTTAATCCAGTACAAGGGCCAAACTAACTCGATGTATTTATTGTTGATTTCCTTAGATAGTTGTAGAGATCTTTACTAAAGGACTTATTAGATTGGCTAGTTATTCCATTATATGAATAGCATGTCATTATTTATTATGCTATCATATTCTACATCTCATCATCTCAGCCAACGAAGAGGCTCTCCAACTGTTCGACGAAATGCCCAACTTAATCTTGTATACTTAGAAGCGCTCACTGTTAATTTGAATTTCTAGCGAAGAAATCGCAGAAAAACATCATTTTCTCAATGTTAAGTTGTAGCGCAAGTTCATTATCGACAAAGTGTAGGAAGAATAACTTAATTTTGTGCTATTGATTGCACATGGAAAATATAAAGAACTAGCAGATTTAAAATTCTAGTTGTACCAAATTTTCTTCAGTACGGCATTTCGTCGAACAGGTCATATGCTTTCTAAAGGAACTAAAATAACATAAGCGCATTAAACTAAAGGCCCCATTGAGACATTTCGTCGAACAAGTCATATGCTCTTTTGGAGTCGAAGATTGGAAAATTCCAATGTCTGATTTTCGTCACCAGCTGAATAATTGATCAAATATACTCCCTTGATTCCTCAAAACACAAAAAATTTACACAATCGAAGATTTAGATATAAAGGTAAAAGATTTTTCACAGCCAAATAATGTTTATGCTTATTTTAGTTGATTTTTGGTTTGTAGTCACTGTCAATTGTTTATTTAATTTTTTGAAATAAAAATTAAGCATGATCCCTAATATTATACTAATAAATTTTATTTATGTAAAAAATATTATTATAATTACATAAATTTTCTTGCCCCTCTTTCACGTCGCTTTATTTAAAGAAGGAAACAAGCTTGACTCATTTTTTTCTTGCCCCTATTCTTTAGTTAAGAAAGGAAACAAAATCGAATAATTTTTTCTTGCCCCTCTTTCACATTGCTTTATTTAACAAAGGGAACTGATGCTTTCACATTTCACGTCGCTTCGTTCGGAACCCTGTGTTGTGCACAACATACACAACAACACAGAGTAAACAGCAGCGAAAATTTAATGAAAAAACAAGACAGAAGAGAATGGATTTCTCTACAAGTTATAATTATTAGGAAACTCTCAGTTCAATATGCTTATTGTTCCATCCAGCTTTCTCCTTATTTATAGAACTTAGAAGTAATAAATATATCTATCCAATAAATTATATTTAGTAGAAGTAATAAATTAATAGAATTTCTAAAAAATTGTTGTAGGAAATAATAGAATTAAATAGACCAAATTGTTAATTGAAAAATTAAATACAAAGATCAATTAATTAAGAAAGAAAAGGAGGATAAATTAATAATTAATTAAGAAAGAAAGGGATTCCACTATTGATTTGATAGCCTAATAATTGTAGCACCATGGTACGTGCTTCGCTTTTTTGTTTTGTCTTTCAAGTTGACTCTCAAGTCATTGAGCGAGTTGAATTAATTTAATTAGGGGCTGTTTGAGAGGGTATATTAGGTGATATAAATTATAGTTATTGCCTTAACTCTCGGTTTGATAGGCAACATAATTAATAGCCGCGGCCCGCTACTAACACAAAGCCCGACTCAATATCACTGTGCCGCTGAACTAATTTAACCCACGCCCCCCCCAAGTTTAATAAGCTGCTATGAACAGTATCTCGACATTATATTGAAAGTTTACCTTTTTATCCCTGAAATACTTCAAATCTAGCCGCACTTGCAAATCCCGCTCCATTGAAAGGCATCTCCTGCGAGAGAAATTAGGAGGCGCAGCAAAACTGAGCATCGAATTTCTTCTGCAGATCCATTGGAAGGTGGGTTTTGGAGACATATTTCTCATTTTTGCACTTCAAAAACCATATCCTGCTCATATTTGATGGTTAGGGTTTTCAAATTTTCTTGTCCTTTTTTTTGTTTTTTGTTTTCGTTATAAATTGAATTGGGCATTTCATGGGTGTGGATAATTTTGCAAAAAAAAACCTTTTACTTCTTCGATCCCATTGTCGCTCTGCAAAAAAAAACCTTTTATATTTCAAGTTGACGAAGAATTAATTTGGTGAGAAGAGAAGTATTGATATACAATTATCTTGAATTATCTTTAAAATTAAATATGTAAAAGAGATATGTAAAAGAGATATAATGGACAATCTATATATTTTGTGTCCACAACTATAGTCAAATCTCTATAAAATAATACTCAACAAATTAATGGACTCTATAAACTAATAAATTTCTTCTTTGATCCCAACAAGTGTCAGCTCAAAAAATCATCAATTTTAATAAAATAATAAAATAATAATTCTTTAGATAACCCCTTTATAAATATGCCCATATTACAAATTAATAAGTGTTAATATATTAAAATTATGAATACTTTGATATATAACTTGTTAAATTAAATATGAACATGTCATTTGAATTATCTTCAACTTGATCATCGTTCGAACCTCCATTAATATCAACCATGATGAATTGATAGATACATGCATTTATTTAATTTAATTTTTATCCATCAATTATAATTACACGCTATAACTTGATTTAAAATTATAATTTCTGAAACTAAAAAAATACTCTATATATAAAAAATTATTAATTTATCAATATATTAATATCTCTATATACTAATAAAATGTTTTATTAATTTTTTAAGAAATCTTGCATTTATACTAAATTTTCAAACATATAAATATCTAGTACGATAATATTAATATTTGTATACAATTTAGTGTATCCCCCACACATTTATTTTTAATTATTCTCATAGACGAGTACTCTTTTTCCTCATTCGGAGGTTTTAATGAGGCTTGGCCCGTAGTCTGCTTTCAAGGGTGTTAGATTTTTCTTTTCTCTTTTAATATAATTCTATTTTAATAATACAATTTAGTGTATATGTAGTTATTGTCATTTATCTAGTTAAGTAGTTATAGATTTTTACAGATTTTTTTTTTTTGGATTCTGAAAGGAGTTTCAGATATATATCAAATAGATTTGGATAAGGTAATGTAATTAATTAATATTTTTTTTAATATCTAATGAATTAATATATTTTTCTAAATATATATATATAATTTACACAATTACTATTAAAATTAAATATGTAACAGGGTTGTGCCCAACACACTTTTTCAGTTACTATAAATTATTTGCGATTGGAAAATTATCATGTCATTTAAAACCACAATTTCTACGTTAACTAATCATGAATGAATTATCTTCAAATAATTTCACTTCACTTTCTCGTTTTGTCTTTCATGTTGACTTGCAAGTCGTCGAAGGAAGTATATATCTTTAATTTCAATGTTAGGAATTGTATAATTTTACAGTCAGTTTGAAAGTGACATTTAATTTTGCCTATTTAAATCATCCAACTTGAGACTATCAATCAAATATCTCTTCCACTCGTTGATAGAGAAAGCATGATTTCTGATAAAGGAATAGCAATCAAATTTCTTCTTTTTGTTCTAGTTTGTGTCTTTGTTTCAGGAGATGACACAGAAGTGAGATGCATAGAGAGGGAGAGAGAAGCTCTTCTGAGCTTCAAGAACAGCCTCATCGGTGATGATGGTATTCTCTCGTCATGGCGAAGTGACGAATGCTGCGAATGGTACGGTGTTGAGTGCAGCAACACCACTCGCCATGTCATCGCCCTCCAACTTAATGCTTGTGATTTGGAAGGTGGATTGCAAGGTAAGGTTGGTTCTTCCTTGCTTGAGTTGCATCATTTAAACTATCTTGATCTCAGTTGCAATTATTTTGGAGGCAATCCAATCCCGGAATTCATTGGTTCCATGAAACAATTACAACACTTATTTCTCAAGTATTCTCACTTTTCTGGGATCATTCCTCCTCAGATACGTAACCTTACCAACCTACGCTCACTTGATCTCTCATATAACTCTTTGACGACTGAGAATCTCGATTGGCTTTCAAGTTTCTCTTTGTTGTCTTTTCTTGGTTTGAGTCAAATCGACTTAAGTCACACCAATTGGCTGCAGCATATCACAAGTCTTCATTCCCTATATGAGTTGCACTTGAAATCTTGTGGCCTCAAGGATAATAAACCTTCTTCTAATTCTTCTTCCACATCTCTTCTTTCTATCATTGATCTGTCATATAATAACCTCACTTCTTCCTCGTTCGATTGGTTATCTAACATGAACACAAGTCTAGTGGAAATAGACCTGTCAGGCAATGCTTTTGGTGGCCCGATTCCTATTGCATTCATAGAGAGTTTGGTTCTTATTGAGCATCTTGATCTTTCTAGTAACATGCTTCAAGGTCAAATCCTACAATCTTTGTGCAATCTCAGTCGTCTGCGCGTCTTAGTCCTTTATAAAAATGAAATTAGAGGAGAGCTTGATGAGTTGTTTGGAAATATATCCGTCAAAGGAATTTTGGAATCACTCCAAATTCTAGATTTGGCTGATAATAAATTCAATGGTTTAGTGCCAGACTTGAGAGCATTTTCTGCATTGACAGAAGTGTACCTTAGGGGAAACAACTTCACGGGCTCCACGCCTCTAAGTATTGGCCAACTCTCCGAGCTTCAAGTTCTAGATCTTTCTAATAATTCTTTGGAAGGTTTAGTCTCTGAATCCCATCTCATCAAACTTGACAAGCTAAAGATACTAGATTTATCTTACAATTCATTGACCTTGCATATTGCCCCTGATTGGAGTCCTACTTTTCAGTTGCATATGATATTTTTAGGAGGATGCAATGTGGGCCCATCTTTCCCAAAATGGATCCAAACTCAGAGGAATTTGTCATACCTTGATCTCTCTAGAGGTGGCATACGAGATGAAGCCCCAACATGGTTGTGGACTATATTCCCTTCATTAGACACCATATATCTCTCTGACAATCAAATAACTGGTTCTATTCCTAATCTCTCATCCACTTCCATCATATACTTAGAACTTAGTAACAATAGATTCTCAGGTCCTATTCCATTATTTTATGCCAATGCTCGTACTATTCAGTTGAATGGAAATATGTTCTCTGGTTCAATTTCATCTATTTGCAAACTTCCCCACCATCATCTTTGGAGCCTTGACCTCTCCAATAATAAGCTGGTAGGAGAGGTTCCCGACTGCTGGGAGAAAATGCCAGCCTTGTTCTCTTTGAATTTGGCCGACAACAGTTTTTTGGGTGAAATTCCTCGCTCTTTCGGCTCTTTAGTTCAACTCAATACGCTGCGGTTGCGCGGTAATAATTTATCTGGAGAGTTGCCTTCTAGTTTGAGAGTTTGCCAGTATTTGAGGTTAGTTGATGTTGGAGGGAATGAGTTAACAGGAGAGATCCCTACTTGGATTGGCGAGATGTATAACATGGAAATTCTAAATCTTCGCGGGAATAAATTGCATGGCAGTATTCCTCCTCAGATTTGCAATCTCACTGATATTCGAATTCTGAACTTGTCGTCTGGGAAAATACCTGATTGCTTTAATAATTTTACTCAGATGGTTGAGAAGAATACCAAACAAGCTTATCCGTCAGTTGGTCTTAGTTATATCTACATATCCCATTACAGTGATAATCTTCCAAATAAAAAATTTCGACTTTTCTATGAATATTTGTCAGTTCAATGGAAAGGTCGAGAATGGGAATATAGGAAAAATCTCAAACTTCTCAAACTCATTGATCTTTCAAGCAATAGATTGAGCGGAAGCATTCCCAAATCATTTTCCAGTATGCTTGGATTAATTTCCTTGAACCTATCAAGAAATAGTTTGTCAGGAAATATAAATCGAGATATTGGTGAGATGGAGATGCTAGAATGTCTTGATTTATCACACAACCAATTTTCCGGTGCATTACCCACAAGCTTGCCACAATTACACTACTTGGCCGTTCTCGACTTGTCGAACAACTTCTTATTCGGGAAAATTCCAACGAGTACTCAACTTCAGAGCTTCAACGCATCTGCTTATGCCGAGAATGATGGACTCTGTGGGCCCCCTCTGCCGGCATTGTGCCCCGAAGATAGCTTGAGGCCATCCACCACTAATCCGGGTGAAAACATGAATGAGAAAGACGACAACGGCCTCTCATTTATGCAAGAAGTTGGCATATCAATGGCCTTTGGTGTTATTTTTGGATTTTGGGGAGTTGTTGGTACTTTCATACTCAAGAAATCATGGAGAATTGCATACTTCAATTTCTGGGATGCTGTTGGAGATTGGTTCTACGTGAAGATTGCTGTGTTTGTGTCCAAATGGAGACGGAGCTGAAATACAAATACAGGTAATTAATAGTTTTCTCGCTTTAATAGTTTGTTTTCCTTCTTAAAAATGCTTCATTAACTATTTTATTCTTTAAAATACAGGATTGGTCGTGGATAGCATAAGAAGAAATGAGGAAGAACTACTGCTTATTAATTATAGTGCAATTGTTATGTGTTTTTTCTACTTTAATTTTGTCATAGTTCATCATATACCTACCAACACATTTCAGCCAGGCATATCATGAAACAGCTAATATGTACTCTTTTGGATTTAAATATTGAAAGAATCTATTGCAAAATTTGAGTCCTTTTCATCATCACCAACCAATCAGTACTTCATAAAATGATTCTTGATTCCTTAGAATTAATTTAGACTCCACTTGACACCACTGATAATGTCTAACCTCGTTGGTTACAAGCAGCTAGAGGTATTTTCTGCGAGGCATTTCGTTGAACACTTAATGTGCATTGTTTGATTCAAAAATTAGAAAAAGCAATGTCTAATTTTTGCCATAACTAACTAAATAATTGATCAATATCACAAACTCTACAGATTGAAGGACACGCTGCTTATTTCGTAGCCCTCTCTAATGTCACGGTTATTTTGTAATTAATTATATTATTTTCAGCAAAGAATAAGATGATTTTCATAAAATAAGATAATATTATTTAAACTCTTATTTCAAATTTGGCGTTGATCACAGCTATCAACCCAACAAAACCAGATTGAACGATAATTTTATTGCTGATTTAAAGCTTCCTTCTCACTTAATTTTTTTTTATATTTGGTATAAAATGTTTTTGAGGTTTGTAAATAAGCGTTAAAAATGTAGTCAACATCGCTCTAGTTAATTTTTTTTATACTAAGAAACAAAATATCTTTGTGACGTTGAAATCCAAAAAGGAAACAATGGTGAATCATTTTTTCTTGCCCCTATTTCACGCTTTATTTAAGAAAGGAAATAAGGATGAATAATTTTTTATTTATTTTTAGATAAATTAAAGGCCGCGACACAGGGGACTCGAACCCAAGACCGTTTGGCCAACACACGCACATACGAATAATTTTTTCTTGCCCCACTTTCACGTTGCTTTATTTTAGAAGGATCAATAATGGTACGAGTTCAAGCGTCTTACCTACTGAGATATATTTCGTTGTGAAGTTGACTTGCAGGTTGGATTGATATATTTTAAAAATAAAATAATCCACATCAATTATTCAATGAAATCAAGAATTTGAAAATGTGAAGTTTTCAACATTTTATAAAGTGTAATGATAATTAAAGTTGATAAATAAATTTAAATCACTTTCTCCGTCCCATTTATAAAGTCTCAAATTCCTTTTTTAAGTTGTCTGATTTATAATGTCACAATTCAAAAAAATAAATACAATACTTTATCTACTCTCTATATTTTTCTTCATTTACTTTTCAACTACTTTTTCTATTTCTATTCTTATTAATTACTTTATCTATATTTCTTTAATTTGTGAGCCCCATTTTTTTGGGACTTATAAATGGGATGGAGGGAGTATTTGATAATGAAAATTATCATTACGCATTAGTTACACCATATGCAATTGTGATTCACAAATAATCATCTCTCATTTCACTTAAAAAAGAATATTTCCATTTTTCTTCTATTTTTTTGATAAATATATCCTTAAAAATATTACTTTTTCTCTCATATTTTATTATAAATTATTTATTTCTTAATTAACATCCGTGCTCGAGCCATGTGAGTTTGGGACAATGGTGGGAGTATATCTTTAAGCTCTTGGCAGCATAGTAGTATATGTGATCATTACTTTCTCATTATTGAGAAGCTTTGGTCAGTTTTGATGGCCTACATATAACATGCTTCACGTTCTTTTGTCAATTTTGATGGCCTATGGCCTACATAACATGCATGTTTTTCATCGAATATCGTTTCATACAAATAGTGTAGTGTGAAAGTGAGAATTTGCAGTGTGAAGCAACAAACATGTCTTGGGCTATTTAAACCCATCAAATTGAGATTTTGAGTGTCCAAACCAGATCACTTCCACATATATTTAAAAATATGATTTCTTATAGAGGAATAGCAATCAAATTTCTTCTTTTGGTTCTGATCATTGAGTTTGTTGCAGGAGATGATGCAAAATTTCTTCTCGTCATGGCGAAGTGACGAATGCTGCATATAATTAACGTGCTTCACGTTCTTTTGTCAATTTTATTGGCTTACATTACATGCTTCACGTTTGAATCGAATATCATTTCATACAAATAGTGTGAAAGAGAGAATTTGCAATGTGATGCAACAGACATGTCTTGGGCTATTTAAACCCATCAAATTGAGATTTTTGAGTGTCCAAACCATATCACTTCCATATACATTAAAAAAAAAATGATTTCTAATAGAGGAATAGCAATCAAATTTATTCTTTTTGTTCTAGTTTGTGTCTTTGTTTCAGGAGATGATGCAGAAGTGAGATGCATAGCGAGGGATAGAGAAGCACTTCTGAGCTTTAAGAACAGCCTCATCAGTGATGCTAGTTTTCTCTCGTCATGGCGAAGTGACGAATGCTGCGAATGGTACGGTGTTGAGTGCAGCAACACCACTCGCCATGTCATCGCCCTCCAACTTAATACTTGTGATTTGGAAGGTGTATTGAGAGGTAAGGTTGGTTCTTCCTTGCTTGAGTTGCATCATTTAAGCTATCTTGATCTCAGTTGCAATGATTTTGAAGGCAATTCTATCCCAGAATTCATTGGTTCCATGAAACAATTACAACACTTGTTTCTCAAGGATTCTCACTTTTCTGGGATCATTCCTCCTCAGATAGGTAACCTTACCAACCTACGCTCACTTGATCTCTCATATAACTCTTTGACGACTGAGAATCTCGATTGGCTTTCAAGTTTCTCTTTGTTGTCTTTTCTTGGTTTGAGTCAAATCGACTTAAGTCACACCAATTGGCTGCAGCATATCCTAAGGCTTCATTCCCTAAATGAATTGCACTTGAATTCCTGTAACTTGAAGGATAGTAAACCTTTTCTTAATTCTTCTTCCAAATCTCATCTTTCTATCCTTGGTGTGTCTGATAATAACCTCACTTCTTCCTCACTCGATTGGTTATCTAACTTAAACACAAGTCTAGTGGAAATAGACCTATCACACAATGCTTTTGGTGGCCCAATTCCTAATGCATTAATAGAGAGTTTGGTTCTTATTGAGCATCTTGATCTTTCTAGTAACATGCTTCAAGGTCAAATCCCAAAATCTTTATCCAATCTCAGTCGCCTGCGCGTCTTAGTCCTTTATAAAAATGACATTAGAGGAGAGTTTGATGAGTTGTTTGGAAATATATCCGCCAAAGGAATATTGGAATCACTCCAAATTCTAGATTTGGCTGATAATAAACTCAATGGTTCAGTGCCCGACCTGAGAGCATTTTCTGCATTGACAGAAGTGTACCTCGGGGGGAACAACTTCACTGGCTCCATGCCTCTAAGTATTGGCCAACTCTCCGAGCTTCAGGTTCTAGATCTTTCTAGTAATTCTTTGGAAGGTTCAATCTCTGAATCCCACTTCATCAATCTTGATAAGTTGAAGACACTAGATTTATCCTTCAATTCATTGATCTTGCATGTTGCCCCCGATTGGAGTCCTCCTTTTCAATTGGAGCGTATAGTTTTAGCCGGATGCAATGTGGGCCCATCTTTCCCAAAATGGATCCAAACTCAGGAGAATTTGTTAGGCCTTGATCTCTCTAGAGGTGGCATAAGAGATGAAGCCCCAACATGGCTGTGGACTATATCTCCTTCATTACACTCCTTATTTCTTTCTGACAATCAAATTACTGGATCTGTTCCTAATCTTTCATCCACTTCCATAAGAAACTTAGAACTTAGTAACAATAGTTTCTCAGGTCCTATTCCATTATTTGATGCCAATGCCAGGAATATTCAGTTGAGTGGAAATATGTTCTCTGGTTCAATTTCATCTATTTGCAAAACTCCCCACAATGGCGTTCGTGTCCTTGACCTATCCAATAATAAGTTGGCAGGACAGGTTCCCGACTGCTGGGATAAAATACGAAACTTGTACTCTTTGAATTTGGCCGACAACAGTTTTTCCGGTGAAATTCCTCGCTTTTTGGGCTCTAATTTGCATGGGCTCAATGCACTGCAGTTGCGTGGTAATAGTTTATCTGGAGAGTTGCCTTCCACTTTGAGACTTTGCCAGTATTTGAGGTTAGTTGATGTTGGAGGGAATGAGTTAACAGGAGAGATCCCTACTTGGATTGGCGAATTGAGTTACATGCAATTTCTAAACCTTCGCGGGAATAAATTGCATGGCAGTATTCCTCCTCAGATTTGCAATCTCACTGATATTCGAATTCTGGACTTGTCGATAAACATTTTGTCTGGGAAAATACATGATTGCTTCAATAATTTTAATGCATTGGCTCGAAAAAATACCATACAAGGTGATCCAAATTCTCGTTTTGGTTATTACTACAGGTTCCAATACAATGGTAATCTTCCAAATAAGAATTTTCGAAGTGTCTATGAATATTCGTCAGTTCAATGGAAAGGTCGAGAATCGGAATATAGGAAGAATCTCGAACTTCTCAAACTCATTGATTTTTCAAGCAATGGATTGACAGGAAACATTCCCAAATCATTCTCCAGTATGCTTGGATTAATTTCCTTGAACCTATCAAATAATAGTTTGACAGGAAATATAATTCGAGATATTGGTGAGATGGAGATGTTAGAATGTCTTGATCTATCACACAACCAATTCTCCGGTGAATTGCCCACAAGCCTGGCACAATTACAGGGTTTGGCCGTTCTCGACTTGTCCAACAACAACTTATTTGGTAAAATTCCATCGAGTACTCAACTTCAGAGCTTCAACGCATCTACTTATGCCGAGAATGATGGACTCTGTGGGCCCCCTCTGTCGGCATTGTGCCCCGAAGATAGCTTCAGGCCATCCACCCCTAATCCGGGCGAAAGCATGAACGAGAAAGACGACAACAGCCTTTCTTTTATGCAAGAAGTCTGCATATCATTGGGCTTTGGTTTTATATTTGGATTTTGGGGAGTTGTTGGTACTTTCATACTGAAGAAATCATGGAGAATTGCATACTTCAACTTGTTGGATGCTGTTGGAGATTGGTTGTACGTGAGGATTGTTGTGTTTGTGTCCAAATGGAAACGAAGCTGAAATACTGGTAATAAACTAACATCAATATTTTCTTTTACCGTTCTTAATTTGCTCAAGCTATTATTTAATCTTTATTTCTTTCTGAATAGAGGCGGACAAGCTCATGCATACAAGAAGAAATCAAGGAGGAAGATGTATTGCTAGTAATTATAGTCCTATTATGTGTTTTTTAATACTTCAATTATGTCATTGTTCATCATGTTTAGTGATTATGTAATATTGTATGTACTTATTATTGTCAAATTAAGTGTTTTTCCTACTTTTTAATTTATCATTGTTTGCAATGTATATGCAGTGATGTTATATTGTATATGTTGTATGTGTGACAATCAACCATTCAAGCTGCAGGGGCAAAGCTGCAAAGCGATGATAAGTCTGAGGACTAACTTGCAAACAATGTTCAGAGTTTGTTGAAATAAGTTGCAGCCATAGAGAAATGATTAGAGGTTAGGAGAAGAAAATAGGCCGTAGAAGTTCATTTTTTGATCTTTATTGGAATTTCTTTAATTTGTTGATCAATAAATCTCCTCCGATTGACTCTCCCGTGGATGTAGGCGAAAGCCGAACCACGTAAATTCATGTGTTCTTGTTTGATTTACTTTCGTTTATCATTATCGCATTGCAATTAATTTATTTGGAAATTAATATCGATTATCATTTTCTAATTTTTTATCGAATGCAAGTTAGTCAGCCTTCACTTCAGTATTTTGTTTCTTTTTCTTCAAGTTGATATCACTTTCTGTGTTGCTGATCAGTATTTGAACCAACATTCAAGATTATAGTCCAATTATGTGTTTATACCTCTCAAACTCATTGATTTTTCAAGCAATAGATTGACCGGAAACATTCCCAAATCATTTTCCAGTATGCAGAGATTAATTTGTTTGAACCTATCAAGAAATAGTTTGACAGGAAATATAATTGGAGATATTGGTGAGATGGAGATGTTGGAATGCCTTGATCTATCACAGAACCACCTCTCGGGTAAAATACCAACAAGCTTTACCCAATTAAATTTCTTAACCTTTCTTAATTTGTCGAGCAACGGTTTGTCTGGAAAAATTCCAACGAGTACTCAACTTCAGAGCTTCAACGCATCTGTTTATGCCGAGAATGATGGACTCTGTGGGGCCCCTCTGGCATCGCGCCCCGAAGATAGCTTGAAATATAGGTAATTAACTACATTTTACCTCAATTTTTTTTACCATTCTCAATTTTCTCATGATATTATCCTATCTTTATTTCCTTCTCAATAGAGGCGGACAAGTTCATGGATACAAGAAGAAAGGAGGAATTAAAGAAGTATGCTAATAATTAATAAATAGTTTTGGTACCTGAATAGGCCTATTATATGTGTTTTTTAATACTTTAATGATGACATTGTTCATCATGTAGTCTTTAATTAGTGATTTGTTATATTTGTCAAGTAAGTGTTTTTCCTACATTTTAAGCTGCAGGGGCTAAGCCACAAAGTGATGAAAAGTCTAAGGACTAAATTGCAAACAATGTTCAGGAGGAAGAAGAAAGGAGGAAGAACTATTGCTTATAAATATAGTCCAATTATGTGTTTATAAATAACTAGAAGATAGTGTGTGTATTTACACACAATTGGTGAATTTCAAATTAATTAATTGTTAATTGAATAATTATAATAAATTTTACAATAATTACAATAAATTTTATAACCTCTTAAGCTGGGATGGGAACTAGAAACCTCCGTTTCATAGAGACATTTCATCGAACATGTAATATTGCACTCATTTGTTTTGAATAATTGCGAAAATTCAATGTTTGATTTTTGTCATGTTCAGCATCACCAAATAAATAATTGATGAAATCTACTCCCTTCATTACACATATCCTTTTTCCAGAATTTCAGACAAACTAATTATGATGGAGTTCATTAGTTCCAACTTCCAACACACAAAATTTTTGCCTGCAGAGAGAGGAGTTGCGTTGACAGTGACACAGTAATAGAATTTAATTATGCATCGTATTCCATTATTGATTTAATTTAATTAATTTAATTAATGTTTATATTTCAAGTTGACGAAGACTTAATATTGTTGATTTCTTTCTCTTTTAGTTTGTCTTTCTAAAAGGAGATTATTTATATGCCAGCAAAAATTTTCCCACTACTTTTGGTTTGTTCACACTGTCAGGGGCTGAAGCCCCCTCCCAAATTTTGAGTTTTTTTTTTTAAATATATATATAGATATATATCTATATTAGAAAAGAAATTTATTTTACAAAAGTTGATTTGCTTGTTATATTCTTCCATGTATAATTAATTTAAGAATAATTGTGTTATTTAAAACTATATAATCTATAAAAATATTATACATTATAATTACTATTATGCTTGTCTTTTAATAGAAAATGCCTAGTATGTATGGAATGCCCAAAAAAAAATTATTTGCTATTATTACTATGCTTGTCTTTTATTATTATTGATTCTAGCTTGTAATTTATTGAAACTACATAATCTATGAAAATGTTGTTCCTTATTATTGTTGTTATGCTTCTCTTTTAAAAGAAAATGTCTAAAATGTAGAAATGACAAAAAAAACAAGTTTGTAATGTAATGAGATTAATTTGTAATATATTGAAATTATATAATCTATGAAAATGTTGTTATTTACTTATTACTATTATGCTCGTCTTTTAATAAAAAATACCTTAAAAATACAAAATGCCCAAAAAAAATAATTGTGATGTATTGAAACTAATTTGTTATATATTGAAACAATATAATCTATGCAAATGTTATAAAAAATACCTTAAATATACGGAATGGCCAAAAAAAATTCTTGGGATTAATTCCTGGCTCCGCCACTGCACACTGTCAATAATTTCTTCTACTATTATTTTGGGACCCTCAAAAAAGAAGAAAAAAAAACATTAGGTTGTCGCCAACATTGTCACGTTACACAGGAATCTACGTTGAATGTTTTCAAGGGTTTATTATGTCATTTATTTGGTGAGAAGTATCGATGTACAATTATCGTAAATTATCTTTAAAATTAAATATGTAAAGGAGATAATAATGGATAATCTATATTTTGTGTCCAAGACATTCTCTCTATTAGTATAAATTGATGATGATGTAATATTTTATGTATTTATTATTATCCAATTATAAGTTGACGAAGACTTGATTTTGTCTTTTAAGTTGACGTGCAAGTCCTTGGTCTTCTTTTCCGATTTCTTTCTCTTTTAGTTTGTCTTTCTAAAAGGAAGATTTATATGTCTGAAAAAGTTTTCCACGCGTTTCCCCACTACTTTTGGTTTGTAGGTGGTGGTGTGCATTCGGTTTTCGATTCAATTTTTTGTTAAAACCAAACAAAATTAAATTTATAATTGATTTTTTTAAAAAATTGAACTAAATCGAATTAACAGAATAAATAGAACCGAAAAATCGAATTCTTTAGAATTAAAACATAACCAAATCAAAACCAAATTGAAATAGTCTTGAAAAAACCGAAAGACTGAAAAAAAAATACTCCCTTCGTCCCACGAAATTTGAGCAATTTCTTTTTAGCACTGGTTTTAAGGAGTTAGTATTTTGTGTGTTAAGTGTAGTGGGTGTAAAAGTGGAAATGTGAATAAAAATAAAAGCTTTTGCCATATAAGGAAAGTGCTCAAGGTTTGAGAGATAACCCAAAAAAGAATATTGTTCAAACGATATTCAACATTTGGATCCTTTTTTCGTGAGCCATTTCATCAAACGACTCGTATTTGTTGGAGTTAATTTTTAACTCAATAAAATCATGTGTTCGCCCGGTGAAATTATGTGTCCGCCCGGCGGACACATGATCTAGCCATCCACCGGTCATATCTAGCCATCCACCGGTCATATGTACTCTTGACTTATAACTGTCAAATCGTTGACTTTTATGATTGATAGCTGTCAAATCGTTCAACAAATCAGTCAAACATGTAAGACTTGCACAAAAAACCAAGCAAATCCATCAAATCAAAGGGTATTTAAAGAATATGGCATAAAATGTTTATGTTTGTAAAAGAGGGCATTTTTCACATGTAACTTAAGGAATAGAGCATTTTAAATTTTCACTCTAAATCTAATATAGTGATATACTCATGTAATTTTTTTAAATAATTACAAATTATTCCCTCCGTCTCGCGAAGTTTGAACAATTTCTTTTCGGCACGAGTTTTAAAGTGTTGGTATTTTGTGTGTTAAGTGTGGTAGGTGAAAAATTGAATAAAGGAAAAAGGTTTTGCAAGGAAAATACTCAAGTTTCGCGGGACAACCCGAAAAGGAATGCTGCTCAAGCTTCACTAGACGGATGGAGTAATATATTCTTTTAGATATATAGAAATAGGGAAATTTGCGTATAAATACATCAACTATGGAGAAATTCCATTTTTAACACCAACTTAGGAAAATCCAATAAAATACATGAACTTAGAGTTCTGTCCATTTTTGACACGCCAGCTTTTCTCTAATTAGAATTCTGCCCCAATTATTAACCAAAATATCACAAAAACCCCAAATGTGTTTTTTCAATGCAATAAAATCCTTATGAGATTCTAAAAATTATAAAGTCTTAAAACAGATTATCAGGCCCAACATGCTTCCGTACAACTTCTAAATAATTCAAATCATAAATCAACAGTATACCTTTTGTCGATTGGTCACCTTCCGGAGCTTTAATCGCGTTTTACGGACTTCTTGCCTCCTCGGCCTTCGTCCAACCACACACTCGCAAGTGATGGTTGCAACCTTCTCCCTTCACTGTGTTCCAGCTTTCGCCGGATGGTCACCTTCAGGAATCAGTTTCCCTCCTTCACTGTGTCTCGACGCCAAATATTTTTGTTGAAAAATGAAAAGAAAATATTTTTACTAAACCGGAATATAGTTGGACAAAAACAAAGCGTTTATAGAGGAATTATATAAAATTTAATTTATTTCATAAAATACTCCCCTAGGGAGGAGACTAACTTGTTTAGCTACTCATAGTAGCTAATCCTTGTGTACATAAAATAAAAAGGAAACTAAAACTAAAATGAAAAATCTTTGAAAATAAAAATTAAAAATTACAAAGATAATTTTTCTAGAGAGAAGATGTGTGATGTGTGAAATGGGTGTGAATTTTCTGATCATCTTCTTCTCTCCAGCACTTGGGTTTATATAGAGGTTTGATCCCCTCTATAATTGCTTGGTTGTTGGCCTCGGATTCCATCCTTGTGGCCAGCTTGCTTGAATATGACATCCACCTTCTTTTGTCGGCCTTGATTGCCGACACTTGTTAGTGGCATCACATGGTGCTGGACCCTTGCTTTATCGTCTTGTGATAATGCTGGTAGGAGCCGGCTGCTTTTCTCTCCACTCACTTTTGTCCTGTAACGTTTGGTGAGTAGTCCTCCTGTTCATCCACCCACTTTTGTCGTTTCTTTTGTGGGTGCAATCCTTGCTGTGAATCACATGATTCACTCTGCTCTGTCGGCCACCTTACTTTTTTGGTGCCCGAGGGGTCCTCCCCTTTGGAGTCTGATGCTTGTCGTGTTCATCAGACCGGAACCTCCTTCTGTCTGGTTTCGGGAAGAAACCTTTGCCGAATTCTGGTTCCTTCTGCGACGAACATTGGTCGCAGATTTTCTCGATCCACTGGCCCGAATGAGCCATGTTACAGAATTTGCGACGAGTTTCTTTGCTCCCCGCCATCTTGTTGTCCCATATAGTTTGCCTCTTTTTCTCGAAAGATTTTTCGGCAAACTCGGTTGTTGTTCCTGTCATTGTGTTTACCAGGAACGTTCCCAGATCTGAACTCTGAAAGAATTTAAACCTGGACTTCATTTTGTCCATCTCTGTGAGACAGACCCAAAGACCCCATGCTCGTCTCGTGGAGATTTGATCCTCCGTAAATGTTGAGGCGATTGGGACTTGAAAATCAGGAACTTTGATCCGGTTCAAGGCTCCTGTATCCGGTCTCCGAAGCTTAATGAAATGAAAAGCTTCATAGACTCCTTTTCCGACAGGTTCTGGTGCTGCACTGAAGAAGTATAGTTCCAGAACATCTCCCCGTTTAAGGGACTCGTTGTTCTCCCAGGCTTCAAACACTGTTCTCTGAATCCACTTGGGTAGACCCTTGATTTCGTTGAAGGCTGGAGCGGTGGTATAAACTGAGGCCAAAGCCCCAAACTCATACCATTCTTTGATGTGATTTGGATTGGCTCCCGGAGTTGTCCAAATCCTGGGGTATCTCCCTGCAACATCAACCCGGCAATTTCCCGGATTGATGCCCTTTCTCGTGATGAGTTTCTCCCATCTGTCCTGATAAATCTGCCAAGAAGGGGAAATATCAACAAAATTAGTATCAATCTTAAGTTGGCCTGTCATCGGCCTAAGATTGATCTCTCCCTCTTTTACCCCAGAGGTGGTGGGTTGACATGTTGGTTTAGGGTGTGACCCCTTAACAACATCTTTTCCTTGAGCGTCCGGCTGTGAAGCCATTCTCTCAGGACTTGTGCTAGGGGTACTTGAATCCCCTGCTACAGGTAATCCGCCCTGTACGGAAAGCATTGCTTTAGCCCGGTTTTTGCGGACAACGCGCAAGAGCGGCTTGTTGAGTGCTTCCTGAAGATTGAACATCTTCATGAAACAATCATCGATTTGGTTGGATACTTGGGCTTCGTCAGCCGCTTGTATCTTTCCAGCTTGTTTAGTGTGTAGTACACACTTCTGCCATTCTTGTTGTAGCAGCTCTAGACTTGCAAAGAGCTGCCCCTGTATTGCCTCGATGGCCTCCACTTCAGGGAGCTCCATCCCTTGTGAGGAAATCTGCAAGAACATTCTGATCAGATTTCAAAACGACAATATCATAATCATAATATTGGCATTCTGCTTGCCATCTAATTAATCTAGCCTTTTCAGGTTTAGATTCAATCTTTTTAGTTAAGAAAGCTTTAACGTTAGTGTTATCTACTTTCAAAACAAATTTTTTAGCAAGTAAGAATAGCGGCCATTTTTTGAACGCCTTCCTGACTGCAAAAAATTCTTTCTCGTTTATGTGCCATCGCACAGCCTCGTTGTTGGAGAAAAGACCGCTACAGTATCTGCAAGGTTCTTCTCCATAAGGGGTGATCTTTGTGAGCACTGCTGCCCACCATGAATCACTTGCGTCGGTGTAGAGGACCAAATCATCCTCGTCCTGGGGTATTGAAAGTTTCGGGAGATTTTTGCAAATCTCTTTTAACTTTTTTATACCCTCTCGATGTTCCTCCCTCCATATGAATGGAACATCTTTCTTCAGTAGTGGACTGAAGATCTTTCTATGTTCTGCAAGGTTTTTGATAAACATCCCTGCAAAATTGACAACTCCGAGAAAACTTTGGAGCTGCTTCTTCTCCTTAAGATCCTCCGGAAAATTCTGGACTTTTTCCACAATATGATCTTGTAGAATGATTCCAGATTCATCGATCTCGATCCCCAGAAACTCCATTTTCTGGGTGGCAATGACTGCCTTCTTTTCAGACAGCACCAGTCCTTCTTGTTGACAAACATCTGCAAAGATCTCCAGATGCCTGACATGTTCATAAATGTTCTTTGATGCAATGAGAATGTCATCAATGTAAACAAACATAAACGAAGAATAATCTTTGAAGAGATTATCCATCTTCCTTTGGAATATCTGAGGCGCATTGGCTAACCCCATTGGCATGACATTCCAGACATAATGTCCTTGTGGAGTTGAGAAAGCTGTGAACTTCTTACTCCCTTCTTCCATGCGAATCTGGTAGAAACCTGACTTGCAATCGAACTTTGAGAATACCCTTGCACTTCTGATGCAGTTGATGAGGTGTTCTCTACTTGGGATGAAGTATCCATCGAACTCAAGAATGTCATTAATCCCTTTATAATTAATGACCAATCTTGGTTTTCCTCGCTTGATCTCCCCATGATTTCTCACTAGAAATCCCGGACTGCTGTAGGGTGATCTTCCTTCTTCGATCAGCTTTAACTCAAGGTGTTCCTTGATTATACTCATCATATCCTGTTGATCTTGAGGGTTCATCAGGATAGGTTTGTACCTCACGAACTCATGCTCCTTTCCAGTTTTAACTTTCAAGGTTGCTCTGAGCTGGTTCTTGTCCCACCATGCCAAAGGATTCTCATGATAACACCTCTGAATCCTCCTTTTGACGTCGGCAATGGACACCTGTTCTTCTTCCTTGATATCTTTGTGTGATATCAGGGATACTTTGAGGATTTGAGTTTCTTCCTCGGAGAGATCTGGGAATCCCTCAGTTCTGCATTTTAGCAAAACTTCTCCGAATCTCCTTTGATCCTTCATTTGGGGTCTCCGGAGTCTGCCATCATCACCACGCTTGCTGCGGAATTTGATTGGCATTGATCGATGAAAAGCTCCATTGAGCCTTTGCACAATGATTTTGTGATCACAATTGGTTGTGAACACTAGCCTCCTGGCTTCATTGTCCTGTATGTACCTCTTGAAACTTTGCAGAAAATTATTTCCGAATAATATATCTGCTCCGGTATCATGGAAATAGATTGGTGGAGTTTTGACCTTGTACCAAGGTGTCTGTCCCGCCCCGCCGATCAATATTTCCGTTTGCTTTACTCCCTTTGATAGAAGCAAAATCTTTTTGGAGAAATCCCTTCCTGCAATTCGAGGTAGATCTTCTTCTACTTCTGCTGGGAAGACTCCTCGTTTTGCTGTACAGATTCCTGCTCCCGAATCCACATAAGCAGCAAAATATTCTGCTTTGTATTTCTCGTATAACATCCCAACAGAGATGTATATTGAGAATGGACTTGTCATTAGATCATCATTCTTTGGCGTCCAATGGTGATCTCCATTCCTCCTGATTTCCATGACCATGGTTTATATTTGTCAAGGAAATCTCGTCCTAAAATCAGGACATCCGCTTCTTGTCCGGCTTGGCCTTCAGTTTGGATTTCAAAACCTCCAACCTCCAGAGTTCCGATGTATCGGTTGTCTCCTGGATTCGCCATGTAATACAACGAACTACAAGGAAACTTGTTTTCCCTGCTTGATGTGTCAAATCTTGTGGAAACTTGTCTCCATCCTTCGGGACATTTGAGTTTAACCCTCATGTCTGGAGCTGGTGTTTCCTGGATCGTCATTCTCTCATATGACTGAGAGAAACTCCTTGTAATAGGCCCTGAGGTTAGCCTATTTCCTTGGAATGATAGCCTCGGTGCTCCAAGTCTGAGACTTTGAGTATGGCTAAGCACCGTCTTGTCTCCAATATCGATGTCGATTTCCCCGATTTGGGGAATCTCTACTCGGTTTGGTTTGACTGCCTTGGCTACCTCCTTGAATATTTCTGGAATTTCAATGAATTCTTTTCCCAGAAATAATTCTGTGTGATGGGAATTTGATAAGGCATACGAAACTTGATAAGTCAGTGAGTATGGCCTATTCCCTTCTGTCATGAGCTCCTTCTTTTTGTAGTCCTGATAGAGGGTCAGGGCTCGGCTGAAGGATGAATCCTGTAGATTATAAGCGATCTGTGGATAGAACTCGGTTATAATCCTCTTGGCATAGAGATTGCCCGAAAAGGCTCCCAGAACTGATGCTCTAGTATCTCTGATTCTTTTGTCGCAAAGTGCGACATCAATTGGTTGGTCCGTCCCTGGGGAGAGGGATGATTTAATTACCAACTGAATTGCTCCAATATGAATCCATTTCATCGTGCTTGCGACTTCTGGCTTCATTTTCTTAAGATCCTGCCTAATATCTTCAGCAGGAACCAGCTGGATCTCCACCTGATTACTTGTAATCTCCATTGGAAGCGCCATTTCTCGGTTTGTGACACCAAAATAGACATGATGCTTCCTCTTGGATGGAATCAAGCTATTAAACACTCGATTCAATCTTCCATTGGAAAACCCTTGGTATGTTTGTACCTCTCCAGTTTCCCTATTGAGTTTCTTCACGAGCTTTTTCACCACCTCTTCTTGTGGAATCAGGAAATGGCTGGTAAATCCATTCTGATCCTCCTTCTGGGTGTGGTGAACCTCTTGCTCTTCTTTAGTCTGACTCGTCTCCGGTTGATCCATCAGTCATCTCCGAATCCTCAGAACTAAAGATCTCTTCTTGCTCATATATACTCTCATCAGAGGATATATCTTCGAATCGATACACGGGTATCAATTCCTGGTGGTAGATAGCATCTTCGATATCCGGTGTGGATTCGAATTTCCTTATCTTGTTGTCTGGGCAATTGGTTGAAATATGCCCTTTTGCACCGCACGTCCAGCAGTTACAATCTTTGAAACTTTCATTAGCTTTGGCCTGAGTGCGCCTGAAAGTTTTCCTCGCCGGGATTCTCTTTTGATTTGAGAATCGGTTTCTTGATGGTCCGCTCCGTTGGCCTGACTTGTAGGAGCGTGCCTTCTGTCTGGTCCACATAGTTCTTGGCTTCCAAGAACTCCTTCTGGACTTTCTTTCATAGGGTTGGTACCTATGTTTCTTTCGGCTCCTCCTTTGATACAACAACTCAGCACCAATCTCTGTTGGAAGATCAATGTTGTCGCACATCAATGGGGATTTCTTGTTGAGTCTTCTCAATCTTTTGAGATTCCTCTGGTCCGCCGCCTTCTGGCACCATTCGGACAGCTTCTTGTGAACATAAGACATCCTCCTTGAAGCACTGTCCAGTGGATATCCTCCTGGTGAAACATACTCATTGATGAGCATTTCCCTCCATGGACTTGGAAGCTTTGGAAAGAAAAGGTCCATGGCCGTCTGATCTTCAACTTCCCCCATATGGACATATAGGGTGTACAGACGCAGAAATTCATTGAGAGCTTTTGGCTCTAGCACCATCAACCTTAGATTGTAAAGTGCCTGTTGATATTTCTTGCGCTTCTCCTCTGCGGATCCTTCGAAAAAACCCATTCCCAAGAAATGGATTTTAATTTGTTTAGTAATCTCCTTAATGACGTCATATAAGGATGTGCTACTAAACATCTCTTCCCTGGTTGGAACTTTAAGTCCTTCCCAGTATAGTTTTGCCATGCCTGCTAAGCTTGCTTCGAAGACTCTGGCAAATTCTTTTTTGTCGTAATCAATTGTGGCAATCACGACTTTTAATGATGAAGCCCATTCGTCGATGAGACCCTCCCATTCTTTGAAACTGGCTTCGTCAAGGTTGAGAATCAATCCGTATGGATGGATTGGTTCTAGTGTGACCTTTCCTACAGGAGTATCCTGCATCTGAGGCCTCCGTCGCTTGGTTCGTTGGAACTGGCTTGCATCGTCTTGAGCTGACCCCTTTTTCGACGATTCTTCTTGAGGCTCTGTTTTGGGAACCTCATCTCCTTGGTTCATCTTTAGATCCACCATATTGAGGTTAGCAAAAGACTCTGCTAACTCTTGTAGATCTTCTAATCCGATCCTGTCAAGGCTATCCATGATATTTGCCTTTCATAATTCGGATTATGTCCTCCGGCTGCAACTCTTTGGGTGTTGCATCGAATAGAGATGTAGACGTCGGGTCCTTGGACCATTGATTCCGAATTTTTCCGGAACATGGTTTTCGCCTTTCGATCTCCTCCATTCTTTTCTGGATATCACGCAAGAGGGTTAATATTTCCTCTTGTTTAAGTGATATTCTGCTTAGCTCCATTGGTAGATCGTATAGCTTGACGCCATAATATTCCACCGTCTTTTGGATCTCCCGCAAGTTGACGTTGTCGGAAGAGCTTGGCTCGATCTTTTGGTAGCCTGGGTAGACTACTCATGCTTTGTCTTTTGGTTCCATTAGTCGTGTGACCAATGGGCCTCGTACATGTTTTGTTCAATGGCCGTTCTAGCTGCAACCATTCTCATGAGATGCTCATGATAGTTTTGGATACTCGCGATAATATCGCGAATAAGCTCGATATCTCCTCCTCGTCGTAGGTTAGTCACGAGGGCTCGATTGTTCCACCTGAGATCGCTTATAAAGCGACTGGTTTCTATCTCCAGATTTTGGAGAGAGTTCCTGTAGTGTACACATCTCGGACACTCGTCCGGATCCATAAACTTTAATTGGAGTCTCCTCCCACATGGGTTAATCATAAAATAAATTAAAAATAATATAATTCCTCTATAAAAACCCGCTCTGATACCATTTTCAACAAGGATCTTTTTGTTTTATCTTTTTGCTTGAAAGTACGTGGCGTTGTCTCACAGTCCAGACCCAGATTACAAAGTAATCTATCGGGCACGAGGAAAGTTTCCAGCCGATATACCATTCAAGCCATAATTAGAAGAAACATCATAAGGATAAAAAGTTTTTGGGCTAGAATATCCCAAATTAAAACATAAGTAGGTCTTTGTGTAATTAGTTTCAAAAAAGGGGTCATTTTCGAATTTTTAAACATTGAGCCGTGTCAAATTTGGACAAGATTGGAAGTTGGTGTATTAAATTGAAAGATCCTAAGTTTGCGTTAAATTTGGATTTTGATCAAAGTTGGTGTTTTTCCACGCAATTAACCCATAGAAATATGTATTGAAGATGAAATCAGATAGATTTTTAATCTATATCTAATGAATTGATATATATTCTTCTAAATATATTTTATTGGATAGAAATATTTATTTATAAGTCATATCGAATTGCTAAAGATATATATCAAGATTTAGTGTAATATCTAATGAATTAATATAATATATATTTTCATATATACATAATATATTATTTATAAAATTACCCTTTAAATAAAATACTAATAGGGAATCTGTTGGAGAGTGTGTCTACAAAACTCAACAATTGAAGGACTAATTTACAAATAAGAATAAGTGAAAGGACTTACCTGCTATTCTTTATTAGTCTGTAAAGTGTAGTTATCAATATCTCAATAATTAAATCGAGTTAAAATTATTTAAGGCCATTATCTTAGAGCGATTTGCAAAAATAGGTCACTATTTTTTGGACTTGCAAAAATAAGCCAATTATTTTAGTTTTTGGTATTCTTAGGCCACATTTGGGCTTAATTCAGCGTTTATAGGCCATTTTTTGGGGCAAAATGTGACCCAAAATAGCCTGATTAAGTACACATGTGGCCTAAGAATACCAAAAACTAAAATAATTGGCCTATTTTTGCAATTTCGAAAAATAGTGACCTATTTTTGCAAATCGCCCTAAGATAATGGTCTTAAATAATTTTAAACTCGGGGATTTAGTCCAGATTGAGAGAGAGAAAGGGAGAGAACTCCATTGTTGAGCTTGAAGCTCTCGATTGTAACTGCAACATCAATTTCTTGACTGTGAAATGATCTATAGATCTCCTCCGTGGATGTAGGCAAATTGCCGAACCACGTAAAAAAATCTTGCGTTCTTCTTCTTCATTTATTTCCTTTCGTTCTTGTTTTCTTCGATTCATCGCTGGTTTGTTTTATAAGATTTATAAATGAGAAATCTAGTTACATCTTTCACCTTCATGTTTCCAGCCATTTTGCAGCTCCAACTATATTTTCTCTTTTGATCTCTTATTTTGTGATTTGTAAATTTACTTTGTTTATGAATTTTAAACTTATGTATTTAATTTTCGTGAGCAAGCATAGGCAATAGAGAATCATGTATAATGTGGAACTCCGCCAGAAATTTTGTTGAAAAACTTCATTATAATTACATAAAATATTCTTTAATTAACAATTAACCTTAATTATTATTGTTTTCCTTTATTACATGGAAATCACAAAGGAAATGGGGTCGAATCATGTTTTCTTTCCTGCATATAATTGAAGAGTATATTTCGTCATTTAGCTCAGAAGTAATTTCCACGAAACTACGAATTACTACAATTTAATTATTTTCTATATTTTTGTGATTTTCATTTAGTCAACATATATCACATTATTAATCTGAATGATAATCATTTCAATGCATGCTATAACCGGGATGAGATACATTGTCTCAATTTTGTGTGTATCACTATGTCCCACAATTATATCTATTATTTTAATAACATTTTTAATAAAAATAAATTTTATTACTCTCTCCGTCCATGAATTAACTTTTATTTGATGCTCGGCACAGAAACTAAGAAAACTGATAAAGGTGTTGGGAGTGAAATAAAAGGGTAGTTGACCAAAAGTGATAAAGGTGTTGGGGGGCATGAGGGGTAAAGAATAGTAAATATAGAATATAAAAGTGATAAAAGTATTGTAGGGTGGGCCAGTGACGTAGCCAGGATTTTGTTTTAGGGGGGGCCAATTTATAATAATTTTAAAATAATATATATATATATATTATATATATATATATAAATTAAAAATAAAATTATTTTTTTTATCAATATATTTTATGTACAATGAATCGTTTAAAATTAATAGCTAGGCATTGCTATATTATAACATATAGTATTTTTTTTACATTTAGTATTTTAAAATTATTAATATAAAAACTTCATTGTAATATTTAAAATAGATCTCTTTCGATGTAGACTCAAAAATATCTCTTTCAATTTGAGGTACTAAGATTAATCAAAATATGTCCTAAAAACTTACATAACAAAATTTAGGATTATTAATAATAATTAATAACTTGATATCTGAAAATAAAAGTAATAATTGGATTCATTCACTAACGCGCTACTTCACATAACTAAAGAAATACTAAATCCTCATTAATAATGTAAATACGAATAACATATATACAAAAAAGAAATGAAAACTAATTAACTAGCATATGGTTTGAGCTAATAACTGATATGAACTAGGATTAATTACTTAAATATATTAGCAATAATATCTAATATTAAATGGGAATTTTATTAAGGAAAACTATAATATCTAATAATACATAATAAAATCAAGTTATAATTAAAAAAATATTATTAATAAAGAAACTAAAACAAACAATCCATAACATAATTTAAAAAGTAAAATAAACATGGAAAGTAAATTGCAAGGTGATTATAAAAAAAAGTTACATTTACAATTCAAAATTTACTATTTTCTTTATGATCGTTCATTATAGATAATTCAAAATTCAAATTTACTCTTTCAATAAAAAATAATACTAACAAACAATATAAAATAACATCAACCTAAATTAAAAAATATTGTGAATTTATGATTGTTTTAAGGAAAAAAATAGATTTTTTTTAGAATTAAAACTACATATATTTAACTAAAAATATAAATATTACTATAGTACTATACTAGTAATTATTTTGAAATTTCCAGTGGGGCCCAGAGCCCCCACTGCCCCCCTTCCCTCCGTCACTGGGGTGGGCCCATGAGTAGTAAAAGTGCTTCGCTTTTTTGTTTTGTCTTTCAAGTTGACTCTCAAGTCATTGAGCGAGTTGAATTAATTTAATCAATGTATATATATATTTCAAGTTGACGAAGAGTTAATATTGTCGATTTCTTTCTCTTTTAGTTTGTCTTTCTAAAAGGAGATTATTTATAGGGTTAAGTACCAAATTATCCCGTCGTTGGCGTCCCTATCGCCTATAGGACCCTATAGTCAGGGTCAAAGCTGTTTACAACCTCAACATGACAAAATCGGATCAAATACCCCTCGTCAATTAACGGTGATTAACACCGTTTGAAATATTACTTTTTTTATTTTTAATTAAGGTGGTCCTAGCTCACCTTTTCCCTCAATGTGGCAAAACAGGACCAAACACATCCTCGCCATTTAACTCCTTCGGCGTCAAGAGCTTTGGCATCTGACAAACATGGTTTTCGTACCTCAATATCGCATGAATTGTTGTCATTTTCCCCCATGAATTGATTGCTAATATGTGTTTGTATCCCAATTTTGAGTTTTGTTGAGTTTTAATTCCTTGGTGTAGTTTTGGAGTGATTTCAGGGAAAATCAAGAATTAATTGGAGGATTTTGAAGACATGAGATCGAAGTACGTCTCGAGAGGAATCCGTGAGTGCAAACGGCGACCAAATCCGAGTCCGGACGAGGGAGAACGGAGCAAAACGAGCGGACTGTGCAAAACGCCCAGTACCCCGCGGTCACCACCCGCGGCCGCGGGGTAAGACCGCGGGTCAGCTGTTCCCGACTCAGGAGACACCCGCGGTCACCACCCGCGGCCGCGGGGCGGGACCGCGGGTCCCCTGAGCATCCCCCACGTTTGAAGGCCGCGGACGCGGGCCGTGACCGCGGGAAAAGGGCGGGGCTCCCCCAAATGGACCCCAAACGCGATTTTAGCCTCAAAACTCCATTTTTCTCTTCTTTTCCCCATTCATTCAACACACACACCCACTTCATCTTCCCCAACTCTCCAATCCCAAACCCTAGCCTTCATCTCTACCATTTTTCTCTCTTTCACACACAAAAACAACACCAAAATCAAATAAAGAAGGGGAAGACTTGGAAAGGAGCTCATCAAGACTACATGATTGAAGATCAAGATTATAGGATTTGTCTATGAATCTCTATCTCTCTATATCTTTATTTATGTTTTCTTATGACTTGAGATTTGCTTTTATTATGAATATGCTTGGCTAAAATCTCTTATCTTAGGGATTAGATTAGATGGATTTGTAATGGATTGATTTCTTTGTTCAATATATATCTTGATTGTGCTTATTGTTGTCTTTTCAAGTCCTAGATTTATCTCTTGTATGATTGGTTGGCCACCTTTTGTGCATTTCTAATTTGTGATTTGAATCGGGAGAGGATAATTACAATAGATTAGGAGTTTGATACATATCATCTCAATAAACCGGGAGGTTGAGAGTTGGGTGAGGGCTTGTTGATCCTTTGTGCTCTTGGGAGTTATAGGTTAGAAATTGACCGGGGACGGCAATTATGACCCGTAATCTACTGTTTTAGTCGTCCGGGAGGGGGCTAAAACTAGTGGGGAGATCGCCCTAGATAAGTAGGCCATATCAAGATTTATATTGATTTAGATTGAAGTTCATTACGATCCATCAAAATCTAGTCCCTAGGATAACTTTCATTCGAGTCATTCCCCAATTTATTAACTAAGTTTATCTTGTTGTTATTTTATTTACTTGCTTTATTTAGCTTTGTTTTAGTTCTCAATATCTCTTCATCTTTGGTTTGTCTAAATAGATTGAAAACAACTTATTAATAATATTTAGAAGTTTGAATTCACCAATCCTTGTGGGATACGACCTTGCTTCCCTATGTTGCAACTACACCGTATACTTGCGGCTGACAAACATGGTTTTCGTACCTCAATTCCACATGTTTTGTTGTCATTTCCCTTCATGTTTTGCTTGTGAATGCTTGTTTGTGCCCGAATATTTAGTTTTATGAAGATTTGATATCTTGGTGTAGTTTTGGAGTAATTTCAGGAAAAATAAAGGATTAATTGGAGCATTTTGAAGATATGAGATTGAAGTACGTCTCGAGAGGAATCCGTGAGCGCAAACGGCGACCAAATCCGAGTCCGGACGAGGGAGAACGGAGCAAAACGAGCGGACTGTGCAAAACGCCCAGTACCCCGCGGTCACCACCCGCGGCCGCGGGGTGGGACCGCGGGTCAGCTGTTCCCAATTCCAGGGGTGTACCGCGGTCACCACCCGCGGCCGCGGGGCGGGACCGCGGGTTCCCTAAGTTTTGCCCACGTTTGAGCACCACGGGCGCGGGCCATGACCGCGGGAAAAGAGCGGAGTCGCGTTTTTCAGCCCTTAAACCCCTTTCTCCCCCTTTTCCTCACATTATTCATCATCCCCAACCTCATACTCACCCATTTCCATCTTCCCCAATTCATTCACACCAAACCCTAGCCTCCATTACCACATCTTTTACCAAGATTGAAGGCATTGAAGAGGAGAGAAGATTGAAGAAAGCTCATTAATAGGATTTGTCACTTCTTACTCTCTCTTTCATTTATGTATTTCTTTGATTTTGGTTTGTTGTTTGTGAACATGTTTGGATAAAATCCCCCATTGGTTTGGGGATTAGGCTCATGGATGATGTGATGGATTGATTATTATGCTTAATATATGTATTGATTATTTCCTTGTTATTATCTTTTCAAGCCCTAGCTTTAATTCTTGTATGGATTGTTGGCCACTTTCTATGCATTTCTAATTTGTGATTTGAATCGGGAGAGGATAATCATAATAGATTAGGAGCTTGAAACATATTGACTCAATAAACCGGGAGGTTGAGAGTTGGGTGAGAGTTTACCGATCATTTGTGCTCTTGGGAGTTATAGGTTAGAAGTTGACCGGGGACGGCAACTATGACCCGTAATCTACAGTTTTAGTCGTCCGGGAGGGGGCTAGAACTAGTGGGGAGATCACTCTAGATAAATAGGAATATCAAGACTAATATTGAGCTAATTGAAGTCCATTGCTAATCCATCGTTGCCTAATCCCTAAACCACCTTCATCACTTAATTAATCCACTTTATTTGATTGTTCTTATTTTGTCTTTGAATTTGTTAGTTAATCAAACCACTCACCTCCTTGTTTAGTCTAAATAGCTCTAGCATAATGACTTAAGGTAATCACTAGAATTTGACTACTAATCCTTGTGGAATACGACCTTGCTTCCCTATGTTGCAACTACACCGTATACTTGCGGCGTGGTGAAAATAATAGCGAACAAGTTTTTGGCGCCGTTGCCGGGGATTAGTTTAGTTTGATTACTTGTGATATTTTGAATCATTGTGCTTAACTACTTTGGACATTTTACTTGCTTTATTTTTATTTTCAATTTTAAGATTGTGTCTTGACTCTTTGTTTCTTTTTGGTTGGTAGGTAGTGTATGAACACAAGGTCTAAGGGTGCACCTCTTATACCCATTAACCTTGAGGTTGAAGCATTTTGCCGACACAACAAAGCAAGAGCAAAAAGAGAGAAAGAAATGGAGGGAAACATGATGGAAAATCAAGAATTGATCCTCCAACTCCAAAGACAATTGGAGGCTATGCAAGGGCGTATCAATGAGCAAGAGGCTCGAAGGAATGCACCACCACCACCACCTATTAGCAATATGTTCCAACCCGTGGTCCAATAAGGGGGAGTGCATGCCCCAAGAATCAATGCCAACAATTTTGAACTCAAGGCGAGTCTCATCAACATGGTGCAACAAAATCAATTTGCCGGTCTTTCTCAAGATGACCCGAATGGACATCTCGGCAATTTCTTGGAGATATGCGATACTATCAAGATAAATGGAGTCCCGGAGGATGCCATTCGACTCCGACTCTTTCCCTTCTCACTAAGGGGCATAGCCAAGACGTGGTATCAATCTTTGGAGATTGGTTCCATCACTACATGGGAGAAAATGGCTCAAAAGTTCCTTATCAAGTTCTTCCCTCCAAGTAAGACAATGAAGATGAAGAAGGACATTGTCCAATTTCATCAATTCGATGGAGAGACCTTCTATGAAGCTTGGGAGAGATTCAAAGAGATGATAAGGAAGTGTCCCAACCATGGTTTGGATCAAAACACCATTATTTGCTCATTCTATACCGGGTGTAGTGGTGAGATGCAAAGAGACATGAATGCATCGGCCAATGGAGCATTGTTGGAGAAGAGCCACGAGGAGGCCGCCCACATCATTGAAAATTTAGCCGCAAATAGCTACCAATTTCCGGGGGAGAGGACTATTTTGAAGAAGGTGGCGGCTACAACAAGCTCGGATCCAATAGCTCTTTTGACGGCTCAATTGACCGCTATGAATAGCAAGATTGATGCTATGTCAAGATCAAGAGTAGAACCCGTGGTTGAAGAACAAACTAGCTTTGAGGATGTGAACTACATCAACAACAACAACAACCGAGGCTATGGGAACTTCCGGCCCCAACAACAAGGTGGCTATCAAGGACAAGGGCAATACAATCAAGGGTTTCAAGCAAATCGTCACCCGAATCTTTCCTATGGTAATCCCAATAACTTCTTGCAACCACCGCCCGGATTTGCGGTTAGTGATGGCATGATCAAGGAAGAGAAGAAGCTCAACCTTGAAGAGATCTTAATGAAATTCATAACGGCCACTCAAGCCCACATGACAAGAACCGATGAAAGGTTAGAGGCTCAAGCAACCCAATTGAAAATGCTTGAGATGAAAGTGGGACAAATTGCCGAATCCTTAAGCAACCAACATCAAAAGGGGCAATTTCCGAGTAACACCGTTGTGAATCCAAAAGAACATTGCAAGGCTATCACTATAAGAAGTGGGAAGATACTTGAAGAGTCCAAGATACCTCCGGAAGTCATGAACAATGATGAGAACATTTCCTCAAAAATGCAAGGCGATAAGGAGAAGGAGAAAGATGTGTACAAGGCACCACCACCTTATTGCCCACCAATTCCATTCCCTCAAAGACTTCAAAAGAAAAATGTGGAGAGTGAGTTCTCTAAATTCCTTGAGATCTTTCGGAAGGTACACATCAACATCCCCCTTGTTGAAGCTTTGCAACAAATGCCCAAGTATGCAAAATTTCTCAAGGAAGTTCTATCCAAGAAGAAGAAATTAGAAGAATTTGAGACGGTCAACCTCACCGAAGAATGTTGTGCCATTCTTCAAAAGAAGCTACCCATCAAGATCAAGGATCCCGGGAGCTTTACTATCCCATGTGATGTTGGAAATGGTCGTTTTGGAAAGGCCTTGTGTGATTTGGGAGCAAGCATAAATTTGATGCCTCTCTCCATCTTCAACAAGCTTGAAATAGGAACCATTAAGCCAACCACGATTGCTTTGCAAATGGCGGACCGTTCCGTTTCATATCCAAAAGGGATAGTGGAGGATGTCTTGGTGAGGGTTGACAAATTCATTTTTCCGGTGGATTTTGTGGTGTTGGATATGGTTGAGGACAAGGATGTACCTTTGATCCTTGGACGTCCATTCTTGGCGACGGGGAGGGCCCTAATTGATGTTGCAAAGGGCAAGCTCACATTGAGAGTGAATGATGAGAGTGTTACCTTCTCAATCCACAAAGCTCCCAAGCACAAAGATGGGGAAGAAAGAATGAGAGTGGAGGAATGCAAATTGATGCAAGTGATTGAACCTTGCATCAACATGAAAGAAAAATTGAAGGGAGAAAGGAAAGAGGAGGAAGCCCAAGGCTTGGAGTTGAAGCTTCTCCCCACACACTTGAAGTATGCATTCTTTGGTGAGAATGAGATACATCCAATGGGGCAAGACCGTGTACTCCAACTCAAAGAGTTAGATGAGTATCACGCATTTGAGAAGTCAAGCCTCTACAAAGAGAGGACAACAAGTGCTAATGACGAGATGATGCACAAACGGGAGTTTGCACCCGATGATGAAGTCCTTCTCCTCAACTTCCGTCAATCACTACCTCCGGAAAAGCCAAGATCAAAATGGACGGGTCCTTTCAAAATCAACAAGGTTTTCAACAATGGAGCAATTGAATTGAGAAAGAAGGATGAAAGAACCTTTGTGGTTGAGAAGGAAAGAATCAAGGCATTTTTGCCTTTGAAACCAAAAGTTGAAGTGTTCGTTGGAACCACCCCCGAGCCATAACACCATCATGGAGACGTCTAGCTCATGACGTTAAACTAAGCGCTAGTTGGGAGGCACCCCAACAAGGTACCCTTTAATTTTTGTATGGTTTATTTTTTTTTATATGTTAGTTTTTTTTGTGAGTCCGAGACAACTTCTCCTTCTCTTTTCTTCCAAACTCATTTTCACTTTGTGTGAAATAAGTTTGGGGGGAGGGGAGAGATGGATTAGTTGTCTCATCTATCTTAAGCTTTACTTGTTTTTGTTTGTTTTAGTATTGTTGTCTTGTTTTTGTTATTGTTGAATAAATGAAAGCTTGAGAGTTAGTTGGGTTGATATTTTTGTTTTTGTTTTGCTTGGGATAATTGTATCAAACTTTGTGATGTTGATTGAATGTCATTGGGCTTATGATATGAATCGTTTCTTGGAAAAATTGTGTGTATCACTTGTGGATTATGCATGAAAAGTTTGAACTTGTGACAAGTGAGTTAAATGTTTTGCCTCCAAGAACTTGAAAATGAGCTTGTGAGAATTGAGCCTTTGATTGTCATACATTTACAATCTCATTTTGTTCTTGAGTGTAAATCATTTGAGCATGTGTGTTGATCTCTAGAACTTGCCATGAGTCCTCTCTTGAAAATAAAAGTAGATGTGTTGTTAATATTGAAGTGATTTAAGGCCATCCTTGTTAGCCACTTGACTTTAATTGTGTCCAAATTCTCATGCGATCCTAGTTTACCATCTTTGTGCCTTATAGCCTTTCTTTGAATTAACCAATGATGGGTAGAACTTAGATTGTTAGTGGTTACTTTGATGAAAATGTATGAGAAATGATTGAAATTACTTGTCTAACTTTGATTGAGTGAAAATCACTAGTCCCCTATGAACTCCAAAAGAAAAGAAAAGCAAAAAGAAATGTTGAATAAAAGAAGTATTAAGGGGATTGATTTGCCTTTTGAATCATGGTCTTGATAAGTATTCATAGGGTGAAAAAGAAGAAATGTGGGGATATTGGTTGATTGATTAGAAAAGAACAATGGTGAATATGACTTATTCAATTTGGAAATTGTATGGGATATGAGTCACTTTGCCTATAAACACCTCACCTCACCAAAGAGCTCTCATTGCAACCTAAAGAAAAGCCCTTGTTGATCATTATTTATAACACATTGAAGTATAGAGAGTTAGGATAAATGGCAAGCCTATGGTAGATTGCATACATGATTCAATTTGAGTGCAAACACGTCCAATCTAAACACTTGAGAGTTGAGTGCATCATTGAAACATCCACCTTTGTGAGGATTCAAGCTTGGAGGCTCTAATGTTGAACTCTTTGACACTTGTGATTTCTTGAAATGCACATCTACTTGTGATAATCATTTGAAAAAATTGTTGAAGCCCTTGAAATGACACCAATTCATGCTTACATGTTTGTTTACTTTTATTTCTCTTCTCTTCGTCGTTTGGGGACAAACAACACTTTAAGTTTGGGGGGTTGACAAACATGGTTTTCGTACCTCAATTCCACATGTTTTGTTGTCATTTCCCTTCATGTTTTGCTTGTGAATGCTTGTTTGTGCCCGAATATTTAGTTTTATGAAGATTTGATATCTTGGTGTAGTTTTGGAGTAATTTCAGGAAAAATAAAGGATTAATTGGAGCATTTTGAAGATATGAGATTGAAGTACGTCTCGAGAGGAATCCGTGAGCGCAAACGGCGACCAAATCCGAGTCCGGACGAGGGAGAACGGAGCAAAACGAGCGGACTGTGCAAAACGCCCAGTACCCCGCGGTCACCACCCGCGGCCGCAGGGTGAGACCGCGGGTCAGCTGTTCCCAATTCCAGGGGTGTACCGCGGTCACCACCCGCGGCCGCGGGGCGGGACCGCGGGTTCCCTGAGTTTTGCCCACGTTTGAGCACCACGGGCGCGGGCCATGACCGCGGGAAAAGAGCGGAGTCGCGTTTTTCAGCCCTTAAACCCCTTTCTCCCCCTTTTCCTCACATTATTCATCATCCCCAACCTCATACTCACCCATTTCCATCTTCCCCAATTCATTCACACCAAACCCTAGCCTCCATTACCACATCTTTTACCAAGATTGAAGGCATTGAAGAGGAGAGAAGATTGAAGAAAGCTCATTAATAGGATTTGTCACTTCTTACTCTCTCTTTCATTTATGTATTTCTTTGATTTTGGTTTGTTGTTTGTGAACATGTTTGGATAAAATCCCCCATTGGTTTGGGGATTAGGCTCATGGATGATGTGATGGATTGATTATTATGCTTAATATATGTATTGATTATTTCCTTGTTATTATCTTTTCAAGCCCTAGCTTTAATTCTTGTATGGATTGTTGGCCACTTTCTATGCATTTCTAATTTGTGATTTGAATCGGGAGAGGATAATCATAATAGATTAGGAGCTTGAAACATATTGACTCAATAAACCGGGAGGTTGAGAGTTGGGTGAGAGTTTACCGATCATTTGTGCTCTTGGGAGTTATAGGTTAGAAGTTGACCGGGGACGGCAACTATGACCCGTAATCTACAGTTTTAGTCGTCCGGGAGGGGGCTAGAACTAGTGGGGAGATCACTCTAGATAAATAGGAATATCAAGACTAATATTGAGCTAATTGAAGTCCATTGCTAATCCATCGTTGCCTAATCCCTAAACCACCTTCATCACTTAATTAATCCACTTTATTTGATTGTTCTTATTTTGTCTTTGAATTTGTTAGTTAATCAAACCACTCACCTCCTTGTTTAGTCTAAATAGCTCTAGCATAATGACTTAAGGTAATCACTAGAATTTGACTACTAATCCTTGTGGAATACGACCTTGCTTCCCTATGTTGCAACTACACCGTATACTTGCGGCGTGGTGAAAATAATAGCGAACAGCGGCGTGGTGAAAATAATAGCGAACAAGTTTTTGGCGCCGTTGCCGGGGATTGGTTGAGTTTTTACTTTTGATATTGTGAAAAGTTGTTTTTATCTAATTTAGATATTGTTTTTATGTTTGTTTATTTATATGTTTATTTATTTTTGTTAGAGAAAATTGCTCCACAACCGTGAAAGCGGCACAAAAAATGGATGATGGAAGGAATGAGTTGGTTGAGCAACTCCAACTACAATTGGCGTTGATGCAACTTAAGTTGCGTGTTTTGGAAGCCAAAAGAAATTGTAGGCAACCAATGATCCAAAAAACCTTCCAACCAACACCTTCCTATGGTGACTTTTATGACATGGGGTGCAATGCCATGGAGTGGCAATCACCATTGGAGTATGAGGACCATTTCAATAGTTGGAATTATGAAATTTCTTATTCCACTCAAGAAGGCTTCCAAGGGGGAAATCGATACTATCAAGAGGAGAAATCAAATTCAAAAGACGATCTCCTTCAATGCTTCATAGCTACACAAGCTTGGATAGAAAAAAGTCTAGCAAAATCGGAGGTTATGCTAGAAGAGCAAAGAAGGTCTTTGGCTACCACTATGGAAAATCAAAAGCGAATTGATGATTTGTGCATGGCCATTAGCCTTCAAAATGGAACCTTGTATGAGGAACCAATGCCAATGCTAAGTGAAGAGCCTCAAGAAGTTGAAGAAGAGTATGAAGAAGATGAGGATCAATTCTCCAAACCCCTTGAAGTCGAGAGCCCAACTTTTCCGACACAACCTCTACAATTTCAAAAAGATGAAGATTTCACAAGCTTTAAAGAAAGCAAAGTCAAAAATTTTGTCGATCCTTACCTCGCCACAGGCGATTCTATGAAGGCTTGCTTCTTTCACTTTTATTTATCTTCATCTTTTGATTTTCACTTTGATTTGTCTAATAAGGAATTGTTTGAGTGTGGTGGTACTCTAGATGGTGAACGAGATTACCATGACGCCCGGGATGTCTCAAGAATTGCAAAGCCACCATATTTTTGGGTCGCGGTGGATGGAGCATGCAAATTTGATGAGAAATGGCCACCGCCTAAGCCTCCACCTCGTTTGTGAGTACGAGACAAGTAACCATTTTCTCCTTCATCCAAACTTATTTCTCCTTTGTGTGAAATAAGTTTGGGGGGAGGGTGAAGATGGGTTACTTATCTCGTTTATCCGTTGTTTATTTATTTAGTTAGTTTAGTTTTCGAATAATGAGATTTTGTCTCTGTTTTTGAGCTTTTCCTTGTCTTTTGTTTTTGAGCTTGATTGTTGAAAAACATGAGTTGGATGAAATGTGTGTTGGGCTTATGATATGAATGTTGCTTTTGAAAAGAAATTGTGTGTATCACTTGTGGATTATGCATGAAAAGTTTGAACTTGTGACAAGTGAGTTAAATGTTTTGCCTCCAAGAACTTGATAATGAGCTTGTAAGATTTGAGCCATTGATTGTCATATTATCACAATCTCATTTTGTTCTTGAGTGTAAATCGATTGAGCATGTATGTTGGTCTCTAGAACTTGCCATGAGTCCTCTCTTGAAAATAAAAGTAGATGTGTTGTTAATATTGAAGTGATTTAAGGCCATCTTTGTTAGCCACTTGACCCCAATTGTGCCAAATTCTCATATGATCCTAGTTTACCCCTTTTGTGCCTTGTAGCCTTTCTTTGAATGAACCAATGATAAAGGGGTAGAACTTAGAGTGTTAGTGGTTGCTTTGATGAAGAAAAAAGTTTGGGAAATGATTGAAATTGCTTATCAAGCTTTGATTGTGTGAAAATCACTAATCCCCTATGAGCTCAAAAAGAAAAAGAAATGAAAATGAATGTGAATAAAAGAGCATAAAGGGGAGTGATTTGCCTTTTGAATCATAGCCATGATAGATATCACTAAGGATGAAAAGATGAAATGTAGGGATTTTGGTTTTTGATTGATAAGAGAAATGGTGAAGTTGATTTGTTCATTGTGATTGATGGATTGTGGGATGAGTCACTTTGCCTAAAAAAACTACTCACCTTACCAAAGAGCCCTCATTACAACCCAATGAAAGCCCTTTTTGATCTCTATTTATAACACATTGAAGCATAGAGAGTTAGGACAAACGGCAAGCCTATGGTAGATTGCATGCATTGTTTCGAATTGAGTGTAAACACGTCCATTCTAAACACTTGAGAGTCGAGTGCATCATTGAAACATTCACCTTGTGAGGATTCAAGCTTGGAGGCTATAATGTTGAACTTACTATCACTTGTGACTTCTTGAAATGCATATCTACTTGTGATACACTAGTGAAATATTTTGAAAAAATTGAAGCCCTTGAAATGACACCAATTCATTCTCACATGTTTGTTATCTTTTATTTCTCTTCTCTTTGTTGTTTGGGGACAAACAACGCTTTAAGTTTGGGGGGGTTGACAAACATGGTTTTCGTACCTCAATATCGCATGAATTGTTGTCATTTTCCCCCATGAATTGATTGCTAATATGTGTTTGTATCCCAATTTTGAGTTTTGTTGAGTTTTAATTCCTTGGTGTAGTTTTGGAGTGATTTCAGGGAAAATCAAGAATTAATTGGAGGATTTTGAAGACATGAGATCGAAGTACGTCTCGAGAGGAATCCGTGAGCGCAAACGGCGACCAAATCCGAGTCCGGACGAGGGAGAACGGAGCAAAACGAGCGGACTGTGCAAAACGCCCAGTACCCCGCGGTCACCACCCGCGGCCGCGGGGTAAGACCGCGGGTCAGCTGTTCCCGACTCAGGAGACACCCGCGGCCGCGGGGCGGGACCGCGGGTCCCCTGAGCATCCCCCACGTTTGAAGGCCGCGGACGCGGGCCGTGACCGCGGGAAAAGGGCGGGGCTCCCCCAAATGGACCCCAAACGCGATTTTAGCCTCAAAACTCCATTTTTCTCTTCTTTTCCCCATTCATTCAACACACACACCCACTTCATCTTCCCCAACTCTCCAATCCCAAACCCTAGCCTTCATCTCTACCATTTTTCTCTCTTTCACACACAAAAACAACACCAAAATCAAATAAAGAAGGGGAAGACTTGGAAAGGAGCTCATCAAGACTACATGATTGAAGATCAAGATTATAGGATTTGTCTATGAATCTCTATCTCTCTATATCTTTATTTATGTTTTCTTATGACTTGAGATTTGCTTTTATTATGAATATGCTTGGCTAAAATCTCTTATCTTAGGGATTAGATTAGATGGATTTGTAATGGATTGATTTCTTTGTTCAATATATATCTTGATTGTTCTTATTGTTGTCTTTTCAAGTCCTAGATTTATCTCTTGTATGATTGGTTGGCCACCTTTTGTGCATTTCTAATTTGTGATTTGAATCGGGAGAGGATAATTACAATAGATTAGGAGTTTGATACATATCATCTCAATAAACCGGGAGGTTGAGAGTTGGGTGAGGGCTTGTTGATCCTTTGTGCTCTTGGGAGTTATAGGTTAGAAATTGACCGGGGACGGCAATTATGACCCGTAATCTACTGTTTTAGTCGTCCGGGAGGGGGCTAAAACTAGTGGGGAGATCGCCCTAGATAAGTAGGCCATATCAAGATTTATATTGATTTAGATTGAAGTTCATTACGATCCATCGAAATCTAGTCCCTAGGATAACTTTCATTCGAGTCATTCCCCAATTTATTAACTAAGTTTATCTTGTTGTTATTTTATTTACTTGCTTTATTTAGCTTTGTTTTAGTTCTCAATATCTCTTCATCTTTGGTTTGTCTAAATAGATTGAAAACAACTTATTAATAATATTTAGAAGTTTGAATTCACCAATCCTTGTGGGATACGACCTTGCTTCCCTATGTTGCAACTACACCGTATACTTGCGGCGTGGTGAAAATAATAGCGAACAGCATCGCTGACTTCTTCAACGAGCGGAAGAAGCAGATCGAAGAGGAGGTCGCCAAACTGTGCCGCAAAAATCTTGAAGCTAAATACCCCACGTGGCCTGAATTGCTCAATCTGATGAACGAATTTTAACTCCGGCAGTTCCACGCGCTGCTGAGTGATAAGGCTGATGTCGTCAGATCTCAAATCGAATTGCTGCGGAGGATGTTGCACGAATTGTCGGCGGAGAATCGCTGCGGCTGCATGCGTGGACTTTGAAATGGTGGTGATGAATCATCGGCGACGCCGAAGCTCTTGACGCCGGTGGAGTTAAATGGCAGGGATGTATTTGATCTCGTTTTGCCACGTTGAGGGAGAAGGTGAGCTGGGGCCCATCTTAATTAAAAACAAAAAAATAATATTTCAAACGGTGTTAAGCACTGTTAAGTGGCGGGGGTATTTGATCCGATTTTGCCACATTGAGGTAATAAATAGCTCCGACTCTGACTATAGGGTTCTATAGGCGATAGGGACGCCAACGACAGGGGAAATTTGGTACTTAACCCTTATTTTTATGCCTGAAAAAGTTTTCCACGCGTTTTTCCACTACTTTTGGTTTGTACACACTGTCAATATTTTCTTAGTCTTTTGGGACACAAAAAGAAAAAAAAAAAAAAAAAAAAGTTGTCTCCAACATTGTCACGTTACACAGGAATCTACGTTGAATGTTTTCAAGGGTTTATTTTGTCATTTATATATTTGGTGAGAAGTCGATGTACAATTATCTTGAATTATCTTTAAAATTAAATATGTAAAAGAGACATAATGGACAATCTATATTTTGTGTCGACACAACTACAGTAAAATCTCTATGAAAATAATAGTACTCAACAAATTAATGGACTCAATAAACTAATTTCTTCTTCGATCCCAATATGTGTCAGTTCAAAAAATCATCAATTTTAATAAAATAATAATTCTTTAGATAACTCCTTTATAAATATGTAGGTCCCATATTACAAATTAATAAGTGGTTTTTTTTTTGAATCAACAAATTAATATAAGTGTTAATATATTAAAATTATGAATACTTTGATACTATATAACTTGTTAAAATATGAACATATTATTGAATTATCTTCAACTTGATCATCGTTCGAACCTCCATTAATATCAACCATGATGAATTAATAGATACATGCATTTATTTAATTTAATTATTATCCCTCAATTATAATTACACGCTATAACTTGATTTAAAATTATAATTTTTGAAACTAAAAAAATACTCTATAAATAAAAAATTATTAATTCATCAATATATTAATATCTCTATATTAATAAAATGTTTTATTAATTTTTAAGAAATCTTGCATTTATACTAAATTTTCAAGCATATAAATATCTGGTATGATAATATTTATATACAATTTAGTGTATATGTAGTTATTTTCATTTATCTAGCTAAGTAGTTAGATTTTTATAGATTTTTTTTTTGAATTCTAAAAAGAGTTTCAGATATATATCAAATAGATTTGGATAAGGTAATATAATTAATTAATATATATTTTTTGTATTTTAATATCTAATGAATTACTAATATATTTTCTAAATATATATATATATATATATATATAATTTACGCAATTACTCTAGAAATCTATATATAATATAAAACACCAGTTTTTTTCCCACCAATTTTATGGTATTTTTGCAATTACAACATGAATTGAGGACAATATTTTAGAAATTAAAAGAGAGAGGGGAGAGATGAGAGAGAAAACAATAACTAAGATAGAAGTTACGTACAAATAAGAGCATAAATAGAAGAGAACACAAATCTACATTTTTTTTTCAAATTTTCTCTTTCCTCATTCCAATTCTAAATTTCTCTCTCTTCTATTCTATTTTTCATACTTCTTTGATTTTCTAAAAATCTTCATATTTGATTTATGAAAATATATTCGATATGTATCTCAAATTAAAGATCGTGATAAGATCTTCAATTTGATGTCAAATTCAATAAATATGAATTTCAAATAAATAAGTTATTATAATTTAAAATTTTAAAATAATTATTTTTCTCTCTCCTCTCTTTTCCTACATTTTTTTCTCTTTATTCAGCTCAAGTTGTTATTATATTATCTTTATTTGTATCTCTTTCTCCTACAAAATTTATTTCTCTTCTCTTTTTCTTTGATATATAAAAAAAAATATTAAGTTTATTTGTTGAATTATTTTATCAAACATAACATAAAAATATTTAAATTAAAAATTTTAATTAAAAATTAGGATACACTATTATCAACAAATATCGAGACAATATTATAAAAATATTTATTAATTTTAATTTTAATCGAAAATAATAATCAAATAACAAAAAATTATCTGTAAATTTATTTATTATTATACAATACTCAATTAATTTAAAATTATACTCCTACTCATTAAGTTGATAAAAATAAGGGTTAATTCTCTCTAAATCCTTAAACTATAGTCATTTTCCGTTTTTTCCCTCAATCTTTGAACTTCCCACAAAAAACCCCCAACTTTCAATTTTTCCTAATTTTCCCACGACGGGTTTTCCGGCCAAATCCGAAGTCGGAATTTTCCTATGTGGCGTTATTCATGCCAAATCACTCTATATGTGGCAAATCACACCCTCACACGTCACTCTCCCCCTCCCACGTCACTCTCTTTCTCTCTTCCCCCATCCCCCTTCCCCCTCTCTCCCCGTCTGGCTCCCCCTCTCTCTCACGGCCACAACCGCCCAGATTCTGGGGACGGCGGTTTCCAGGAGACGGCACAAGCCGAAGAGCGGCGTCGACTCTGCCAGAATTTCAGAGGCGGCAAGCGAGCTCAGGCAGCGCCGGCTTGAGGGCCAACGTTTTCTGGGACCTCCGTCGACTTTCCCTCTTTCCCCATCCCCCACCGCCGCCACTTCCTCCTCCCTCCCCCTCCCTCTCTCCTCCACTCGATTCCCGGCGCCGATTGAAACCCCACTTCGTCCCCCTCCCTCTCTCCTCCACTCGATTCTCAGGTCGGATCTGTAACAGACAGGGATGAAGGCGGTAGCCTGCCGGTTTTTTGGAGGAGATGAGCGGCGGCGATCGAACTTTAAGAAGAAGGTGGTGGACGTGGCAGAACGGCGACAAATTGAAGAATAACAAGCACGAAACGACGTCGTTTAACAATCTGGCGTGTCCACGTCACTTAATTCCGATTCCACGTGTGATCGAATTTGGCCGGAAAACCCGTCATGGGAAAATTAGGAAAAATTGAAAGTTGGGGGATTGAGGGAAAAAACGGAAAATGACTATACTTTAAGGATTTAGAGAGAATTAACCCTAAAAATAATTATGATACACTATTTTAAATCAAATACAAATATTTAAATTAACATAATTTTTTGTTATTAATTAATTTAATTCATAAATGATGATATTTTTATATAATTTAGAATTTTAAAATAAAATAAATATTTCATGGCCCGTGCACCGCACGGGAGGGGCGTACTAGTTAAATATATAACAGGGTTTGTGCCCAACACACTTTTTCAATTAGTATAAATTATTTGCGATTACGTGATGACTTAACTCACACTTCACTTCACTGTTTCTATGTTGGAAAATTATCATGCCATGATTTAAAACCACAATTTCTACGTTAACTTATCATGAATTATCTTCAAATAATTTCACTTCACTTTCTTGTTTTGTCTTTCATGTTGACTTGCAAGGCGTCGAAGGAAGTCACTTTAATTTCATTGTTAGGATCGGAATTGTATAATTTTACAGTCAGTTTGAAATTGACATTTAATTTTGCCTATTTAAACCATCCAACTTGAGACTATGGAGTATCCCACAAACATATATCTCTTCCACACATCGATAGAGAAAGCATGATTTCTGATAAAGGAATATCAATCAAATTTCTTCTTTTTCTTCTACTTTGTGTCTCTGTTTCAGGAGATGATGCAGAAGTGAGATGCATTGCGAGGGAGAGAGAAGCTCTTCTGAGCTTCAAGAACAGCCTCGTCGGTGATGATGGTTTTCTCTCGTCATGGCGAAGTGACGAATGCTGCGAATGGTATGGTGTTGAGTGCAGCAACACGACTCGCCATGTCATCGCCCTCCAACTTAACGCTTGTGATTATGATGGTGCATTGCAAGGTAAGGTTGGTTCTTCCTTGCTTGAGTTGCATCATTTAAACTATCTTGATCTCAGTTGCAATGATTTTGGAGGCAATTCAATCCCACAATTCATTGGTTCCATGAAACAATTACAACACTTGTTTCTCAGGCGTTCTCAGTTTTCTGGAATCATTCCTCCTCAGATAGGCAACCTTACTAACCTGCGCTCACTTGGTCTCTCATATAACTCTTTGAGGATTGAGAATCTCGATTGGCTTTCAAGTCTCTCTTTGTTGTCTTTTCTTGGTTTGAGTCAAATCGACTTAAGTCATACAAACTGGCTGCAACATATCCTAAGCCTTCATTCCCTAAATGAATTGTACTTGAATTCCTGTAACTTGAAGGATAATAGTGAACCTTTTCTCAATTCTTCTTCCACATCTCTTCTTTCTATCCTTGGTGTGTCTGATAATAACCTCACTTCTTCCTCGTTCGATTGGTTATCTAACATAAACACAAGTCTGGTGGAAATAGACCTGTCAGGCAATGCTTTTGGTGGCCCGATTCCTATTGCATTAATAGAGAGTTTGGTTCTTATTGAGCATCTTGATCTTTCTAGTAACACGCTTCAAGGTCAAATCCCAAAATCTTTGTGCAATCTGAGTCATCTGCGCGTCTTAGTACTTTATGATAATGACTTAAGAGGAGATCTTGATGAGTTGTTTGGAAATATATCAGCTAAAGGAATATTGGAATCACTCCAAATTCTGGATTTGGCTAATAATAAACTCAATGGTTCAGTGCCAGACCTGAGAGCATTTTCTGGATTGACAGAATTGTACCTTGGGGGGAACAACTTCACTGGCCCCGTGCCTCTAAGTATTGGCCAACTCTCTGAGCTTCGAATTCTAGATCTTTCTAATAATTCTTTGCAAGGCGTAGTCTCTGAATCCCACCTCATCAAGCTCGACAAGTTGAAGTTACTAGAATTATCCTTCAATTCATTGACCTTGCATATTGCCCCCCATTGGAGTCCTACTTTTCAGTTGAGTGGTATAATTTTAGCAGGATGCAATGTGGGCCCATCTTTCCCAAAATGGATCCAAACTCAGGGGAATTTGTCAACCCTTGATCTCTCTAGAGGTGGCATAAGAGATGAAGCCCCAACATGGTTGTGGACTATATCCCCTTCATTAGTCCGCTTATTTCTTTCTGACAATCAAATTACTGGATCTGTTCCTAATCTCTCATCCACTTCCATCAGATACTTAGAACTTAGTAACAATAATTTCTCAGGTCCTATTCCATTATTTTATGCCAATCCTGTTGTTATTAATTTGAATGGAAATATGTTCTCTGGTTCGATTTCATCTATTTGCAAAATTCCCCATTATCAGCTTGAGTTCCTTGACCTCTCCAATAATCAGTTGGCAGGAGAGGTTCCCAACTGTTGGGAGAAAATGCCAAGCTTAGTCTCTCTCAATTTGGCTGACAACAGTTTTTCGGGTGAAATTCCTCCTTCTCTTGGTTCTTTACTTGACATCTCTGCATTGAAGTTGCGTGGTAATAATTTATCTGGAGAGTTTCCTTCCACTTTGAGACTTTGCAGAGAATTGAGGTTAGTTGATGTTGGAGGGAATGAGTTAACAGGAGAGATCCCAATTTGGATTGGCCAGTTGTATAACATGCGATTTCTAAACCTTCGCGGGAATAAATTGCATGGCAGTATTCCTCCTCATATTTGCAATCTCACTTATATTCAAATTCTGGACTTGTCGATAAACATTTTGTCTGGAAAAATACCCGATTGCTTCAACAATTTTACTGCCATGGCTCATAAGAGTACCACACAAGTTGATATATCATCTCGGTATGGTTATTACTACAAGTTGAGATACAACGAAAATCTTCCAAATGAGAATTTCAGATATGTCGATGAATATTCGTCATTTCAATGGAAAGGTCATGAATTTGAATACCGGAAAAATCTCATACATCTCAAACTCATTGATTTTTCAAGCAATAGATTGAGCGGAAGCATTCCCAAATCATTTTCCAGCATGCAGAGATTAATTTGTTTGAACCTATCAAGAAACAGTTTGACAGGAAATATAATTGGAGATATTGGTGAGATGGAGATGTTGGAATGCCTTGATCTATCACACAACCACCTATCCGGTAAAATACCAACAAGCTTTGCCCGATTAAATTTCTTAACCTTTCTTAATTTGTCGAGCAACGGTTTGTCTGGAAAAATTCCAACGAGTACTCAACTTCAGAGCTTCAACGCGTCTGCTTATGCCGAGAATGATGGACTCTGTGGGCCCCCTCTGGCATCGTGCCCCGAAGATAGCTTGAGGCCATCCACCCCTAATCCGGGGGAAAGCATGAATGAGAAAGACGACGGCGGCCTCTCATTTATGCAAGAAGTTGGCATATCAATGGCCTTTGGTGTTATTTTTGGATTTTGGGGAGTTGTTGGTTCTTTCATACTCAAGAAATCATGGAGAATTGCATACTTCAACTTCTGGGATGCTGTTGGAGATTGGTTCTACGTCAGGATTGCTTTGTTTGTATCCAAATGGAGACGAACCTGAAATATAGGTAATTAATTAGTATATTTTACTTCAATATATATATATATATATATATATATATATATATATATATATATATATATTTTATCATTATCAGTTTTATCGATCCCTTTAGTTTTCCTTCTTAAAAATGCCACATTAACTATCTTTCTTTTTTTAATAGAGTTGCCCAATCTCGTGGATAGTACAAGAAGTAAGGATGAAGTCTCCAATTATGTATTTTTAATTTTGTCATCGTTAATTGTCTTTAATTAACTAGTGATAATGTAATTTTGTTGTACTTTTACTTTCCAATTAATGTAACTGTTTTTCCAATTATGTGTTTATTTTTATTTTTATTGTTTATCATTTTGAGGGCTTGTGGGGGGACCTCGACAAAGGAAATAGAGTTGAATCATGTTTTCTTGCCTCCATATATTGAAGAGCATCTTTCATCATTTAGCTCAAGGAGTAATTGCTACGAAACCACGAAATATAATTTAATTATTTTTCTATAATTTTTGCGACTTTCATTTATTACATACATATTCCCTCAGTCCCGTAAGATGTATACTCACTTATGGGACGAAGGGAGTTATAACTTTAAAATAAAATTGTTTTATTATAATCAAAATTATCATACTAATATTCTTTACACTTGAGTTTTCAAACTTACCAATACAAATCTCAAAATCAAATTTATCATCTAAGAGCATAAATAATACCCTTGCTCAATTTTCACTCAGAAAAGTTAATTTGATTTTCAAAATCAAACTATCCAAATACTTTTCTTGCAAAATTATATAATACTTTAATTTATTATAAATAAACTATTTTCACGCTCTAAACATATAATCAAGTGATTTATATTGCACGTTATATTACTTATTATGAAAATTCATTAATTGACAAAATTCTACGTCGATCAATTATGTACTACTATTCTCCTTTCAATTTACTATGGCCCAAGTTATCAAAGCCCATCACATAATTAAACTAGACCTCGGTTTTGGGCCTAATCTATTTCATCACCTCGGCCCATATCTTTTTTAATCAACAAACTCAAAAATGCCAAAAATATTAGTCCCTGCAACTTTGAATGGTACACTGTCTATCACACATACATGATACAACATATATATATACAATATAACTTCGTCACTTATTTTTTTTTTTTTATATAATAAAACTTCATCTCTACTTGACAAACAATGACCAAAAAAAAAAAAGTAGGAAAAACACTTAATTTGATCAGCAATGACATAATTAACGTATTCAGAAACAATAGGACTATAATTCAGGTGCCAAAACTATTTATTCTTCTTCATTTCTTCTTGTATCCATGAGCTTGTCCGCCTCTATTCACAAAAGATATAAAGATAGGATAATATCTTGACAATACTGAGAATGGTAAAAAAAAATATTGATGTAAAATGTAGTTAATTACCACTATCTCAGCTTCGTCTCCATTTGGATAGAAACACAGCAATCCTGACGTAGAACCAATCTCCAACAGCATCCCAGAAGTTGAAGTATGCAATTCTCCACGATTTCTTGAGTATGAAAGAACCAACAACTCCCCAAAATCCAAATATAACACCAAAGCCCATTGATATGCAGACTTCTTGCATAAATGAGAGGCTGTCGTTGTCTTTCTCATTCACATTTTCGCCCAGATTAGGGGTGGGTGGCCTCAAGCTATCTTTGGGGCACAATGCCGGCAGAGGAGGCCCACAGAGTCCGTCATTCTCGGCATAAGCAGATGCATCGAAGCTCTGAAGTTGAGTACTCGTTGGAATTTTACCAAATAAGTCGTTGTTGGACAAGTCGAGAACGGCCAAGTACTGTAATTGTGCCAGGCTTGTGGGTAATTCACCGGAGAATTGGTTGTGTGATAGATCGACACATTCTAACATCTCCATCTCACCAATATCTCGAATTATATTTCCTGTCAAACTATTTCTTGATAGGTTCAAGGAAATTAATCCATGCATACTGTAAAATGATTTGGGAATGTTTCCTGTCAATCTATTGCTTGAAAAATCAATGAGTTTGAGAAGCAAGAGATTTTTCCTGTATTCCGATTCTCGACCTTTCCATTGAACTGAAGAATATTCGTAGACAGGTAGAAATTTCTTGTTTGGAAGATTATCATTGTATTGGAACGTGAAGTAATAACCAAAAAGAGAATATGGATCAGGTTGTGTGGTATTCATCTGAGCCAATATAGTAAAATTGTTGAAGCAATCAGGTATTTTTTCAGACAAAATGTTTATCGACAAGTCCAGAATTCGAATACCAGTGATTCTGCAAATCTGAGGAGGAATACTGCCATGCAATTTGTTCCAGCGAAGGTTTAGAAATCGCATGTTATACAAGTCGCCAATCCAAGTGGGGATCTCTCCTGTTAACTCATTCCCTCCAACATCAAGTAACCTCAATTCTCTGCAAAGTCTCAAAGTGGAAGGCAACTCTCCAGATAAAATATTTCCACGCAACTGCAGTGCATTGAGCTCAAGCAAATTAGAGCCCAAAGAGCGAGGAATTTCACCCGAAAAACTGTTGTCAGCCAAATTGAGAGAGAATAAGTGTGGCATTTTCTCCCAGCAGTCAGGAACCTCTCCTGCCAACTTATTATTGGAGAGGTCAAGGCTAAAAAGATGATCATGGGGAATTTTGCAAATAGATGAAATTGAACCAGAGAACATATTTCCACTCAACTGAATAAGAAGAGCTTTGGCATAAAATAATGGAATAGGACCTGAGAAATTATTGTTACTAAGATATAAGAATCTGATGGAAGTGAATGAGAGATTAGGAACAGAACCAGTAATTTGATTGTCAGAAAGAAATAAGGCCTCTAATGAAGGGGATATAGTCCACAACCATGTTGGGGCTTCATCTCTTATGCCACCTCTAGAGAGATCAAGGTATGACAAATTCCTCTGAGTTTGGATCCATTTTGGGAAAGATGGGCCAACATTGCATCCTGCTAAAACAATATTAGCCAACTGAAAAGGTGGATTCCAGTCAGGAGCGATATGCAAGATCAATGAATTGAAGGACAAATCTAGCATCTTCAACTTGTTGAGCTTCATGAAGTGTGATTCACTGACTACACCTTTCAAAGAATTATTCGAAAGATCTAGAGCGTGAAGCTTGGAGAGTTGGCCAATACTTAGAGGCATGAAGCCAGTGAAGTTGTTCCCCTCGAGGTACACTTCTGTCAATGCAGAAAACGCTCTCAAGTCTGGCACTGGACCATTGAGTTTATTATGAGCCAAATCCAAAATCTGGAGTGATTCCAATATTGCTTTGGCGGATATATTTCCAAACAACTCATCAAAGTCTCCTCTAAAGTCATTTTCATAAAGGACTAAGACGCGCAGACGACTGAGATTGGACAAAGATTTTGGGACTTGACCTTGAAGCATGTTACTAGAAAGATCAAGATGCTCAATAAGAACCAAACTCTCTATTAGTGCATTAGGAATCGGGCCTACAAAAGCATTGTGTGACAGGTCTATTTCCACTAGACTTGTGTTTAAGTTAGATAACCAATCGAACGAGGAAAGAGTGAGGTTATTATGTGACAGATCAAGGATAGAAAGAAGAGATGTGGAAGAAGAATTAGAAGAAGGTTTATTATCCTTGAGGCCACAAGATTTCAAGTGCAATTCATATAGGGAATGAAGACTTGGGATATGCTGCAGCCAATTGGTGTGACTTAAGTCGATTTGACTCAAATCAAGAAAAGACAACAAAGAGAGATTTGAAAGCCAATCGAGATTCTCAGTGGTCAAAGAGTTGCGAGAAAGACCAAGTGAGCGCAGGTTAGTAAGGTTCCCTATCTGAGGAGGAATGATCCCAGAAAAGTAAGAATTCCGGAGATACAAGTGATGTAATTGTTTCATGGAACCGATGAATTCTGGGACAGGATTGCCTCCAAAATCATTGCAACTGAGATCAAGATAGCTTAAATGATGCAACTCAAGCAAGGAAGAACCAACCTTACCTCGCAATGCACCTTCCAAATCACAAGCATTAAGTTGGAGAGTGATGACATGGCGAGTGGTGTTGCTGCATTCAACACCATACCATTCACAGCATTCGTCACTTCGCCATGACGAGAGAATACCATCATCGCCGATGAGGCTGTTCTTGAAGCTCAGAAGAGCTTCTCTCTCCCTCGCAATGCATCTCACTTCTGCATCATCTCCTGAAACATAGACACAAAGTAGAAAAAAAAGAAGAAATTTGATTGATATTCCTTTATCAGAAATCATGCTTTCTCTGTTGATGAGTGGAAGAGATATATGTTTGTGGAATACTCCATAGTCTCAAGTTGGATGGTTTAAATAGGCCTAAACGTATTGCAAAATGTCGCTTTCAAACTGAATGTATAAAATGGTAAATTCCTAACAATGAAATTAATCGAACTTGCTATAATCGCTAATAATATAGAAGTGAAGCGCGACTAAGTTATAATCGCAAATAATATAGAAATTGTTTGAAGATAATTTATGATACGTAACTAGAAAATGGCTAGTCTTTTAACTTCTTTATTTTATTTCTTTATATTACTTGTTTCTATTCACTTGTTGAAAAAGTTACTATTTACCTCCTTAAATAAAGCGACGTGAAAGAGGGGCAAGAAAAATGATTCATCCTCTTAACTAAAAATCTAGATACAAAAATTGAAAGTTAATTCATGATGATAAGAATTCCCAACTTGCTTAGACGACTTGCAAGTCAAGGAGAAAAGTCAGATGAAGTGTGCTGTGATTAATTAATATCAATATAAATCCAGCCAATGATAGCTCATGATAATTTAATTTGATGTTAGAACTGTCTCCCAATTTAAAGAAAAAAACTCAAAATTGGAAAGTGACACAAAAAAAAAAAAAAAATTGATATGAAATTCATGTTTATTTTTAGGTTTCATCTTTACATAATTAATTTTAATTCCAAGGATTCTTGCAAAATTAAACTTCTAATAAAACAATAAATCATTTCTATTGTAATTTTAAATTATTAAATTTACATAGTAAAAAATGGTAACTTATGTGGATGAAGAATTCTAATGGATAATACTATTTAAATAATTATTAAAATATAAAACATAAACCATAATACAAATATAATAGATATTAGATATAGATGAATCACAAACAACTAAACTCGAATTGCAACGCAATAATAATAAATGAACAGTTGAAGGCTTGGAGCACTTCTCAGCATACCAGATTCTTTTAGTCATTTTGTCGAACAGTTAGAGGTCCACTTAGTTGGCTCAAGCTCCACATGTTGTATCAACCACATGAAGTGATGTGATGCGGAAGATAATTAAATAATAAACGATGACATGTTATTCAGATGATGGAAAATTAATCAATTTACTAATGTTTTAAATAAGAATCAAATAAAAAAATTGTAAAAAGTACGAGGAGGATCGTGAAGCAAAAAAACTGTACAAATATCTAATCAAGTTATTTCGATTATTTTTAATATATTACACTAAATATACAAAATCCCCAGTTACTGGAAAATTTTGAGGGTGTTTGATTTTTGTAATAAATCGAAAGATGGTGATATTATTGCGAAATCGTATTAAAATTTCAAAAAGGGTGATGCTGAAAATCAAGTAATCCAACTGAGGAATCAAGTAAGGTGGGGGATGCTGAAAATTAGAGATTTAACTTCTTTCAAATATCGAATTTGAAAGAGTGCATGTGAATATAGTTGTTTGATGAAATGCCTTAATGAAATGATAACAATTCCTCAAATAAAATCCAAGACTTGCAAATCAACTTGAAAGATAAGACAAGAAAGTGAAAGGCGACCTAGTTATTATCACAAATAATATAGAATTTTTTGAAGATAATTCATCACCAGTCATTTTTTTCTTTTTCTTTTTGATACGATCACGATCAATGGTAGAGCAATTCGAGTAGCTCAACTCCAGAAATCAAGGGAGAAGAGAGATAGATTTGATAAACATCAACCCAAATATTCATTCCATAAGTAATAACTTTAGAGATTACAATATTTATAGCATTGATGATGATAACCTAATGGGCTATGGGCTATGCATAAGTGGGCTAAACTAAAGCTAGGGCTTCGTGTATCTTTCCCCACTCCTTCACAATCACCTTGTCCGCAAGGTGAATTGATTGGAAAGCTTGATACATTTATGCCCACCACGTGCTCGACAAAAGTTCCAGCAAACTAACTCAAGAACTGATCGGCTGGATACGCCTAACGGATCCGGCGGCGGTTCACCATCTAGCCGAACCTCTTGACCGGCGAAAACAGCCATGGACCGGTAAAAACTAGAGACGCCGGCAGTTAAAACTTTCGCAATAGCATCAAATATGGGTCCAAAAACATCGACCACAATCTCGTCCTTAGAACCGACGAGTAACCAAAATCGGCTGCCAAGAATTGGCAGAGGACTCACCGAAGTAGTTATCGATGGTGGTGTTGGTGGTATTGTGAGTGAAGGCGGTACATCAAGGGGTGTCTGCAGTGGAGGTTGGAGAGCTAGCGGTGGCAGCGGCGGTGGTGTTGACAGCGGCAGCGGTGAGAACGACCATGTGGCAAGGGTGTGCCCGACCGGAGGTGGCGGTGGCCGGTACAGCGGCGGTGGTGTTGGCAGTATTGGAAGTGAAGGCGGCACGTTTGAGGGTGGTGGCGAAGAGGATGGAGACCAACACACATCTGGAGCAGTAGCCGGAGGGAACTTGTTGGTGGCCGGAAAATTTGCCTCGAAGGAGGATTGCAGGCTGTAGATGGAGATTCGAAGCTTTTCAAGGGCGGCGAGAATTTCTGATCTGGACAATTTTTTTTTTTTTTTTGATATTCAAAGAGAAATTCTCTCAATGAAAGCACCAATTGATACGATCACGATCAATGGTAGAGCAATTCGAGTAGCTCAACTCCAGAAATCAAGGGAGAAGAGAGATAGATTTGATAAACATCAACCCAAATATTCATTCCATAAGTAATAACTTTAGAGATTACAATATTTATAGCATTGATGATGATAACCTAATGGGCTATGGGCTATGCATAAGTGGGCTAAACTAAAGCTAGGGCTTCGTGTATCACTTTTCCTTGGAGAGATTCCATGCATATAAATATAAACAAACTAGAGAAATTAAGCGTAGAACTTGTGGTTTTAAAAAACGAAGGAAACTTCCAACATATAAACAAACTAGAGAAATTAAGTGTGCACTAAGTTCTAAATAATACTCCCTCCGTCCCGCTATTCATGGCACGTTACTTTTCGGCACGGAGATTAAAGAGAAGCAAATTAGAGATATATGTTTGTGGGATACTCCATAGTCTCAGGTTGTATTGTTTAAATAGGCCCAAAACATGCCTCTTTCCTCACATTGCAAAATGTCACTTTCAAACTGAATGTATAAAAGGATACAATTCCTAACAATAAAATTAATTAAACCGACTTGCAAGTCAACTAGAAAGACAAAACAACAAAGTGAAGCGCCACTACCTTATAATCGCAAATAAGATAGAAATTGTTTGAAGATAATTAATGCATGATAAATTAACGTAGAAATGGCTAGTCTTTTAACTTCTTTATATTATTTCTTTATATATATTACTTGTTTATATTCTAGTTCACTTGCTATTTACCTCCTTTAATAAAGCGACGTGAAAGAGGGGTAAGAAAAAAATTATTTGACTTTGTTTCCTCTGTTAAATAAAGTGAGGTGAAAAGAGGGGCAATAAAAAATTGATTCAAGCTTTTTTCCTTCTTTAAATAAAGCGACGTGAAAGAGGGGCAAGACAAAATGATTCAACATTGTTTCCTTTTCTGGATTTCCACTTCACAAAGATATTTTGTTTCATACTATAAAAAATCAACAAGATCGATGTTGACTAAACTATTATGTGAATCTCGCCCAAAATCTGTGGACTGATTCGAATAGACCGACAACTCTAAAAGGTTAGAGTTGAAAATTTTCAACCCGATAAAATTTGCAATTTTCCAAAGTTCGCCTATTTTTGGCTAACTCCTTAATAATTTGATTTTATTAAACTTTGATAATTTGATGAATACTTAATATTGTTGATTTCTTTCTCTTTTAGTTTGTCTTTCTAAAAGGAGATTATTTATATGCCTGAAAAAGTTTTCCACGCGTGGTCTCCTGTAAAACGTTTTATGGTAAAACCGACTTCATAATGACACTACTTCAACATACAAATAATACTTTAAAATGTTGAAGTATAATTTGTATGTTGAAATAGTGTCATTGTGAAGTCGATTTCACCATAAAACCGAGTTTTTATCTAGTTTCTTCTATTATTTGAGGTGATCTTGAATGCAATCAATTACCAATTAAATCTCAAAATCAAATTTATCAGCCAAGAGCACAAATAGTACTCTTGCTAGACTATTGCTCTGAAAACTTAATTTGATTTTGAAAATCAAATTATCTAAATACTTTTCTTGCAAAATTATATAATACTTTAATTTATTTTAAATAAACTATTTTCAAGCTCTAAACATATAATCAAGTAATTTATATTGCACGTTATACATTACGTACTATATATTCTCCTTTTAATTTACTATGGCCCAAGTTATCAAAGCCCATCACATAATTAAACTAGACCTCATTTTTGGGCCTAATCTATTTCATCACCTCGGCCCATATCTTTTTTAATCAACAAACTCAAAAAGGCCCAAAATTCTCCAACAATCCCTAGCCCCTTTCTCCTTCAATTTCAGGCGAGATTGCCACCGGAGCCACCGCCTCCACCTAGCATGGTATTAGCCTTTTCATTGTATTGTTTCTAATTCTTCTAAATTTACGTTTTGACATGTATGTTTATATGAAACATGTATATATGAATTATTATTATTATTTACTCAAAATATAAAAAGATTTTTTTTGAATAAAAAAATATTTTTTAAATAAAATAATATCAGCTTTATATAAGTAATAGTCCAATATATGGACTGAGGACTGAAATTGATGCAACTCATTACAAGAACACAGAATTTACGTGATTCGGCTTTCGCCTACTTCTACGGGAGAGTCAATCGGAGGAGATTTATTGATGAACAAAGAAATTCCAAAATATAGATAAAAAATGAACTTCTACGAGCTATTTTCTTCTCCTAACCTCGAATCTTTTATCTTTGTTCAATCTTAAATTCACGCACAGAAAGTGTTTGATAATATGCCACAAAGAACTGCAAAAATCTATTTATACTATGCAAGTCAGTAGGAAAAACAACATATGCAATATACAACACATACAATATAACTTTATCACTTAATATACATGACAAAAAAAAAATGATAAATTAAAAAGTAGGAAGAACATTATTAGGAAACACATACTCCCTCCGTCCCAGCTTTTAGTATCCAACTTTTCTTTTTTGGCCGTCCTACATTTTAGTATCTATTTCTATTTTTGGTAAAAGTAGGTGGGGCCCTTACTCCACTTTAATTATTTTAACTCTCACATAAAATGTGGGACCCTTATTCCACTAACAACACATCAATCACTTTATTAAAACACGTGCCGTTCTCAACTGGATACCAAAAGCCGGGACGGAGGGAGTAATATATAGGACTGTGATTCAGGTACCAAAACTATTTATTAATTACTAGCAATACGTCTTCCTCATTTCTTCATTTCTTTAGTGATGATGTTATATATTGTACTACTCTGTAAAAAAGATCATTATCGAGAAAAGCGAAGGAATTATAACTGCAAGTTCTTTGAATTATAGTTAATCCGACTAGCTCATCGGTCGATTCTTTTTCATTTTCTTGTGCTTTAAGGGCAAATTCCGAGAAGAAAGTGAAGAAAGGTTTGTTTATTTTCTATATAGATTACAGTTAGAAGTCTTTTGTGTAACAGGATTGTTTCATGTGGCGTTTCGTCGAACAGTTGGAGCAATCACAGAATACTACTTTCTCACGGGCATTTCATCGAACGGTGGGAGCGCATCAGTGTTGGCCGAGATGACCAAACCGTATTATACAATGAATTTAATATATATATATTTTTATTAAAAGACGTCTCTCGCGAACATTGTAGTGACCATTACTTTCAATTTCTTGAGATAAGCCATGTGCAATTTTGATGGCTTGTGGGGACCTCCACAAAGGAAATAGGGTTGAATCATGTTTCTTGCCTCCATATATTGAAGAATATTTTTCATCATTTAGCTCAAAATTAATTGCCACGAAACCATCATTTAATTATTTTTCTATAATTTTGGTGACTTTCATGCATCCTTGTCTCTTCTCTTTTTCTTCTTTGGTCTGCTAGGCATGATCCTCACTTGTGGGGGCTCAACTGGATATCCAGGAGCCTTGGGCCATAGCCTTTCACCATTAATTGGCTCAGGTGGAAAGGAGTAGGCCTAGAAGTAAGTTTCTATGCTCACGTACCTATGCACATATGTGGTTGGATCTTCTTTCATGAAATGCCACGTAGGCGACAGGTCAACTTGGAGCTTCACTGGAGGAAAAAATCATGAAAAAATTGTTCTAACACATTAAATTCAGGTAATTTTATATATATATATATATATAGGGTTAGCTTATATTGAGATTTTAAATATTTTGAGATTTTGAGATAAATGAACATATCAATAAATTCTTTGAACATAACCAATATAACTGATGAACATATGAATCTATTTAATTTATTTAAAAAACACGCCATTTGTAGGGATTGAACCCTAGACCAACGCGCGTTCATAAAAATTAATTGACAAGTTCATCAAAATATACTTATATGTTCATTTATCTCAAAATCTCAAAATATATATAAATCTCAATTGAACCAATTCCTATATATATATATATATATATATATAGGGAGAGGTTCAAATAAGAACCACTAATAAAATAAGAACGGAGAACCATTTTAAGCCATTCGATCATCAAGATCTACGGTGGATGCATCATCTTGATGGATGGATGCAGGTGCTGGGTTCGAATCCTGAAGGGAGCAAAAAAATTATTTTTTTCGGATGCATTAAATTTAATAGCGGATGCATTAATTTGTATAGCAGATGCAGTAATTTTATTGGTTCTTATGTTCTCACGATAATTGTGGTTCTCACTATAACCGCACCCTATATATATATATATATATATATATATATATATAAACTTCATGGAAAGTTTGGAAATAGACCCAACGAGTTTTGGCGTAATTAACCATAAAATAAAATACTACTCCCTACGTTCCACTAGGCTTGTCCCATTTCTTTTGGGCACAGTTATTAAGGAGAGTATAATTAGCGTAGTAAAAGTGTGTAAATGTCTGGGACTATATTATTTGTAGTGTAAAATCATTACCAAATATAGAAATATGACAAGATCAATGAGATAACCCAAAAAGAAAAACAGGACAAAATCAATGGGACGGGGGAACATTAAATTGGTTATATAGTCTTCTTTGTGTGCAACGCGATAATGATAAATGAAAGTAAATCGAACAAGAACACAGAATTTACGTGGTTCGGCTTTCGCCTACATCCACGGGAGAGTCAATCGAAGGAGATTTATTGATCAACAAAGAAATTACAAAATACAGATCGAAGAATGAACTTCAACGACCTATTTGCTTCCCCTAACCTCTTATCTTTTATCTCTGCTCAATCTAAACTTCACGCACATAAAATGTTTGATAATATGTCACAGATAACTGCAAGAATCTATATACGTACTATGCAAGCCAGTCCTGCAGCTTGAATGGTTCACTGTCACACATACAACATATACAATATAACTTCATCACTTTTTTTTTAAAGAAAACTTCATCACTTAACATACATGACAACAATGAAAAAAAAAAAAGAGTAGGAAAACACTTAATTTGATGAACAATGACATAATTAAAGTACTAAGAAATACATATTATATTAGGACTATAATTATTAATTAAAAACAACACTTCTTCCTCATTTCTTCTTGTATCCACGAGCTTGTCTGCCTCTATCAGAAAGAAATAAAGATAGGATAGTATCTTGAAAAAATTGAGAATGGTAAAAAACAAATATTGATGTAAAATGTAGTTAATTACCTGCATTTCAGTTTCGTCTCCATTTGGATATAAACATAGCAATCCTGACGTAGAACCAATCTCCAACAGCATCCCAAAAATTGAAGTATGCAATTCTCCATGATTTCTTCACTATAAAAGAACCAATAACGCCCCAAAATCCAAATATAAAGCCAAAGGCCAATGATATGCAGACTTCTTGCATAAATGAGAGATTGCCGTCGTCTTTCTCATTCTGATTAGGGATGGACGGCCTCAAGCTATCTTCGGGGCACAATGCCCCCAGAGGGGCCCCACAGAGTCCGTCATTCTTGGCATAAGCAGATGCGTCAAAGCTCTGAAGTTGAGTACTCGTTGGAATTTTACCAAATAAGTCGTTGTTCGACAAGTCGAGAACGGCCAAGTACTGTAATTGTGCCAGGCTTGTGGGTAATTCACCGGAGAATTGGTTGTGTGATAGATCAACACATTCTAACATCTCCATCTCACCAATATCTCGAATTATATTTCCCGTCAAACTATTCCTTGATAGGTTCAAGGAAATTAATCCAAGCATACTGGAAAATGATTTGGGAATGTTTCCGGTCAATCTATTGCTTGAAAAATCAATGAGTTTGAGAAGCCTAAGATTTTTCCTATATTCCGATTCTCGACCTTTCCATTGAATTGCCGAATATTCATAGACACGTCGAATTTCGTTATTTGGAAGATCACTATTGTATTGGATCATGAAGTAATAACCAAAAAGAGAATATGGATCAGCTTGTGTGGTATTCATCTGTGCCAATGCAGTAAAATTGTTGAAGCAATTATGTATTTTCCCCGACAAAATGTTTATCGACAAGTCCAGAACATGAATATGAGTGAGATTGCAAATCTGAGGAGGAATACTGCCATGAAATTGTTGGGAAATTAGGTGCAATTTCCCTCTAACCAGATATGCGAGAGCGAGATAAATGCGGAATAATAAAGACACAAATTTGATAACGGAGTTCGGCCAATTATGCCTACGTCTCCGGAGCTGCTGCAGATCTATTTAACAAGGGAGAAAAATATACAGTGTTTACAACACTCACAACACTCAACTCACAACCCGTTATTCCCCGAGAAAATTACTATCTAATTTTCTCACACCAAAAGCTTCTAACTAAGCTTTTGTCTCAAACCCACTCTTGCTCTCTCTACTAACAGAAGAAGATTTTCTGCTTTTGTTTTGTGGTGTATTTACAAATGCTGCTTCGAGGATTATTTATAGGGAATTGAGGTGGTAGGTGGCTGCAGTGTGAAAAGAAATGTTGCCATTGTTGAATGGCTTGCCGCAACTTTTTGACAATTGTGGGAGCTGCTTTTTGACTAACAATCTCCCACTTGAAGACTGATTTCAATCTGTCTTCACACCCCGATCAATGCAACAGCTCCTCTGGTCTTGTTACTCAAGCATACCAACTGAAGTTGAACACAACCTCAGTTTATCAATTGTTACCGTCTTCGTTAGCATGTCCGCTGGATTTTGAGTTCCACTTATCTTCTCGAGTTTCAAAATCCCATCTTCCAGAAGTGACCGGATAAAATGATACCGCAACTGTATATGCTTCGTTCTGGAATGGAAGGACGGATTTTTTGCTAGATGGATAGCACTCTGACTGTCACAATACAAGACATTGTCTTGTTGTTTCTTGCCCAATTCCTCCAAGAAACCTTGTAGCCAGACCATTTCCTTGCTGGCTTCTGTGACAGCAACATATTCTGCTTCTGTTGTGGAGTGAGCAACTATCTTCTGCAGTTGAGAAACCCAACTCACTGCTGTTCCACCCAGAGTATAGATATACCCTGTAGTGCTCTTTCTGACGTCAACATTTCCAGCTAAATCAGCATCCACATAGCCTGTCAATGTCGTATCTCCACCTTTGAAACATAGTGCTTTGTTAGTGGTACCCCGTAGATATCTGAGGATCCATTTGACTGCTTCCCAGCGAACCTTGCCTGGATTATTCATGTACCTGCTCACTGCTCCCACTGCTTGAGCAATGTCTGGTCTGGTACAAACCATGGCATACATCAGACTTCCAATTGCTGAGGCATATGGCACCTTAGCCATATGTGCACGTTATTCCTCCGTCTTCGCTGATTGTTCCTTGGAAAGCCTGAAATGAACACCTAAAGGTGTACTTACTGGTTTAGCATCTTGCATGTTAAATCTGGAGAGTACTTTGTTGATGTACTCGGCCTGTGACAACATCAAAGTCCCCGACTTTGTGTCCCTCTTGATCCTCATGCCAAGAATTTGCTTCGCAGCACCCAGATCTTTCATTGCGAACTGCTTTGACAATTTATGCTTCAAATTATCAATCTCTTGCATGTCTGAACCTGCAATGAGCATGTCATCAACGTATAACAATAAGATAATGAAGCTATTGTCAAACTTCTTAATATAGCAACAATGATCTGCTTGGCATCTAGTGAAATCGATTTCACCCATAAAGCTATCAAATTTCTTGTACCACTGCCTCGGAGCTTGTTTTAAACCGTACAAGCTCTTCTTCAACCTGCACACCAGGCTTTTCTTGTCTGCTTTTATGAAGCCTTCTGGTTGCTTCATATAGATTTCCTCCTCCAAGTCACCATGAAGGAAAGCTGTTTTTACATCCAGTTGCGCAAGATGTAAATTCTCCGCAGCTACAATTTTCAACACCAGTCTGATTGTAGTCAGCTTCACGACTGGAGAGAAAATTTCGTTGTAGTCAACACCTTCTTTCTGCTGAAAGCCTTTGACAACCAATCTCGCTTTGTAGCGTTTGCTCCCGTCATGCTCTTCTTTGATCCTGAAAACCCACTTGTTATGAAGTGCTTTCTTACCAGGTGGTAATTCAGCTAAATCCCATGTCTGATTTGACATGAGTGAGTCCATCTCATCTTTCATGGCAGACTCCCACTTGGCTGAATTCTCCACTTGCATGGCTTCATCATAACACTCTGGTTCTCCACTATCAGTTAACAACAGATAGTGCAAAGAAGGCGAATAGCGTTGGGTTGGCTTGGGAACTCTGGAGGAGCGTCTTAGTACTGGCGTGCTTGGTTCGCCATCGACTGCTTCAGGACTGACCTGAACATCTTTTTCAGAAATCTCCTCAAACTCAACGAATTCCTCCTTTGTTTCAGCATCATTGTTTGGGCTTCTTGATTCTGCTGTCATCCGGTCTTTGTACATCACATTCTCATTGAATATGACGTCCCTGCTCCGGATGATCTTCCGATTTTCATAGTCCCAAAATCGGTAGCCAAACTCGTCCCCGCCATATCCAACAAAAACACATTTGTTAGATTTTGCATCGAGTTTACTTCTTTGAGCGGAATCAATGTGTATGTACGAAATACAACCAAACACTCTTAAATGTGAAAGGTTTACCTCCTTTTTGCTCCAAACTTCTTCTGGTATTCTCCCGTCCAACGGGACTGATGGCCCACGATTGATCAAGTAGGCCGCGGTGTTGACAGCTTCAGCCCACAACATTTTGGGCAAGCCGGCATGTATTCTCATGCTCCTGGCACGTTCATTCAGAGTTCTGTTCATGCGCTCTGCCACGCCATTTTGCTGCGGCGTCATGGGAATTGTTTTCTCCATCTTAATTCCACTTTCTGCGCAAAATTCTCTGAATCTGCTATCTCTGTATTCTCCTCCATTATCCGACCTCAACCGTTTGACTTTCAACCCGGTTTCATTTTCCACCATCGCTTTCCATTTTCTGAAGGTATCAAAGACTTCTGATTTCTTCTTCAGAAAATAAACCCACACCTTCCGTGTGGAATCATCAATGAAGGTGACGTAATACACTGAGCCTGAAAGAGATGGAACTGGTGATGGTCCCCATACATCTGTATGAACCAATTCCAACTTCTCCGTCTTGGGTTCCTTGCCAATCTTTGCAAAGCTAACTTTCTTTTGTTTGCCAAAAATGCAATCTTCACAAAGCCCGACATCTACTTTCTTCAGATGCGGCAGCTTCCCTTTTGACAGTAATGTCTTCATCCCTTTCTCGCTCATATGGCCAAGCCGTTGGTGCCACAAAATGGATTCCCCTTCAGCGTCTGCTACTGCAATGATATTCTCTAAGTTTGAGGTTACATAGAGAGTACCATTCATCTTGCCACGAGCAATGATGAGTGCTCCTTTGGTAATCTTCCATTCATGATCTGAGAAAGTTGTACAATAACCTTCTCCATCAAGTTGACCCACCGAGATCAAATTCCTTTTAAGACCGGGAATGTGTCTTACATTTTGCAGCTTCCAAGTAGTCTGATTTGGCAGCTTCAAACGTATATCACCTTTTCCCACGATCTTTAAAGCTTCATCGTCAGCTAGATGAACCTTCCCGAAATCACCAGTGACGTAGTTCTCCATGATTTCTCGGCATGGTTCACCTGCTTAGAATCCAAAATCCATGATTCAATCGGGCTGTTGACGCTTAGAATCATAGCATCACCTGCTTCCTCGGCTACGTTGGCAGATTCTTGAGCACCACCATTCCTTTTTGGTGCTCGACAATCCTTCTTGAAGTGACCCGGCTTGCCACAATTATAGCAGCTAAGATCTTTCTTTCTCGATCTAGATTTGCCTCTTCTAGATTTGGATCTACTGCGATTTGTATTTCTTTCTGAAGTTCTTCCTCTAGACTCGGTGTGTAGAGCCGAAGAGGTTGACGATTCACCCGATTCCCTCCGCCGAATTTCTTCACTCAATACCAGATCCCGAACATCATTGAACTTTAATTTGTTGTTCCCCGATGAACTGCTAACTGCTGTAACAGTAGCATTCCAACTGTCTGGTAGAGATGATAAGAGAATCAAAGCTCGAACTTCATCATCAAACTCAATCTCCACAGAACTCAATTGGGTTGTTATTGTGTTGAGTTCATTGAGATGTTGAGCTACCGATGCACCTTCCGCCATCCGTAGGTTGAATAATCGCCTCATCAGGTGGACTTTATTTGAGGCCGATGGTTTTTCATACATACTGGAGAGAGCCGTCATAAGACCCGCCGTGGTCTTTTCTTTTGCTATGTTGAAGGCAACATTACGGGATAACGTCAGTCGAATTACTCCGAGGGCTTGTCTGTCGAGAAGGATCCAGTCTTCATCCTTCATGCCCTCTGGTTGTTTTCCTGAGAGAGGTTGATATAACTTTTTCTGGTACAGATAATCTTCAATCTGCATTTTCCAGAAGCCAAAGTCCGCACCGTCGAACTTCTCGATTTTCACCTTTCCTTCATCTGCAGCCATCGCTCCCACTCGATCTGGACTCCTTGGATCGTTTCTGATTTTTTTTCAGCTAACCACCTGTGTTTAGAACACCTTTTTGTCGACAAACTGGAACCGCCGACAAATTTCACTATTCACGGAATTCACTATTCACGTGAATAGTAACAGCGAAAAATATATCAGAAAGTATCTGCCACCAACGTGGCTCTGATACCAGTTGTTGGGAAATTAGGTGCAATTTCCCTCTAACCAGATATGCGAGAGCGAGATAAATGCGGAATAATAAAGACACAAATTTGATAACGGAGTTCGGCCAATTATGCCTACGTCTCCGGAGCTGCTGCAGATCTATTTAACAAGGGAGAAAAATATACAGTGTTTACAACACTCACAACACTCAACTCACAACCCGTTATTCCCCGAGAAAATTACTATCTAATTTTCTCACACCAAAAGCTTCTAACTAAGCTTTTGTCTCAAACCCACTCTTGCTCTCTCTACTAACAGAAGAAGATTTTCTGCTTTTGTTTTGTGGTGTATTTACAAATGCTGCTTCGAGGATTATTTATAGGGAATTGAGGTGGTAGGTGGCTGCAGTGTGAAAAGAAATGTTGCCATTGTTGAATGGCTTGCCGCAACTTTTTGACAATTGTGGGAGCTGCTTTTTGACTAACAGAAATTTATTCCAGCGAAGGTTTAGATATCGCATGTTATACAACTCGCCAATCCAATTGGGGATCTCTCCGGTTAACGCATTCCCTCCAACATCAACTAACCTCAAATACTGGCAAAGTCTCAAAGTGGAAGGCAACTCTCCAGATAAATTATTACCACGCAACTGCAGTGCATGGAGAACAAGCAAAGAGCCCAAAGAGCGAGCAATTTCACCCGAAAATCTGTTGTCAGCCAAATTGAGAGAGAACAAGTATGGCATTTTCTCCCAACAGTTGGGAATCTCTCCTGCCAACTTATTATTGGAGAGGTCAAGGCTCACAAGTTGATATTGGGGAATTTCGCAGATAGATGAAATTGAACCAGAGAACATATTTCCATTCAACTGAATAATACGAGCATTGGCATAAAATAATGGAATAGGACCTGAGAATCTATTGTTGCTAAGATCTAAGTGTCTCATGGAAGTGGATGAGAGATTAGGAACATATCCAGTAATTTGATTGTCAGAAAGATATAAGGCCTCTAATGAAGGGGATATAGTCCACAACCATGTTGGGGCTTCATCTCTTATGCCACCTCTAGAGAGATCAAGGCCTGTAAAATTCCTCTGAGTTTGGATCCATTTTGGGAAAGATGGGCCCACATTGCATCCGGCTAAAAATATACCTTCCAACTGAAAAGGTGGATTCCAGTCGGGGGCAATATCCAAGATCAATGAATTGAAGGATAAATCTAGTGTCTTCAACTTGTCGAGCTTGATGAGATGGGATTCAGAGACTGAACCCTCTAAAGAATTTCTAGAAAGATCTAGAATATGAAGCTCGGAGAGTTGGCCAATACTTAGAGGCATGGAGCCTGTGAAGTTGTTATCCCCAAGGTACACTTCTGTCAATGCCGAAAGTGCTCTCAAGTCTGGCACTGAACCATTCAGTTGATTCTTAGCCAAGTCTAGAATTTGAAGTGATTCCAATATTCCTTTGGCGGATATATTTCCAAACAACTCATCAAAGTCTCCTCTATAGTCATTTTCATAAAGGACTAAGACGCGCAGACGACTGAGATTGGACAAAGATTTTGGGACTTGACCTTGAAGCATGTTACTAGAAAGATCAAGATGCTCAATAAGAACCAAACTCTCTAAAAATGCATTAGGAATTAGGCCACCTAAAGCATTTTGTGACAGGTCTATTTCCACTAGACTTGTACTTATGTTTGATAACCAATCGAATGAGGAAGAAGTGAGGCTATTATTTGACAGATCAAGGATAGAAAGAAGAGATGTGGAAGAAGAACTAGAAGAAGGTTTATTATCCTTGAGGCCACAAGATTTCAAGTGCAATTCATATAGGGAATGAAGACTTGGGATATGCTGCAGCCAATTGGTGTGACTTAAGTCGATTTGACTCAAATCAAGAAAAGACAACAAAGAGAGATTTGAAAGCCAATCGAGATTCTCACTCCTCAAAGAGTTGCGAGAGAGACCAAGTGAGCGCAGGTTAGTAAGGTTCCCTATCTGAGGAGGAATGATCCCAGAAAAGTAAGAATTCCGGAGATACAAGTGATTGTAATTGTTTCATGGAACCAATGAATTCCGGGATTGGATTGCCTCCAAAATCATTGCAACTGAGATCAAGATAGTTTAAATGATGCAACTCAAGCAAGGAAGAACCAACCTTACCTTGCAATGCACCATCATAATCACAAGCATTAAGTTGGAGAGTGATGACATGGCGAGTGGTGTTGCTGCACTCAACACCGTACCATTCGCAGCATTCTGTCACTTCGCCATGACGAGAGAATACCATCATCACCGATGAGGCTGTTCTTGAAGCTCAGAAGAGCTTCTCTCTCCCTCTCTATGCATCTCACTTCTGCACCATCTCCTGAAACATAGACACAAAGTAGAACAAAAAGAAGAAATTTGATTGGAATTCCTCTATCAGAAATCATTTTTTTTTTTAATGTATATGGAAGTGATCTAGTCTGGACACTCAAAAATCTCAATTCGTTGGGTTTAAATAGCTCAAGACATGTATGAAACGATATTCGATTTAAACTGGCTAGTGTGAAAAATGCGTGGTTGTTGCATTTCGTAAACTTATACATATACATCTTGTTTTTAGAAGATATATATCTTTATACCTGCAAATACTTAGAGTCAACTTGCTCAATGACTTGCAACCGTAGGTGTAATCGAATCGAGCCGAACCGAATAATGGTGTGCTCAAGTTTAGGTTGTTTAGTATCGAATCGAATCCCGAACGTTACTTATCGAATACCTTGAACGAGCCTATACGAACTTTCTAAATTTATATTTATATTCAAAATATTGATTATTTTATTTTAAAAATAAATTATTTTATTTAAAATAATAAATATATTAATTATTTTCTTATGACAAATAAAATTAATTAGAGATTTAATACAATTATTATTAATTTTAGTGGATAAATATAAGTTGTATATACTAATAATTTATATTTTTCAAGCTGAATCATTTGACGAACATGTTCACGAGCTAACGAGCCGAATACTACTAAGCTCAAGTTTGGTTTGTTTATCGAGCTTCTCTAAACGAACTTGAACGAGATTTTTTCGAGCCGAGCTTCGAATAGTTCGCGAGCGACTTGGTTTGTTTACACCCCTACTTGCAAGTCAATTTAAAAGAAAAAAACAAAACAAACGTGAAGCTTGTTATGTAGGCCGTCAAAATTGACCAAAGCTTGTGAAAAACGAGAAAGTAATTTCATTATCAAAATGATATAGAAATTGTTTGAAGATAATTCATGATAAGTTAACGTGGAAAATTTTCAATGTGAGATTCATCAATTTTAACTAAATGTACTACACATCATAGAGAATCTTACATTTTTCAATGTGGGATTCAATACAATATCAATTTAATGAGTTTTCAAATAGTTTTAATTCTAATTTTTCATTTTACTTTTTAATTATTATTTTTTAATCTACAAATACATTTAAAATAAGGATAATAGAAATGAAAATTATTGTAATATTTTTATAATTAACGTAGTGTTGAATTTTAATATAAATGAATTTTATGTTGTTAAATTTAATGTTAAAATTAATTAAAAATAATATCAAACATAAAGATAAAATAAAAAACAAATTTTAAGACTCGGGCTGTTGGCTCTCTCAATGTAAAGGGTGGACACTTAAATGGTGGGGAGCGCTTTTAAGAGCCCATCCTAGCTCTCTAATGTGGATGCTCTAAGAGCTCCGAACTCTGTTCAAAAAATTAATCATAATGAATAAGATGGATTATTTTAAAATCTAACCAAATTAAGCCCATTTTAAGTCCAAACTATAGCCCATTAATATACCCCCTCAGTCCCACGAAGCATGACCAAGTTTTCTTTTTTGTTTGTCTCATGAAGCTTTACCAGTTTTCTTATATGGCAAAAAAAATTATCTTTTATTCACCTTTTCACTTTTACACCTATCACACTTAACACACAAAATACCAATTTCTTAAAACCCGTGCAAAAAATAACTTGGCCATACTTTATGGGACGGAGGGAGTATTTTTTATTGACCAAAGTTTATTTTTCTCTTCAATCGCCGCTGCTTCATCTTTTCTTCCTGGTAGCTTCTCTCTCTTTTTTCTTCAATGGCCGCTGCTACTAGGTGTGATTTTTATTTATTTATTCTAGGCAATAGAATCACGTATAATGTGGAGCTCCGCTAGGTTATAATTTTCTTCAAAGATAATCCTTTAAGAAAATTCTGTTGAAAAACTTCATTATAATTACATAAACTATTGTCGTTAGATTAAGTATTTCCACTAAGAAAATTATATAAATGTAAATAAAATCAAATTATTATTTTTAATGTTTTATTTTTAGAATTATCATAGAAATTAAATTAAACAAAGAATGGCAATTTCATCTTTGGTATTGTGCATACCAAGCATAGGAATCACCTAAAGTTTGTCATTCCTTTCCCACACTCATTCCATTCCTACTTTCATTTCATTCCACTCTTATTTCATTTCATCATATCAATCACCTCCTAGAGTCAACTTGCTCAATGACTTGCAAGTCAATTTGAAAAGAAAAAAAAATAAAGACAAACAAACGTGAAGCTTGTTATGTAGGCCGTCGAAATTGACCAAAGCTTGTGAAAAACGAGAAAGTAATTTGATTATCAAAATTATATAGAAATCGTTTGAAGATAATTCATGATAAGTTAATGTGGAAAATTTTCAATGTGAGATTCATCAATTTTAATTAAATGTAGCTTCACTATGTACTACACATTGTTGAAAATTTTACATTTTTCAATATGTGATTCAATATAATATCAATTTAATGAGTTTTCAAATAGTTTTAATTCTAATTTTTCATTTTACTTTTTAATTATTATTTTTTAATCTACAAATACATTTAAAATAAGGATAATAGAAATGAAAATTATTGTAATATTATTATAATTAACGTAGTGTTGAATTTTAATTTAAATGAATTTTATGTTGTAAAATTTAATGTTAAAATTAATTAAAAATAATATTAAATATAAAGATAAAATTAAAAATAAAATTTAAGACTCAGGCTCTCTCAATGTGAAGGGTGGACTCTTAAATGGCGGGGAGAACTTTTAAGAGCCCATCCTGACTCTCCAATGTGGATGCTCTAAGAGCTCCGAAACTCTCTAATTGGTTCAAAAAATTAATCATAATGAATAAGATGGATTATTTTAAAATTTAACCAAATTAAGATTATTTTAAGTCCAAACTATAGCCCATTAATATACTCCCTTAGTCCCACGAAGCATGATCAAGTTTCCTTTTTGGTTTGTCCCACAAAGCTTGACCAGTTTCCTTATATGGCAAAAAAATTTACTCTTTATTCATCTTTTCACTTTTACACCTACCACACTTAACACACACAATACCAATTTCTTAAAACCCGTGTCGAAAAAAACTTGGCTTCATCTTCTCTTCCTGGTAGCTTCTTTCTCTCTTTTTTCTTCAATGGCCGCCGCTACCAGGTGTGATTTTTATTTATTTATTCTAGGCAATAGAATCACGTATAATGTGGAGCTCCGCCAGGTTATAATTTTCTTCAAAGATAATCCTTTAAGAAAATTTTGTTGAAAAACTTCATTATAATTACATAAATTATTGTCGTTAGATTAAGTATTTCTACTAAGAAAATTATATAAATGTAAATAGGGTTGGGATCTATGAATAGTATTTCTACTAAGAAAATTATGCAAATAGTATTTCTTAAAACCCATCGTATTCCACTATTTATTTCATAGCCTAATAATACTAGCTAGCACTACATGCTTCGCTTTTTTGTTTTGTCTTTCAAATTGACTCTCAAGTCGTTGAGAGTGTTGAATTAATTTTATTAATGTTTATATATCAAGTTGGCGAAGACTTACTTTTGTCGATTTCTTTCTCTTTTTGTTTAACTTTCTAAAAGGAACATTATTTATATGCCTAAAAAAGTTTTCCACGCGTTTTTCCACTACTTTTGGTTTGTATTCTTTTATTCTTTTGTGACCCCCAACAGAAAAAAATAAAATAAAAAATTGGTTATATAGTCTTCTTTGTATGCGAGGTGATAATGATAAACAAAAGTAAATCGAACAAGAACACAAATTTACGTGGTTCGGCTTTCGCCTACATCCACGGGAGAGTCAATCGGAGGAGATTTATTGATCAACAAAGAAATTCCAAAATACAGATCGAAATACTATGAGCGATAATATATATACTACGCAAGTCAGTCCCTGCAGCTTCAACCCACTGTCACACATACAACATATTCAATATAACTTCATCACTTAAAAATTAAAATACATGACAAACAACGATAAAATTAAAAAATAAAAAGTAGGAAAAACACTTAATTTGATGAACAGTGACATAATTAAAGTATTAAGAGACACATAATAGGACTATAATTGAGGTACCAAAACTATATTTATTAATTACTAGCAACACTTCTTCCACATTTCTTCATGTATCCACGAGCTTGTCCGCCTCTATTCACAAAGAAATAAAGATAGGATAATATCTTAGAAAACTGAGAATGGTAAAAAAATATTGATGTAAAATGTAGTTTATTACCAGTATTTCAGCTTCGTCTCCATTTGGATACAAACACAGCAATCCTGACGTAGAACCAATCTCCAACAGCATCCCAGAAATTGAAGTATGCAATTCTCCATGATTTCTTCAGTATGAAAGTTCCAACAACTCCCCAAAATCCAAATATAAAACCAAAGCCCAATGATATGCAGACTTCTTGCATAAAAGAGAGGCTGTTGTCGTCTTTCTCATTCGGATTAGTGGTGGATGGCCTCAAGCTATCTTCGGGGCACGATGCCAGAGGGGGCCCACAGAGTCCGTCATTCTCATCATAAGCAGATGCGTTGAAGCTCTGAAGTTGAGTACTCGTTGGAATTTTACCAATTAAGTCGTTGTTCGACAAGTCGAGAACAGCCAAGTACTGTAACTGTGCCAGGCTTGTGGGTAATTCACCGGAAAATTGGTTGTGTGATAGGTCAAGACATTCTAACATTTCCATCTCACCAATATCTCGAATTATATTTCCTGTCAAACTATTTCTTGATAGGTTCAAGGAAATTAATCCAAGCATACTGGAAAATGATTTGGGAATGTTTCCGGTCAAACTATTGCTTGAAAAATCAATGAGTTTGAGAAGCTTGAGATTTTTCCTATATTCCGATTCTTGACCTTTCCATTGAATTGCCGAATATTCATAAACAGGTCGAATTTCCTCATTTGGAAGATTGATCATTGTATTGGAACCAGGAGGTAATAACCAAGCCAATCATCCTAGTATGGTATTCTTTTGAGCCAACGTAGTAAAATTGTTGAAGCAATCAGGTATTTTTCCAGACTAAGTAGTTCATCGACAAGTCCAGAATTCGAATATGAGTGAGATTGCAAATCTGAGGAGGAATATTGCCATGCAATTTATTCCCGTGAAGGTTTAGAAATGCCATGTTATCCAAGTCGCCAATCCAAGTGGGGATCTCTCCTGTTAACGCATTCCCTCCAACATCAACTAACAGCAATCTTTGGCAAAGTCTCAAAGTGGAAGGCAACTCTCCAGATAAATTATTACCACGAAACTGTAGTGCAAAGAGGTGAAGCAAAGAGCCGAAAGAGCGAGGAATTTCACCCGAAAAACTGTTGTCGGCCAAATTCAAAGAGTCCAAGTTTGGCATTTTATCCCAACAGTTGGGAATCTCTCCTGCCAACTTATTATTGGAGAGGTCAAGTCTAAGAAGCTGACGATATTGGGGAATTTTGCAAATACTTGAAATTGAACCAGAGAACATATTTCCATTCAACTTAATAAGACTAGCATTGGCATAAAATAATGGAATAGGACCTGAGAAACTATTGTTACTAAGATCTAAGTCTATGATGGAAGTGGATGAAAGATTAGGAACAGATCCAGTAACTTGATTGTCCGAAAGTAATAAGGCACCTAATGAAGGGGATATAGTCCACAACCATGTTGGGGCTTCATCTCTTATGCCACCTCTAGAGAGATCAAGGACGGTAAAATTCCTCTGAGTTTCGATCCATTTTGGGAAAGATGGGCCCACATTGCATCCGGCTAAAAATATACCATCCAACTGAAAAGGTGGATTCCAGTCGGGGGCAATATCCAAGATCAATGAATTGAAGGATAAATCTAGTATCTTCAATTTATCAAGCTTGGTGAAGTGGGATTCAAAGACTGAACCTTCCAAAGAATTACGAGAAAGATCTAGAATCTGAAGCTCGGAGAGTTGGCCAATACTTAAAGGCATGGAGCCTGTGAAGTTGTTTCCCCCAAAGTACACTTCTGTCAATGCAGAAAATGCTCTCAAGTTTGGCACTGAACCATTGAGTTTATTATCAGCCAAATCCAGAATTTGGAGTGATTCCAACATTCCTTTGGCAGATATATTTCCAAACAGCTCATCAAGTTCTCCTCCTAAGTCATTTTCATAAAGGACTAAGACGCGCAGACGACTCAGATTGGACAAAGATTTTGGGATATGACCTTGAAGCATGTTATTGGAAAGATCAAGATACTCGATAAGAACCAAACTCTCTAAAAATGCATTAGGAATTGGGCCACCTAAAGCATTGTGTGACAGGTCTATTTCCACTAGACTTGTAGTTATGTTTGATAACCAATCGAACGAGGAAGAAGTGAGGTTATTATCAGACACAGCAAGGATAGAAAGATGAGATTTGGAAGAAGAATTAAGAAAAGATGAGGAAGAAGTGAGGTTACAGGAATTCAAGTACAATTCATTTAGGGAACGAAGACTTGGGATGTGCAGCAGCCAGTTGGTGTGACTTAAGTCGATTTGACTCAAATCAAGATAAGACAACAAAGAGAGATTTGAAAGCCAATCGAGATTCTCAGTCGTCAAAGAGTTATGTGAGAGATCAAGTGAGCGTAGGTTGGTAAGGTTACCTATCTGAGAAGGAATAGTCCCCTTGAGGCCACAAGAATACAAGTGCAATTCATATAGGAAATGAAGACTTGAGATATGTTGCAGCGAGTTGGGGTGACTTAAGTCGATTTGACTCAAATGAAGATAAGACAACGAAGAGAGATTCGAAAGCCAAATGAGATTCTCAGTCGTCAAAGAGTTGAATGAGAGATCAAGTGAGAGTAGGTTGGTAAGGTTACCAAGCTGAGGAGGAATGATCCCAGAAAAGTGAGAATACTTGAGATACAAGTGTTGTAATTGTTTCATGGAACCAATGAATGCTGGGATAGAATTGCCTCCAAAATCATTGCAACTGAGATCAAGATAGTTTAAATGATGCAACTCAAGCAAGGAAGAACCAACCTTACCTTGCAATCCACCATAATAATGACAAGCATTAAGTTGGAGGGCGATGACATGGCGAGTCGTGTTGCTGCACTCAACACCATACCATTCACAGCATTCGTCACTTCGCCATGACGAGAGAAAACCATCATCGCCGATGAGGCCATTCTTGAAGCTCAGAAGAGCTTCTCTCTCCCTCGCAATGCATCTCACTTCTGCATCATCTCCTGAAACATAGACACAAACTAGAACAAAAAGAATAAATTTGATTGATATTCCTTTATCAGAAATCATGCTTTCTCTATTGATGTGTGGAAGTGATATATGTTTGTGGAATACTCCATAGTCTCAAGTTGTTTTGTTTAAATAGGCCAAAAACATGCCTGTTTCCTCACATTGCAAAATGTCACTTTCAAACTGAATGTATGAAAGGATACAATTCCTAACAATAAAATTAATTAAACCGACTTGCAAGTCAACTAGAAAGACAAAACAACAAAGTGAAGCGCCACTAACTTATAATCGCAAATAAGATAGAAATTGTTTAAAGATATCATAAATTAACGTAGAAATGGCTAGTCTTTTAACTTCTTTATTTTATTTCTTTATATATATTACTTGTTTATATTCTAGTTCACATGATGAAAGAGTTACTATTTACCTCCTTTAATAAAGTGACGTGAAAGAGGGGTAAGAATAAAATTATTTGACTTTGTTTCCTCTGTTAAATAAAGTGAGGTGAAAAGAGGGGCAATAAAAAATTGATTCAAGCTTTTTTCCTTCTTTAAATAAAGCGACGTGAAAGAGGGGTAAGAAAAAATGATTCAACATTGTTTCCTTTTTTGGATTTCCACTTCACAAAGATATTTTGTTTCATAGTATAAAAAATCAAAAAGATCGATGTTTATTTTATCATCTTTAAATAGGATGTGAATCTCGCCCAAAATCATTTTTCCAAAGTTCGCGCATTTTTGGCCATAACTCCTTAATAATTTGATTTTATTAAACTTTGATAATTATCTTAGTAGAAATACTTAATTTAACGACAATAATATGTAATTATAAAGAAGTTCTATAACAAATTTTCTTAAAGGATTATCTTGATAGATAATAAATTGAAAGTTAATTATTGAGGATTGCACATATATAGATATTTCTCACCAATTAAATGTCGAAATAAACCCTTGAAAACATTTAAACCTAAAACTTAAATAATTGATCTAATAAATATTGTTGTCCAAGTTTTTGAGTCCCATCATATTCCACTATTGATTTGATAGCCTAATAATAGTAGCACCATGGTATACGTGCTTCGCTTTTTTTCTTTTGTTTATATATATTTCAAGTTGAAATGTTTATATATATTTCAAGTTGACGAAGACTTAATATTGTTGATTTCTTTCTCTTTTAGTTTGTCTTTCTAAAAGGAGATTATTTATATGCCTGAAAAAGTTTTCCACGCGTGGTCTCTTGTAAAATCGATTTTATGGTAAAACCGACTTCATAATGACACTACTTCAACATACAAATGATACTTTAAAATGTTAAAGTATCATGATACTTTAAAATGTTAAAGTATTATTTGTATGTTGAAATAGTGTCATTGTGAAGTCGATTTCACCATAAAACCGAGTTTTTGTCTAGTTTCTTTTATTATTTGAGGTGATCTTGAATGCAATCAGTTACCAATTAAATCTCAAAATCAAATTTATCAGCTAAGAGCACAAATAGTACTCTTGCTAGACTTTTACTCTGAAAACTTAATTTGATTTTCAAAATCAAATATCTAAATACTTTTCTTGCAAAATTATATAGTACTTTAATTTATTTTAAATAAACTATTTTCACGCTCTAAACATATAATCAAGTTTATATTGCACGTTATAAATTACGTACTATTCTCCTTTTAATTTACTATGGCCCAAGTTATCAAAGCCCATCACATAACTAAACTAGACCTCAGTTTTGGGCCTAATCTATTTCATCACCTCGGCCCATATCTTTTTTAATCAACAATCTCAAAAAGGCCCAAAATTCTCCAACAATCCCTAGCCCCTTTCTCCTTCAATTTCAGGCGAGATTGCCACCGGAGCCACCGCCTCCACCTAGCATGGTATTAGCCATTTCATTGTATTGTTACTAATTCTTCTAAATTTACTTTTTGACATGTATTTTTATATGAAACATGTATATATGAATTATTATTATTATTATTATTATTATTATTATTATTATTAGGGTAACAATTAAAATTGCCCTAAACCTTAAGTTGTCTATGAAAAATACCCTTTCTTATAAACTTAAGCATCCTATGCCCTAAATGTTTGCAATGGTCCATTCTACCCTTTAGCATGAAATTCTCAATAAATCCACCATAAAACCATTTTTGTTCAAATTATCAAAATTTGATTAATACATGATCAGGCCCAACATGCTTCCGTACAACTTCAAAAATAATTCAAAACATTAATCAACAGTATACCTCTTGTCGACTGGTCACCTTCCGGTTGCAACTCCTTGGGTGCTGCATCGAATAGAGATGTAGACGTCGGGTCTTTGGACCATTGATTCCGAATTTTCCCGGAACATGGTTTTCGCCTTTCGATCTCCTCCATTCTCTTTTGGATATCACGCAAGAGAGATAGTATTTCCTCTTGTTTGAGTGATATTCTGCTCAGCTCCATCGGTAGATCGTACAGCTTAACGCCATAGTATTCCACCGTCTTTTGGATCTCCCGCAAGTTGACGTTGTCGGAAGAACTTGGCTCGATTTTCTGGTAGCCTGGATAGACTACTCCTGCTTTGTCTTTTGGTTCCATTAGTCGTGTGACCAATGGGCCTCGTACATGTTTTGTTCAATGGCCGTTCTGGCTGCGGCCATTCTCATGAGATGCTCATGATAGTTTTGGATACTCGCGATGATATCGCGAATAAGCTCGATATCTCCTCCTCGTCGTAGGTTGGTCACGAGGGCTCGATTGTTCCACCTGAGATCACTTATAAAGTGACTGATTTCTATCTCCAGATTTTGGAGAGAGTTCCTGTAGTGTACACATCTCGGACACTCGTCCGGATCCATAAACTTTAATGGAGTCTCCTCCCTCATGGGTTAAAAAAAAAAAAAAATTAAAAATTACATAATTCCTCTATAAAAACCCGCTCTGATACCATTTTGAGAAGCGCGGGATCAATTTGAACAATTTCCAATTTTAATCATTATTTGCTTAACAGTACGTGGCGTTGTCTCACAGTCCAGACCCAGTTTACCGAAGTAACCTATCGGGCACGAGGAAAGTTTCCAGCCGATATACTAGTCAAGCTAAATTAGGTTAAAGAGGGGAGATGAAGAGAATTTCCAATTGAAAAAGCTTAGGGGTATGGATGTCAATTAGGGTATGAAATGCTTTGATTTATAAGGAAGGGCATTTTTCATCTACAACTTAAGATTTGGGGCATTTTTGCATGTTAACCATTTAAGGGTAACAATTAAAATTGCCCTAAACCTTAAGTTGTCTATGAAAAATACCCTTTCTTATAAACTTAAGCATCCTATGCCCTAAATGTTTGCAATGGTCCATTCTACCCTTTAGCATGAAATTCTCAATAAATCCACCATAAAACCATTTTTGTTCAAATTATCAAAATTTGATTAATACATGATCAGGCCCAACATGCTTCCGTACAACTTCAAAAATAATTCAAAACATTAATCAACAGTATACCTCTTGTCGACTGGTCACCTTCCGGAGCTTTTATCGCGTTTTACGGACTTCTTGCCTCCACGGCCTTCGTCCAACCACACACTCGCAAGTGATGGTTGCAACCTTCTTCCTTCACTGTGCTTCGGCACCCGCCGAATGGTCACCTTCAGGAATCAGTTTCCCTCCTTCACTGTGTCTCGACTCAAAATAATTTTGTTGAAAAATGAAATAAAAAATTTCTTACTAAACCGGAATAGTTGGACAAAAACAAGCGTTTATAGAGGATTTATATAATAATTAATTTTATTTCAAAATAATCCCCCAAGGGAGGAGACAACTTGTTCAGCTACTCATAGTAGCCGATTCTTGTGTACATAAAAATAAAAGAAACTAAACTTAAAACGAAAAACTTTGAAAAACAGAAATTAAAAAATTACAAAGACAAGTGCTGGAGAGAAGAAGTGGTGTATGAAAATGCCATTTTGAGAAGCGCGGGATCAATTTGAACAATTTCCAATTTTAATCATTATTTGCTTAACAGTACGTGGCGTTGTCTCACAGTCCAGACCCAGTTTACCGAAGTAACCTATCGGGCACGAGGAAAGTTTCCAGCCGATATACTAGTCAAGCTAAATTAGGTTAAAGAGGGGAGATGAAGAGAATTTCCAATTGAAAAAGCTTAGGGGTATGGATGTCAATTAGGGTATGAAATGCTTTGATTTATAAGGAAGGGCATTTTTCATCTACAACTTAAGATTTGGGGCATTTTTGCATGTTAACCATTTAAGGGTAACAATTAAAATTGCCCTAAACCTTAAGTTGTCTATGAAAAATACCCTTTCTTATAAACTTAAGCATCCTATGCCCTAAATGTTTGCAATGGTCCATTCTACCCTTTAGCATGAAATTCTCAATAAATCCACCATAAAACCATTTTTGTTCAAATTATCAAAATTTGATTAATACATGATCAGGCCCAACATGCTTCCGTACAACTTCAAAAATAATTCAAAACATTAATCAACAGTATACCTCTTGTCGACTGGTCACCTTCCGGAGCTTTTATCGCGTTTTACGGACTTCTTGCCTCCACGGCCTTCGTCCAACCACACACTCGCAAGTGATGGTTGCAACCTTCTTCCTTCACTGTGCTTCGGCACCCGCCGAATGGTCACCTTCAGGAATCAGTTTCCCTCCTTCACTGTGTCTCGACTCAAAATAATTTTGTTGAAAAATGAAATAAAAAATTTCTTACTAAACCGGAATAGTTGGACAAAAACAAGCGTTTATAGAGGATTTATATAATAATTAATTTTATTTCAAAATAATCCCCCAAGGGAGGAGACAACTTGTTCAGCTACTCATAGTAGCCGATTCTTGTGTACATAAAAATAAAAGAAACTAAACTTAAAACGAAAAACTTTGAAAAACAGAAATTAAAAAATTACAAAGACAAGTGCTGGAGAGAAGAAGTGGTGTATGAAAATGCCATTTTGAGAAGCGCGGGATCAATTTGAACAATTTCCAATTTTAATCATTATTTGCTTAACAGTACGTGGCGTTGTCTCACAGTCCAGACCCAGTTTACCGAAGTAACCTATCGGGCACGAGGAAAGTTTCCAGCCGATATACTAGTCAAGCTAAATTAGGTTAAAGAGGGGAGATGAAGAGAATTTCCAATTGAAAAAGCTTAGGGGTATGGATGTCAATTAGGGTATGAAATGCTTTGATTTATAAGGAAGGGCATTTTTCATCTACAACTTAAGATTTGGGGCATTTTTGCATGTTAACCTTATTATTATTTACTCAAAATATAAAAAGACTTTTTTTTGAATAAAAAAATATTTTTTAAATAAAATAATATCAGCTTTATATAAGTAATAGTCCAATATATGGACTGAGGACTGAAATTGATGCAACTCATTACAAGAACACAGAATTTACGTGATTCCGCTTTCGCCTACATCTACGGGAGAGTCAATCGGAGGAGATTTATTGATGAACAAAGAAATTCCAAAATATAGATCAAAAATGAACTTCTACGAGCTCCTAACCTCGAATCTTTTGTCTTTGCTCAATCTTAAATTCACGCACAGAAAGTGTTTGATAATATGCCCCAAAGAACTGCAAAAATCTATTTATACTACGCAAGTCAGTAGGAAAAACAACATATGCAATATACAACACATACAATATAACTTTATCACTTAATATACATGACAAAAAAAAAATGATAAATTAAAAAGTAGGAAGAACACTATTAGGAAACACATAATATATAGGACTGTAATTCAGGTACCAAAACTATTTATTAATTACTAGCAATACTTCTTCCTCATTTCTTCATATATCCACGGGCTTGCCCGCCTCTATTCAGAAAGAAATATAGGATAATATCTTGATACAGAGGAAAAGAGATACAGAGAAGAATCAGTTTATTCCTTGAACACCATCATTACATTTATAGAGGAAAAATACAACTTTGATTTAACTTACTAACAGCTCTAGCTAACCTCACTAACTACTTGCCACGTAAGCATAACAACTTAACTGCCTATATTTTCTTTATATTCAATAGTACTCGTTGGAATTTTACCAAATAAGTCATTGTTTGACAAGTCGACAGCGACCAAACCGTGTAATTGTGCCAGGCTTGTGGGTAATTCACCGGAGAATCGGTTGTGTGATAGATCAAGACATTCCAACATCTCCATCTCACCAATATCTCGATTTATATTTCCCGACAAACTTATTCCTTGATAAGGAAATTAATCCAAGCAAAGAGCCGAAAGAGCGAGGAATTTCACCTGAAAATTTGTTGTCTGCCAAATTGAGAAAGATTAAGAGGGTATTTGGCTGAGCTTATAAGCTCCTCAAAACACTTTATAAGCTGTTTAAGAGCTTATAAGCTCCTTCAAAGTGTTTGGCAAAATAAGCTCCGCAACAACTTATAAACACCAAAAATAAGCTCCAAGAGCCCCAAAAAATAAGTTTCTCTATCCCAACTTATTTTTTTATAATCTCATATGCAACAATCTTTTTACAAATATTTTTCAACTATAATTTATTATTTTCATTCTATATCATTTAAGTTCATTTTTCTTCGATTTTCTCAATCTAAAAAAATATTTTCTCTCTCTAACAAAAAAATTCTCTCTCTAAATTATACGCTCAATTATCCAAACACTTTGACAACTTATAAATTCTTAAAAATGACATCTTATAAGCTTTTGAATCATCTTATAAGCTCCAAGAGCTTATAAGCTCTTTAAAATAAGCTTAGCCAAACACCCTCTAAGTACGGCATTTTCTCCCAGCAGTTGGAAATCTCTCCGGCCAACTGATTATTGGAGAGGTCAAGGCTCCAAAGCCGACATCGAGGAATTTTGCAAATGCTTGAAATTGAACCAGATAACATATTTCCATTCAACTGAACAATTTCAGCATTGGCAGAAAATAATGGAATAGGACCTGAGAATCTATTGTTACTAAGATTTAAGTATCTGATGGAAGTGGATGAGAGATTAGGAACAAATCCAGTAATTTGATTGTCAGAAAGAAATAAGGCGTCTAACGAAGGGAATACAGTCCACAACCATGCTGGGGCTTCATCTCTTATGCCACCTCTAGAGAGATCAAGGCCTAACAAATTCCTCTGAGTCTGGATCCATTTTGGGAAAGATGGGCCCACGTTTTGGGAAATTGTTTGAAGATAATTCATGAAAAGTTAATGTAGAAATTCATGTGGTTTTAAATGACACTTATATAGAAACAAACTAGTGAAGTGAAGTGTGACCAAGTCATCATCGCAAAAAAATAATATATATAGAAATTGTTTGAAGATAATTCATGATAAATTAATGTAGAAATTGTGGTTTTAAATGACCTGATAATTTTCCAACTAGAAACAAACTAGTCAAGTGAAGTGTGACCAAGTCATAAAATGACGAGTCATGATAATATGCCGTAAATATTGAGGCAAAATTAATGAGAAAATGACAAAATAGACTGAATAGTAAAGCGACGTTTTTGAAGATAACATAGAAATTGTGGTTTTAAATGATAATTTTGGTTTTTTCCATGATCTTCAAAAATTTAAAAAAATAAACCACTTTTTGTTTTTTTATGATTTTTCCCACGGGCATAAATACCTCTAAATAAAAGTTGATTTTAGGGCTTTTGACTTAAATTTTTTGATACTTAAGTGTGAGAGATTTTGCAATTCATAGGTACATCAACTTTATTATGCCACCTTTATGATCCCTCGCGCTTAGGTATCAAAAAAGCTAAGTCAAAAGCCCTAAATCAGCTTCGATTTGTGATGAAGTGTGACTGATAAGTAATAGAAATAAATTGAGGGAGTCATCTGCAATTCAAGGCTGCGGAGGGATCGAAAATGCAAAGTGATAGTGTTGCTTCATCTGGAACAAAAATGTTAGTTTTGGAACAGCACGCACAAAAAAACAGAGTATAAAGCAGCGGAAATAAATAAAAATGGGAGAAGACACAAGGAAATACAAAAATTCTTCAAGTTATAATTATAACTTGAAGACGCCTCATGGCAAAATGACTAAATCGAGAATGAACAACTCACATTCAATACCTTTACAACGACATAGGTATTGAACATACGACACTCTCACTAAAGAACAAAATTCGGTTCAAGAGTAATACTCCGAAACCTTACAAAATTAAACAACGAGTGTTGACTATGATGTCATCCCAACATACAGAATCACACTCGTACACAATTGCCCTACATGTCTTGATTCTCTCTGTAAGCTCTGGGCAGACTGAGGGAACAACGATTGCTGTAAAAGATGTTATCGTAACACACAGCATAACACTCGTACAAGAACCGTCTATCACCCTCTCAAACTGCACTTTGAATGAAAACTCTTCCCCAGCTTATATAGGCGTCCCCAACTTGATCCCCAAGCCTTGAAAAACGTGCTGCAAGTGATGGATGGAGTGGTTGTTGAAGTGGTTAGGTTTTCCTTGTTTGTAGGAACAAACTCCACCAACTTTCTTCCCTTAACTTCCAGCAGCCACGTTTGAGCCTCCAACCACTCTCTTTCTCTCTCTTTCCCTCTTCTCATCTTCCTTATTTGTAGGAGTCTTCAACCTCTCTTTGACTCAGCCATTCGAACCCTGCAAAACACACGTGAAAAAGGCAAAACAAACCAAAACTTTAGGAAAATTTTATGGAGTTAAAAATTAACTCCAACACAAAGTTGTTCAGCTGAAGAAAAAGAGCTAAGTGGCAGTAATAACTAATTGCAGAAGCTGGCCATCATCTTCACTTCATGCAACATTTTCAGATCTTGGTCTACGGCTTAGTAGATTACCTCTTCTTAGTTGTATAAATTCTTTATTTTCTATTTTATGGTCTTAGTTTGATAGTTCATAGCATCTCATATAAACTCTTGTGTCTTTGAGCTGAGATTCATAACATAAATAAAGAAATTTAGAGACCGCACCACTGTGAACTCGAATCCAGGACCTCAGGTCTTAGACATTAACCACCTACCGTTAAGCCAACACACGCACACCATATTCTTTGATGTTGAAGCTTAAATTCATTAAGTAGACACATATATGCCATGCACAATAAATTATAGGGTTAAATAGCAAAAACAACCTCAAGGTTGACCCGTATTTTGCAATAACATCCCCAACGAATCGTAAGTGGCATGGAACACCTTATCGTAATATTTTTTAAAAATTTTCATCCAACTATCTAACAGCCGTTACCCTTTCTGTTAACACCATTTTCGGTCAACCTTGAGGTTGTTTTTGCCGCCGTCGATGATGGCATCGTCCGATGGGGCGTCGACTCTCTTTCTCCTCTCCCTCACATCTCTTCTCTGGTCTCTCTCTCACCTCTCCCGATATCTCTCTCTCTCTCTCTGAGTAACGATGTCAAGATGATGCCAGCTACGGTGGCTTGTCGCCGGCAACGTAGCGGTAGCGATAGACCTACCGTTGTCTCCGATCTACCAGAGAATCAAAGAAAAAGGGAGGAGAGAGAGTGTAACCACATCACCCTCTCTAGTTGAATTCAACGCCTGTAACTTGTGAGCATGAACATTGGGCTTCTTCACCCCCAACGGTTTGACAGTCGCTGCATAAGAAACAGCAGCGGCGGCAATCGACTGCGCACTAGCTGGATTTTTTCCATCTGCAGAAGTATTCTCAGCAACAGGAAGAAGGGGAACAACCATGTCTGCCCTGTGGGAAGCCATTGTAGAACCATCCAACAAAGTAGAACTCGCAGGAGCAGTAGGGAGATTGAGACCTCCCAGAACCGGAGCAACTCCCTCCACCGAGACATGTGCAGGCGCCGAACCAGCATCCAACCCTGCAACCTCGTCCAAGCCAGGGGCCGAATGATTATAGTTATGTTGCAACTCCTGAAGGGCCGTAGCCTTCTCGCCTAAAGAATGATCCCGCCACTCGCGCAAAGAAGGAGAAGAAAAATTATTCGATACCATGGGGAGATTTAATCCCCACTACTAGACAGACTGATAAGAGGGGTACTGCCGTAATCCATCGTCGACGGCGCAAGGAGGCGTTAGGTTTTCGTCCGCAAAAATTAGCGGCAAAAACAACCTCAAGGTTGACCGAAAATGGTGTTAACGGAAAGGGTAACGGCTGTTAGATAGTTGGACGGAAAATTTTAAAAAATATTACGATAAGGTTGGTGGACGTCGTTTTCCACCAAATAATTCCTGCAGAATTATCAAAATAAATTAGTATAATGATAAGCAGGGTCGATCCCACAGAGAGCAGATAAAATCATTTAATTCCCTAAATCTATTAAATTTTGGTGATGCCACCACGCCTTAAAATTAAGATGAGTTATTTAACTAAAAACGCAGAATTAAATCAAATAAAAAACGCTTGAAGTAAATCAATAAAAAGGGTAATTCGGCTCAAATAAATCCACTCTAATTCAATTCTGATCCTCGACGCAATAATTAATTAATCCGTATCAACCAACCAGTTATAGGATACCGTGAAACGCAACGGACGTACCCCAATTCCTACTTACTGTGTCGATAAACAGCTGGAGACGCCAGACCTGCTTATTTCCCTTATTAAAATATAACCTAGCTGGAGACGCCAGACCTAGATTTAATATTCTAATAGCATTAAGATGAAGGAACCCAGTTTATATCAATTATCCTAGAGACGCTAGTAATAATTAATATACCAATTAATTCCCCCTACGAACACGGTAGTTGTATCACTAATTAGTCCAATTCCAACAATTACGGATTGGCAGGAACTAATTGACTGTAATCCAATTAAACCTAAGTTGATCAGGCTTAAATAAAATCAGAATTATCTTGGAACCTAGGAATTAATCAGAATCAATAGGAATCAATTTTAAACTAATTAGGTCTCACAGATCATTAAATTAGAGTTTCATTATTCTCGCCGAATTAAAAGAATTAGCTACTCATGCTTAAAATAAAAACAATCAAATGAATAAAATAAAGCATAATAAACAACAAAGCAAACTAACGAAAATAAATTGCAAGGAATTTAAATAACCACTTGAACCACAAATTGAACCCGTCTGCCTTTGCTCCCAATCCAGCCGCAATAATTGAAACAGAGAACAAGAATTAATCTAAGCAACTATGGAATCAAAACTAAAAGGACGTGTGGAACAATTGCATGAAAATAAAACTTGCATGAATAACTAAGAGAAATCGCCTGTACTCCAGTTTTGAAAAGCCAAGTATCAAAGTAAAATTAATCAAAGTCAAAAACTAATCCTCCTCGTCTAAAAGTGCGGCTAGGTCTTGTAATCAAAAAAATAAAAACTAGAATCCTACTTCTAATCAAATACTAACATGCGGCTGCTATATCGAAACAAAAGTAGGGAATTTTAATTCCCTTAAGCTACCGCCTAACCTAAATAAATGGGCTTCGGCCCTAAACTCAATTAATACCCAAAATAAAATAAAACTAAGAGTTTTGAGCTTTATAAAAATATAACAATTAAATTAAAAGCCCAATCTCTACTTTCTTCCATCTTCACGACAAATCCCATCGCAACCTCGTCTTTCTCCACTTTCTTCCAATTAGCAGCTCCATCTCCAATTCTTCTCATTCCTGCGCCAAAACATAGCAAAACATGTAATATCACATGAAACCACGGCAAAACGCACACTAAACTAGGTAGCTAAAATACACACATCAAATCCCCTCACACTTAGATCATACTTGTCCTCAAGTATGAAATAAGAGAAGAATTAATGGTGAAATTCAGCCCCTAGAAGCAACTCCTTTCCTTGACACGAAGACTCTAGAAACGAAAGAATGGAAAACAGACACAAAACCAAACGGAAAAAAGGAACAGAAAAGACGAGAACACTAAAACGACAAACTAAACAGGAAACTACAGCCAAAAAATCATCAAACAGTAGCAACAAAACCTACTGCCAAATCAAACCAAGCAACTCACATTCGATCTTCAACTCTCAAATCAAGAAGAGGAAATATCAAACAAGTGTTTTTATTGTCTATACAGTCCAAATCAAGCAACAACAAATTCCTCTCAAGATTCACTCTTCTCTCAAAGATGTATTTGGAAATTCACACTCAAGAAGGAAGATCCAATCGGTCGTGATATGTCGTGGTCACACAGTAACTCAAAAAGGACTTTTCTCATTGGTTGTAATGGGGCTAAGGACTATCAATGATGTAGGCAAGATCCTAGAGGTCCTAAGCTCAAATATTGAAGATCAAGTATTGTGCATATTAAAACCGAATCACATCCAAAAACACTAAGCATACAAGGAGCAAACACTAACTCATCCTTGGGCAACAAGATCATCACAATCAACTGCATGCTCAACTAATTCAACTTGGTGCATTTTTTTTCTTCTTTTTTTTTTCTTTTTTTTTTTTCTTTCTATTTCTTTTTTTTCTCTTTTTTTTTTCTTTTTTTTTTTCTTTCAGCACCTTTCATTCACATCTTTCAAACAACATACAGAGAATCATTTCACAATTCAGCTCGGTACAGAAAAACTTAGCCCAGCCATCAACAACAGTCCCTGTTTGGCCAAACAGATCGTCCCTCCACGGTTCAGAACAATTTTCAGCATGGATTCTGTTTGGGCAGACAGATATAACTTCCTCCAGAATTCAAATAGGATGTAATTTAATTCAAACATGCACAATAGGGTCAAAGAGAGAGTCCAAAACAGGCCTTGGCTAATTATTCTAGTGACTAACAACAAAGAACATGGTCAAGGCTGCAATGGGCTCACTAGGGGTGAATGCATAGGTAGGAAATGAAAAGCAAGCCAAAAGGGCTACCCTAGTGCCTTCTATCATGCATTACCAATGACACACAACATATCATAACCTCATGAATAACAAACCACTCAAGAATAAAATAGTAGAGGGTGCTCTACTCTAATAGGCTCAAATCTCACTTGTATGTGGCTTTTTATTCATTGTTGCTCTTATTTGTCATTCCGAATATCATCCAACAAAACACAGAATTTTCAATCACCAATTCTTAAGTCTCAAGCATCAAATTTCAAGTTCATCACACAATCTAATTCGGCAGCATGTTCATCACTAACATTTCAACAATCCAAAGGCTAACAGTCCACAAACTCAACATAAAACTGACTCAACGAAACAAGAACTCAAAGACGCCCCCCTCACACTTAGATTTTGTTTGCCCTCAAGCAAACAAAATAAAGTATAAGTAAGGGACAACGAAAACACACAACGAAACACAAAACATAAAAAAAAACAACACAAGAACAAGCAAAAACAAAACAAGAAAAGGAAAAAGGAAAGGAATCACCGCGTGCGCTGCCGCCGCAGCTCCTGTCTGATCGTGGTGCTCAGGTTGGCTATGCTCTCCTGCAATGCTGCTACGTGCCCGTCCATCCTCGCCAACTGCTGAAATAGAAGAAAGCTTTCAACACTTAGCCAAATTTTTTTACCACTCAACCTCAAAAATTCGAGCCTCTCTCATTCTTTTTTTTTTTTTTAAGAAAATTGAAATAAAACGAAACTTAAAAACTAATTAAGGAAGACTAAGAACTGAAAAGAAAACTAAACTAAAACGAGAATTAAAGAAACTAAAGAACAAAACGGAAAATTAAAAGAGAAAGAAAGTCGGGTTGCCTCCCGATAAGCGCCATTTTTTTAACGTCGTCGGCTCGACTTCCAACTTTGCTCACGAAACCTTCAGAGGTAGGAGTGAAATTTCTTCCACGTCCGCCACGGGTGATGTATCATAATACGGCTTCAATCGATGACCATTGACGGTAAACGTCTTCGCCGTATCCAAACTGCGAATCTCAAATGCTCCGTTTGGGCAAACAGACTGTATAACGAAGGGGCCAATCCACTTCGTCTTCAATTTCCCGGGCATCAATCGCAGCTTTGATTGGAACAACAGCACTCTTTGGCTGACTTCAAATGTCTTTCCTCGCAGATTCTTGTCATGCCACATCTTGGTGCGATCCTTGTACCACGCCGCTGCGTCATAAGCTTCAAGACGAAGCTCTTCCAACTCTTGAAGTTGAAATCGCCTCTCCTCCTCACACTTGGGCGATTGCATGTTCACTTTCTTGATTGCCCAATATGCTCTATGCTCCAATCCAACAGGTAGGTGACACATCTTCCCAAAAATCAAGCGATACGGTGACATGCCAATGGGAGTTTTGTAGGCTGTTCGATAAGCCCACAATGCATCGTCTAGCCTTGAACTCCAATCCTTCCTTGATGGATTCACCGTCTTCTCCAAGATTTGCTTTATCTCCCGATTAGAAACTTCGGCTTGCCCGTTTGTTTGAGGATGGTAGGGAGTAGCCAATCTATGTTGAACTCCATACTTCCGCATCAAAGCTTCAATCGTGCGGTTGCAAAAATGAGTCCCTTGATCGCTTATCACTGCTCGCGGCACTCCATACCTTGTGAAAATATGAGACTTCAAGAATGCAGCGACCACCTTGGAGTCATTCGTTCTGGTGGCTTTCGCTTCTACCCATTTCGAGACATAGTCGACGGCGAGCAATATGTAGAGATTCCCGAAAGAACTCGGAAACGGCCCCATAAAATCCATCCCCCATACATCGAATACCTCACAAAAAATCAGCGGAACTTGAGGCATCTCATCTCGTTTGGAAATACTCCCGGTCAGTTGACATCTCCCACAGCTTCTGCAAAACAAGTAAGCACTTCTATTCAACGTGGGCCAGAAGAATCCTGAATCGAGCACCTTCCGAGCTGTCCTCTTGGGGCCAAAGTGTCCTCCACAAGCGAGAGAATGGCAGTGCAAGAGAATTTCCTGTTGTTCCGTCTCGGGAATGCATCGGCGTATAACTTGATCGGCTCCAACTTTCCACAAGTAAGGCTCATCCCAGAAATAATACTTACACTCACTCCTTAGTTTCATCCGCTGCGCCTTTGTGAACAGAGGTGGAAATTTTCCAGATGTCAAGTAATTGACGATATCGGCAAACCAAGGCTCGGGATTACCCTTGACGACGACTGAACGTGCTGCTGGCTCGGATAGAAGGCTCTGTTTGGGCAAACAGACAGCCGAACAGGTCTGGATAGCATAAAGATGCTCTTCTGGGAAGGCTTCGTTGATAGGGCTCTTATCTTCCTCTTGCTGGACTAAACGACTTAAATGGTCAGCCACATGATTCTCCGCTCCCTTCTTATCCCGAATCTCCCAATCAAACTCCTGCAACAGAAGAATCCATCTAATCAAACGTGGTTTAGACTCCTTCTTTGATAGTAGAAACTTCAATGCGGCATGGTCCGTGTAGACAATTATTTTCGCCCCCAAAAGATATGAACGAAACTTTTCAAAGGCAAAAATAATCGCCAACATCTCCTTTTCTGTTGTTGCATAGTTGCATTGGGCGGGATTCAACGTCTTTGAAGCGTAATAAATTACATGGCTCTCCTTTCCCATCTTTTGTCCAAGCACCGCACCCACAGCATGGTCACTAGCGTCGCACATGAGCTCAAAAGGAAGGTTCCAGTCAGGTGGTTGCATAATCGGAGCCGTGGTCAACTTGGTTTTCAACAAGTCAAACGCCTGCTTGCAGTCGTCTGTTAGGGCAAACGGAACATCATTCTGCAGCAGATGTGTCAATGGTTGCGCGATCTTTGCGAAATCCTTGATGAATCGTCTGTAGAATCCAGCGTGACCAAGAAAACCTCGAATCTCCTTCACATTTGTAGGGTATGGCAGCTTCGCTATCAAATCCACCTTTGCCTTGTCCACTTGAATCCCCCTTTCTGAAACAACATGGCCTAAAACGATGCCCTCCTTGACCATAAAATGACACTTTTCGAAATTCAAGATCAGATTCTTCTCCACACAACGTGTCAAAACCTTCTCCAAGTTGTCAAGGCAGCCCTCAAACGATGCTCCATAAACTGTAAAATCGTCCATAAAGATCTCGATGCTCTTCTCGATCAAATCAGAAAAAATGCTCATCATACATCTTTGGAAAGTGCCAGGTGCATTGCACAATCCAAACGGCATCCTCTTGCAAGCATATGTTCCAAACGGGCAGGTGAATGTAGTCTTCTCTTGATCTTCTTGGTTGACATGAATTTGAAAATAACCACTATATCCATCCAAGAAGCAAAAGAATGATTGTCCAGCCAGGCGCTCCAACATCTGATCAATGAATGGTAGAGGAAAGTGGTCCTTGCGAGTGGCTGCATTCAACTTCCGGTAATCGATGCACATCCTCCATCCAGTAACAAGACGCATCGGCACCAACTCATTCTTCTCGTTCTCAACCACTTGCAATCCCGACTTCTTTGGAACCATGTGAATCGGGCTCACCCACTTGCTATCCGAGATAGGATAAATGATTCCCAAAGCGAGAAGCTTTAGAATCTCCTTAAGCACGATCTCCCTCATATTCGGATTCAACTTCCTCTGCGGATCTCTAACAGGCTTAGCATCCGGCTCCATCAAGATGTAATGTTGACACACGTCAGGACTGATACCAGTGATGTCCGCCAATGTCCACCCAATAGCCTTCTTGTGCTTCTTAAGCACGGTGATCAACTGCTGCTCTTGGCTCGCGGTCAGGTCGCTACTAATGATGACTGGAAGAGTATCAGCATCCCCCAAGTAGACATACTTCAGATTCAGAGGAAGAGGCTTGAGCTCTAACTCCGGTGGCTTCTCATCGGATCTCAGCGGTCTGTCTGACGGCGTCTGTTTGGGCAAACAGAACTGGCTTCCCGAACTGACCATCTCCGGTTGTGCATAAAGAGACATGATGGCCTCCTTGACCTCTGCATCGTTCATCCCTTGAGCATCAAAATCTGTCCAACTCTTGATCATAGTGAGCTCCAACTTATCCTGCATGAATTCGGTCTCAAGAAATTCTTGGACGAGAGGGTCAATCACATCAATAGAATAAGCATTTTCAGCATCATTAGGAGTTTTCATGGCATCATCCATACTAAAAGTGTATTTCTCCCCATGATAATCCAGACAAATCGTGCCATTACTAACATCTATGATTGACTTTGCAGTTCTTAGGAACGGACGACCTAAAAGGACCCCCGTTGAACCCTTAGATTGCACTCCACTCATCCTCACCACATAGAAATCGGCAGGATATACAAAATTATTCACACTCACAAGAACATTCTCAAGCAAACCCTCGGGATAAACACAAGACCTATCGGCTAACTGGATGACCACTCTAGTATCTACCAATTCTACACCCGACAATCTATTATAAACAGTGAGAGGCATAACATTGATAGACGCTCCTAAGTCACACATAGCATGCTCGATCCTAGTATCACCAATGTAAATGGGAAGAGAAAACATACCAGGATCTTTGCATTTGGCGGGCAACTCCTTCTTGAGTGCAGCTGAAACGTTCTCGCCCATCACAATCTTTCCAGTTGCCTTGGACTTTCCAGCTATGAAGTCCTTCACAAATTTCCCAAAAGGAGGAATTTTCAGTGCTTGCAAGAATGGAAGATTCACTTCAAGTTTGCCGAAGATCTTCACAAAATCGATGAGCTCCTCTTCCGGCTTCTTCCTCGCCAACCTTCCTGGAAAGGGGACTGATATTGCAGCCTTGGGATCATGTAAGCTCAACGGTTTAGAGACCTCGGTCTGCTCCTCTTCGTTGGATTCAAGTGCTGCTCCTTTCCCTTTCTGCTCAGCTGTCGGCCCCTTGCTCTGTTTGGCCAAACGGGGCTGTTCTGCCTGCTGAATGATCGAATCCTTTGCGCCAACAGAACGCTCGAATTCCTCCACACGAAATTCGACTCCAGAATCTTCCTGCAGTCCATCTTGAGAGTTCTGGGTTGTCGGTCCGTCCAACTCTGTACCGCTCCTCAAGGTGATCTTGTTGACATTCTCCTTGGGATTCACATGAACTTGAGATGGCAAAGCTCCATTATTTCCCTTAAGCTGATTCATGGATGTGGCGAGCTGAGACATCTGACGAGATAGTCCCTCAATTTGCACCTTCTGCTCGGCTTGAGATTGTTGAAGTTGTTGCACATTATTTTGCAGAAATTGCTGGTTGCCAATCAAATCCGCCATCATCTCCTCAAGTGACTTGCCTTGCTTCTCGGGAGGATGTTGCTGAGCTTGTGGAGCTTGATACCCCGTCCTTTGATGTGGAGGACGGTAGTTTTGCTGCTGTGGCTGCTGCATCGTTGGTGGTTGCTTCGGCTCGGGATCTCTCCATCGGAAATTGGGATGGTTTCTCCATGGAGCATTGTGATTGTTCGCGTACTGGTCCCGTTTGGGCAAATGGGGCAGTGGCGCGTCACAGCTGTAAAAATTATGGGAAGAATTGGCATGGGCTTGATACTCTTCCTCACCCCCTGTGCACTGCAAGCTCGTATGGCCAAAGTTTCCACACGCTCCACATGGTTTTTCCGTCGGTTGTCCAGCGCTCGCCACTTTCTCCACCACAGTGCTTAGCATTCTCTCCATCCTTCCCAATCTCTCTTCTAACTTGTCATCCAAATTTGAGGAGCTTGCTTGCGCAGCTTTCTTGAGCATTTGAATGCGTGGCTCATCATATTCCCTCGTAGCTTCCACCAAGTGTTGAATTAATTTTTTGGCTTCACTCACCGTGTTTTGGGAAAACCCTCCTCCACTTGATGAATTCACAAGGTTTTTAGTATCCACGGTCATCCCCTGATAGAAGTACTGCAGCAAATCCCCATCCGAAAACTTATGGTTGGGGCAACTGTCCACCAATCTCCTGAATCGAGTCCAGTATATGCTCAATGACTCGTCGTACTCCTGCTTCACTCCACTAATTTCTTTCTTCAGCGCATTCGTCTTGGTGGGCGGAAAAAAATGTTCCAAGAATAGCTTTTTCATCTCTGCCCACGTAGTGATAGAATTGGGAGGAAGACTCGCGAACCAAGAGTTCGCCTCTGCTGTCATGGTGAAGGGGAATGCCGCCAATCTAAAGTGCTCCTCCGTAATCCCCGTGGGGCGTTTCTGGACTTTGCAAATCTTGATGAATTCGCTCAAAAAATTGTACGGATCTTCTCCCTTCTTGCCATAGTATTTCGGGAGAACATTAAGCAGTCCAAGCTTGATCTCAATACCGGTAGCAGCTGCCGGCATCTGAATGGGAGTGGGTGGGTCATCGGCCTCGTGGCTGGAGAGATCGCACAGTCTCGGATCGTCAGCCATGTCACTCTCAGTACTTGCAACCGAAATCGAGTCGGTTTCTTCTTCAAAGTCTGTGTCTGCCTCTGAATCGGGGTCTGTTTGGGCAAACGGATCCTCTGCAGCAGCGACAGCAACGGGCTTCTCCTCGACGAACTGTTCTGGTCGAACGGGAAGGTCAGCCTGCGAATCCAGCAGATCCAGTAGCTTCCTCGCCTTCGCCTCCTTCCTTAGCTTCTTCGCTGTCTTCTCAATTTCACTATCGTAGAGAAGGTTCGGCTTGGACGATCTGCTCATAAACAAGGAAAATAAAAAAAAAAAAAATAGACAAAGGGAAAAGAATTAATTAACACCGCTCCCCGGCAACGGCGCCAATTTGGTGGACGTCGTTTTCCACCAAATAATTCCTGCAGAATTATCAAAATAAATTAGTATAATGATAAGCAGGGTCGATCCCACAGAGAGCAGATAAAATCATTCAATTCCCTAAATCTATTAAATTTTGGTGATGCCACCACGCCTTAAAATTAAGATGAGTTATTTAACTAAAAACGCAGAATTAAATCAAATAAAAAACGCTTGAAGTAAATCAATAAAAAGGGTAATTCGGCTCAAATAAATCCACTCTAATTCAATTCTGATCCTCGACGCAATAATTAATTAATCCGTATCAACCAACCAGTTATAGGATACCGTGAAACGCAACGGACGTACCCCAATTCCTACTTACTGTGTCGATAAACAGCTGGAGACGCCAGACCTGCTTATTTCCCTTATTAAAATATAACCTAGCTGGAGACGCCAGACCTAGATTTAATATTCTAATAGCATTAAGATGAAGGAACCCAGTTTATATCAATTATCCTAGAGACGCTAGTAATAATTAATATACCAATTGTAGTTGTATCACTAATTAGTCCAATTCCAACAATTACGGATTGGCAGGAACTAATTGACTGTAATCCAATTAAACCTAAGTTGATCAGGCTTAAATAAAATCAGAATTATCTTGGAACCTAGGAATTAATCAGAATCAATAGGAATCAATTTTAAACCAATTAGGTCTCACAGATCATTAAATTAGAGTTTCATTATTCTCGCCGAATTAAAAGAATTAGCTACTCATGCTTAAAATAAAAACAATCAAATGAATAAAATAAAGCATAATAAACAACAAAGCAAACTAACGAAAATAAATTGCAAGGAATTTAAATAACCACTTGAACCACAAATTGAACCCGTCTGCCTTTGCTCCCAATCCAGCCGCAATAATTGAAACAGAGAACAAGAATTAATCTAAGCAACTATGGAATCAAAACTAAAAGGACGTGTGGAACAATTGCATGAAAATAAAACTTGCATGAATAACTAAGAGAAATCGCCTGTACTCCAGTTTTGAAAAGCCAAGTATCAAAGTAAAATTAATCAAAGTCAAAAACTAATCCTCCTCGTCTAAAAGTGCGGCTAGGTCTTGTAATCAAAAAAATAAAAACTAGAATCCTACTTCTAATCAAATACTAACATGCGGCTGCTATATCGAAACAAAAGTAGGGAATTTTAATTCCCTTAAGCTACCGCCTAACCTAAATAAATGGGCTTCGGCCCTAAACTCAATTAATACCCAAAATAAAATAAAACTAAGAGTTTTGAGCTTTATAAAAATATAACAATTAAATTAAAAGCCCAATCTCTACTTTCTTCCATCTTCACGACAAATCCCATCGCAACCTCGTCTTTCTCCACTTTCTTCCAATTAGCAGCTCCATCTCCAATTCTTCTCATTCCTGCGCCAAAACATAGCAAAACATGTAATATCACATGAAACCACGGCAAAACGCACACTAAACTAGGTAGCTAAAATACACACATCAAAGGTGTTCCATGCCACTTACGATTCGTTGGGGATGTTATTGCAAAATACGAGTCAACCTTGAGGTTGTTTTTGCTATTTAACCCTAAATTATATATGACACCCCACTTATGATCATTGGGATCAAGATGCAGTACTAGTATAGACTTTTGGATTAACTAATTTTAAATAGGGATATTTGTCGTAAAATACATATATTTTGAATAAATTCTAGTTTTTCCCATAATCTTCAAAATTTGAAAAAATAAATACACTACTTTTTGATTACTTTTTTTATGATTTTTCCCGCGGGTATAAATACCCCCAAATAAAAGTTGATTTTAGGGCTTTTGATACTTAAGCGTGAGAGATTTTCAATTCACACATCAGCTTTATTATGCCACTTTTATTATCCCTCACGCTTAGGTATAAAAAAAATCTAAGTTAAAAGACCTAAAATCAGTTTCGATTTGGGGTATTTCACACCTGTGGGAAAAATTAAAAAAAATCGAAAAAATTGTGTAATTTTTTTCAAATTTTAAAGGTCGTTGAAAAAATTCAGAATTTGTTGAAAATTCGTGTATTTTACGGCAAATATCCCTTTTAAATAATTGGTCGCGCTTCACTTTCTTATTTTGTCTTTTAAGTTGACTTGCAAGTAAACGAAGCAAGTCGGATTGTTTTTATATAATCATCTTAAAAGCGACATTTGCAATGTGAGGAAAGAGGTATGTTTTGGCCTATTTATCACTCCATGTAATAAACACATTTACTGCTCAAGATTGGTCTATAAATACAGGATCTATCCCACCAACATTCTCATCCTAAACAAAAAATACAACTATTTCACAACTCGAAGAAAAATGAATTCCAAACCGATTGTTCTTCTCGGCCTTTTAGCTCTTCTAGTTTCTTCAGAAGTAGCTTCAGCCAGAGGACTCGGTCCTTCAGTGAAGTGCGGGTTCAATAGTTCGTGCAGACGCGGAAATGGAGGTTATCCCGGCGGCGGAAATGGTGGAGGTTTTCCGGGCGGCGGAAACGGCCCGCGCGGATACGGATCAGGTTCTCTCCCCCAGCCGGTCCCCGGACATGGAGGTGGAGGCGGAGGACTCGGTCCTTCAGTGAGTTGCCGGTTCAATAGTTCGTGCAGCCGCGGAAATGGAGGTTTTCCCGGCCATGGAAACGGCGGCGGAAACGGAGGTTTTCCCGGCGGCGGACATTGAGGTTTTCCCGGCGGTTGGTATATATAATTAAGCCTAAGATGTAATGAATAAAATGCATGCTTGGACGTGCATACATGCTCGTGGTGTGCCGGTTTTACTTGTTATATATATTATGATATTATGATGATGTAACCGTCTTATTTATGTAATTTTGCTTACGCTAATACACCAACTTTTAAGTATTTTTAGTTTTGCATGTCAATTCAAGGGGTAAAATGATACATACCTATTTTGAAAGATAAAACGTAAAATACCCATCTTTTATAGCAGATAGGATCCTCTGTCCCACAATTTAGGGTGTACCACCGCGTACCACTCTTAATTTGTCTATTTTATAACTATTTGTTGTAAAAATAAAAATTATTATTATATTATGAACTCTAATTAATATTTATAACTAAAAATTGAAATTTTAAAAAATTATATATACCCTTATTTTGAATTAATTAACCCAAATAATCAATTATTAATTCAAATAAATAAAAAAAAATAATTATAAACCCTAATTGGATGAGTGATCTTTTTATTATATTAAAGCATAATAAATTAAAATTGAAGAAAATATAATTAAAAAATATAATAAATTAAGAGTGGTACACGGTGGTGCACACTAAATTGTGGGACGGAGGATCCCTACGTTTCCTTTTCTGGATTTCCACTTCACAAAGATATTTTGTTTCATAGTATAAAAAATCAACAAGATCGATGTTGACTAAACTATTATGTGAATCTCGCCCAAAATCTGTGGACTGATTCGAATAGACCGACAACTCTAAAAGGGTTGATTCACGTATTTTTGACCATAACTCCTTAATAATTTGATTTTATTAAACTTTGATAATTATCTTAGTAGAAATACTTAATTTAACGACAATAATATGTAATTATAAAGTTCTATTAAAAAAATTCTTAAAGGATTATCTTAATAGATAATAAATTGAAAGTTATAATTATTGAGGATTGCACATATATATATAGATATTTCTCACCAATTAAATGTCGAAATAAACCCTTGAAAACATTTAAACCTAGAACTTAAATAATTGATCTAATAAATGTTGTCCAACTTTTTAAGTCCCATCATATTCCACTATTGATTTGATAGCCTAATAATAGTAGCACCATGATACGTGCTTCGCTTTTTTTCTTTTGTCTTTCAAGTTGACTCTCAAGTCATTGAGCGAGTTTAAATGTTTATATATATTTCAAGTTGACGGAGACATAATATTTTTTTGCTTAGCTATTTTGTTGGGCCGTGCTTCGACGACTTGCAAGTCAACTTGAAAAGGAAACAAGAAAGTAGGCGACCAAGTTATATCACAATAATATATAATTTTTTTGAAGATCATTCATCATAAGTTTTTTTTTTTTTTTTCTTGGAGAGATTACAGTGTGACTAAAGTTCTAAAATCTAAATAATATTATTCCAGATAACGACATTTCATGATAAAATGCCGTAAGAAACTAAGAATTGCGCCCAAGTCCCAACAATTAAAGAAAATTGACAAAATAGTAAAACAATGTTCCACAACAATTAAATGACGAATTTTTTAATATGTTAACGAGAAAGAGCAAAGAGTTTTTTTTTTTCTTCCTAATCGAAGAAGAATAAAATAAAATGTTAAATTGGTTATATAGTCTTCTTTGTATGCAACGCGATAATGATAAACGAAAGTAAATCAAACAAGAACACAGAATTTACGTGGTTCGGCTTTCGCCTACATCCACGGGAGAGTCAATCGGAGGAGATTTATTGATCAACAAAGAAATTCCAAAATACAGATCGAAGAATGATGTATACTACGAGCGATAATATATATACTACGCAAGTCAGTCCCTGCAGCTTGAACCCACTGTCACACATACAACATATTCAATATAACTTCATCACTTAAAATACATGACAAACAACAATAAAAATAAAAAATAAAAAGTAGGTAAAACACTTAATTTGATGAACAGCGACATAATTAAAGTATTAAGAAACACATAATAGGACTATATTTATTAATTACTAGCAACACTTCTTCCACATTTCTTCATGTATCCACGAGCTTGTCCGCCTCTATTCACAAAGAAATAAAGATAGGATAATATATATCTTAAGAAAAGTGAGAATGGTAAAAAAAATATTGATATGTAAAATGTAGTTTATTACCAGTATTTCAGCTTCGTCTCCATTTGGACACAAACACAGCAATCCTAACGTAGAACCAATCTCCAACAGCATCCCAGAAATTGAAGTATGCAATTCTCCATGATTTCTTCAGTATGAAAGTTCCAACAACTCCCCAAAATCCAAATATAAAACCAAAGCCCAATGATATGCAGACTTCTTGCATAAAAGAGAGACTGTCGTCATCTTTCTCATTCGGATTAGTGGTGGATGGCCTCAAGCTATCTTCGGGGCACAATGCCGGCAGAGGGGGCCCACAGAGTCCGTCATTCTCATCATAAGCAGATGCGTTGAAGCTCTGAAGTTGAGTACTCGTTGGAATTTTACCAAATAAGTCGTTGTTCGACAAGTCGAGAACAGCCAAGTACTGTAACTGTGCCAAGCTTGTGGGCAATTCACCGGAAAATTGGTTGTGTGATAGGTCAAGACATTCTAACATCTCCATCTCACCAATATCTCCAATTATATTTCCTGTCAAACTATTTCTTGATAGGTTCAAGGAAATTAATCCAAGCATACTGGAAAATGATTTGGGAATGTTTCCGGTCAAACTATTGCTTGAAAAATCAATGAGTTTGAGAAGCCTAAGATTTTTCCTATATTCCGATTCTTGGCCTTTCCATTGAATTGCCGAATATTCATAGACAGGTCGAATTTTCTCATTTGGAAGATTACCATTGTAATGGACCCAGAGGTAATAACCAAGCCAATTATCTAGTATGGTATTCTTTTGAGCCAACGTAGTAAAATTGTTGAAGCAATCAGGTATTTTTCCAGATAAGTAGTTCATCGACAAGTCCAGAATTCGAATATCAGTGAGATTGCAAATGTGAGGAGGAATACTGCCATGCAATTTATTCCCGTGAATGTTTAGAAATCGCATGTGATACAACTCGCCAATCCAAGTGGGGATCTCTCCTGTTAACGCATTCCCTTCAACATCAATCATGTTCAATCGTTGACAAAGTCTCAAAGTGGAAGGCAACTCTCCAGATAAATTATTACCACGCAACTGCAGTGCACTGAAATCAAGCAAATTAGAGCCCAAAGAGCGAGGAATTTCACCCGAAAAACTGTTGTCGGCCAAATTGAGAGAGAATAAGTATGGCATTTTATCCCAACAGTTGGGAATCTCTCCTGCCAACTTATTATTGGAGAGATCCATGATCCAAATTTGATATTGGGGAATTTTGCAAATAGATGAAATTGAACCAGAAAACATATTTCCATTCAATTGAATAGTATGGGAATTGGCATAAAATAATGGAATAGGACCTGAGAAATTATTGTTACTAAGATCTAAGTATGTGATGGAAGTGGATGAGAGATTAGGAACAGAACCAGTAATTTGATTGTCAGAAAGATATAAGGCCTTTAATGAAGGGGATATAGTCCACAACCACGTTGGGGCTTCATCTCTTATGCCGGCTCTAGAGAGATCAAGGGTTAACAAAATCCTCTGAGTTTGGATCCATTTTGGGAAAGATGGGCCCACATTGCATCCTGCTAAATGTATACCATCCAACTGAAAAGTCGGACTCCAATCAGGGGCAACATGCAAGATCAATGAATTGAAGGATATATAAATCCAGTACCTTCAACTTGTCAAGCTTCATGAAGTGGGATTCAGAGACTGAACCTTTCAAAGAATTATTAGAGAGATCTAGAACTTGAAGCTCGGAGAGTTGGCCAATACTTTGAGGCACGGAGCCTGTAAAGTTGTTATCCCCAAGGTACACTTCTGTCAATGCCGAAAGTGCTCTCAAGTCTGACACTGAACCATTCAGTTGATTCTTAGCCAAGTCTAGAATTTGGAGTGATTCCAATATTCCATTGGCGGATATATTTCCAAACAACTCATCAAAGTCTCCTCTAAAGTCATTTTCATAAAGGACTAGGACGCGCAGACGACTGAGCTTGGACAAAGATTTTGGGATTTGACCTTGAAGCATGTTACTAGAAAGATCAAGATGCTCAATAAGAACCAAACTCTCTATTAGCGCATTAGGAATCGGGCCTACAAAAGCATTGTGTGACAGGTCTATTTTCACTAGACTTGTGTTTAACTTAGATAACCAATCGAACGAGGAAAGAGTGAGGTTATTATGTGACAGATCAAGGATGGAAAGAAGAGATGTGGAAGAAGAATTAGAAGAAGGTTTATTATCCTTGAGGCCACAAGATTTCAAGTGCAATTCATATAGGGAATGATGAAGACTTGGGATATGCTGCAGCCAATTGGTGTGACTTAAGTCGATTTGACTCAAATCAAGAAAAGACAACAAAGAGAGATTTGAAAGCCAATCGAGATTCTCACTCCTCAAAGAGTTGCGAGAGAGACCAAGTGAGCGCAGGTTAGTAAGGTTCCCTATCTGAGGAGGAATGATCCCAGAAAAGTAAGAATTCCCGAGATACAAGTGATGTAATTGTTTCATGGAACCGATGAATTCTGGGACAGGATTGCCTCCAAAATCATTGCAACTGAGATCAAGATAGTTTAAATGATGCAACTCAAGCAAGGAAGAACCAACCTTACCTTGCAATCCACCATCATAATTACAAGCATTAAGTTGGAGGGAGATGACATGGCGAGTGGTGTTGCTGCACTCAACACCATACCATTCACAGCATTCGTGATTTCGCCATGATGACAGAAAACCATAATCACTTATGAGGTTGTTCAAAAATTTGCATGAATAAGAAAAGTTGCATGAATCAAAAGCAAAAGTCAACTCTAATAGGAATTCAAAAATTGCGGCTGCATGTACAAAAGTGAATGTAAACAAAACTAATCAACCTAAACTATATATATGATATCTATATGCGGCCCTAGCACCAAAATAAGGAAATAAATCCCTTCCAAGGCCGCATAAACCAAGAATTCATGGGCTTCGGCCCCTAAACTTAATTAAAATCCAAAATAAAATAACACTAAGAGTTTTGGGCTTCATAAAAATATAACAAGTAAATTAAAAGTCCAATCTTTACTTTCTTCTATCTTCACGTCAAATCTCCATCGACAGCTCGGCTTTCTCCAATTTCTTCCAATTATCAACTCCATCTCTACTTCTTCAAATTCCTGCGCCAAAACATAGCAAAACATGTAATATCACATGAAACCACGGCAAAACGCACACTAAACTAGGTAGCTAAAATACACACATCAATAGTGACTACAAACCAAAAATAAACTAAATAAGCATAAACAGTAGGATCAATATCTCATATACATTTTTCAAATTTAACCCAAAAATATATATACATACACGTATTTTGCACGTGCATATTGCTAGTTTAAAAAAAATAAACAATACTATTGTGATGTCCAAAATATTTTAAAATTACCAACTAGGCCAGCCCCAATCATCATACATATTCAAACACATTTGAGAAATTCATGGTAGCCTTACAAGTAAGATAATTAAAATCTAAAGGCCATATTTACTAGGGTTTTTTCAAGGTAAACTCTACATTACCTTCACCCTCACAACATACAATTGCAAGAGAGCCTTAACAAAACAATGAGTTATACATCAAAATTCTACAAACTTTGTGCAAACAATCTACGAATGCTTGGCTCATTTTTTCTTTGGTGTGGACGACGGGCTAGGTGCCTCTTTGAAGGCCGACGGGCAAAACCCACTCACTGCGCATATGCCACAAAGCGGTCTAAGCGGAGTGCACACGGTCTGCCCAAAACCTACCTATTTTCAAGAAATGCAGAAAATATGTTGAGAAAATAAACAAATAAAGTAAAGGATTAATTGTCGGAAATAACACAACGTTTACCATTATCAAATTTCGTGTGACGTTTAAAAACGTTGCAACGACACCACCATCTTTTAAGTTTTTTTGCAATTACAACCTCCCAAATTTTCTAGCAAAGTTTGTCCAATGCATACTCTAAAATATCGTCACTAAACCAATGAAACGAGGTAGTTGTATTCCCTAAAAAGTTTAGAATGTTTTAATTGCAAGCAAAAAAAAATGAGGTTATGATTGCAACGTTTTAAAAATCATGTAAACACTGCAAATTCGAGTGATCAATCGCTACATTATTTCAAGCATCATCTCTCAATTGAAAAACGATGGCATCACGCAAAACATACCAAAAGAGGATTGATGGGAACCCATTCCTCCTTAGGAAGCCATAGCTGCAAAGATTCTCTCGTCTGCTCGGGCGTTGAAGTTCTCTAACAAAAAAACAACAAAATCCATAGGTTATTTTGCTCCATCTTATGAAAGACTAATTTTTCATTGTGTGTGATGAGTGATGAACAAGGGGACATGAATATTACCTGCTTAGTGCCCGGACGTGAAACCCATCCGAGGCGATTACAGATACGGTGCACGTGAGTGTCTACGCATATTCCTTGTACATTGTTCCATCCCACATTCATGACCTAGGGAAATAAATATGTATTTTTGTAATAAACATTAAGATAAGCGGTTGCATATATAGAGTAGATCTTTTCTCATACCAGATGAGCCATTTTGGGGCCAATCCCGGGAAGCTCGAGCAACTCCTCTAATGTGCTAGGAATATCTCCATTGTACCTGTCGAGACAAATTTTTGCGACTTTTCTCATGTTGCTTGCTTTTCTTGAATAAAAACCGACCTGCTAATGGACAGTGTCAAATGAGGAGATAGTTATTGAGCATACAAGGTATAATACTTCTTTGCTAATATACGAATGCTTCGAATAAATTGCTATTACAAAATCCTAAGAAAAGGAAAGGGGCGTACAGGGTGGATTAATTCCTTGATGGCACCTTCATCAGCTTTGTCGAGGGCTTCTGCTGAAAGCAAATCGTTTTGAAGGAGCCGCTGAATAGCTCTTGCAAGACACGATCAACCATAAAATTCACAGCCAAATTAGAGTATTTCTAATTACGATAAGAGTTTACGTTTCACACAAAGATATGACTTGAAAACCTTCGATATATTTCAATACGAACCATTAATCGAAAATTGATTCTCGCCTTGAATAATCATGCCCGTTATGTACTCCCTCCGTCCCATGAAACATGACCCAATTTTTTTCGGCACGATAATTAAGAAATTGGTATTTTGTGTGTTAAGTGTGGTAGGTGAAAAAATGAAAAAGTGAATAAAGGGTAAATTTTTTGTCGTTTTTAGAAACAGCTCAAGCTTCGTGGGACAAACCAAAAAGGAAACTGGGTCGTGCTTCGTGAGACGGAGGGAGTACATGGATATATATTAGACAGGGTGAAGTATTTCAAAGAATGTGACTTGCCATGAGTAACTTGATCTTTCGTTTGGCTCGACAACAGAGAAGAAATGAGAACTGCGAATCTCCTTTCCTGAAAGGAGGGCAGGGGTTGTTGAAATTATAAGCAACGAGGATTTAGAAACAAAGATGAGACTAATTCAACACACGCATATAAATACAAACGACATCGCAACATACTCATCGTGTAAGAACCACCTTGGGAGGAAGTGAAACGCCGGCTTTCTCACACCCCATCGAGTCCACAGGCGCATCTTCAGAAGACCTCATTTTGCGAATTCCTTCAATGACCTTTTCCCAGTCGGAAGGAGGCTGTACTTCATCTTAAAAGAAAAAAAGAAAATCGGACTACATCAAGTTCGGCCGAAAAAATGAAATCATAAGCCCATTAACTACATCTGCAAACAAGAGAGCTTTTATCTAGAGTCGTATCTCAATAACACACTATAGAATGCAGGCTAATCATTTTTAAGAGAAAGAAAGGATCACTATTCACACATATAGGAGCAGTGGTGAACGTCGTATTCCACCAAATAATTCCTGCAATAGCTAAGAATTAATATAGTTAGTAGCAAGCAGGGTCGAACCACAGGGAACGGGTAATTGCAATCAATTTCCTAAAGATCTAAAAATTGGTGTAGCCACCACGCCTTAAATTGAGAGGAATATTAATTAACTAAGAAAGAAAATTAAATCAAATAAAATAACACTAGAAAATAAATCAAAGAAAAGGTAACTCGGCTCAAATAAATCCATATCAATTTAATACTCTGTTCATCGACGCAAAGATTAATTAATCCCTATCAACCAACCAGTTATAGGATATCGTGATACGCACTGACATACCCCAATTCCTACTTACTGTGTCGATAGACGGCTAGATACGCTAGTCCTGCCTATTTCCCTTATTAAAATATAACCTAGCTGGATACGCCAGTCTTAGATTTAATATTCTAATAGCATTAAGATGAAGGAACCCAATTTAGACCAATTATCCTAGATACGCTAGTAATAATTAATCCACCAATTTATTCCTACTACGAACATGGTAGCTTTATCACTAATCAGCCCTATTCCAACAATTACGGATTGGAGGTGCTAATTGACTGTAATCCAATTAAACCTAAGTTGGCCAGACTTAAATAAAATCAGAATTATCTTTAAACACTAGGAATAAATCGAAATCAATAGGAATCAATTATATGAACAATTAGGTCTCACAGGTTATTAAATCAATACTTCATTATTCTCGCCGACTTAAAGATTTAGATACTCATAATTAAACTAAAAAAACAATCAAATAAATTAAAGCAATCAAAGCAATACGAAAATAAAAGAATTAAACTAAGAAGTAAAATCACAAAACCAATTCCAAGGTTGATGAGGAAAACTCGAATCTGCCAGTTTCAATATCAAAAGTCAAACTTCAATTCTCCACACCCAATCTTGAAAGTAGCGTCTGGAATGCAAGAAAAAATAAAAACCTAACTAACTCCAAAAGTATTAAAAAAACGTGTAGTGCTTAAAAAGAATAAAAACAAATCCTAACTTCTAACTCTATTAAACTTGCGGCTCCTACTGCAAACTAAACTAATAACCTATATATCTATATAAAGTTGGCGGCTAGGTGGGGAATAAAAGGCTAAGGGATTAATCCCTAAAGTGCCGCCCCATTGCCCAACATAGGCTTTCGGCCTTAATCAAAACAAAAACCCAAAGTAATAAAAAAACATGAGTTTTAGACATAATTAAATTTAGAACAAATAACTCCAAGCCCAATCTCTAATAATCGCTTTAAAATCATGCCAACTTCATCAAAATTCTCGACTTTCATCATCTCCCGGCATCTGCCATCTTCATTCTCCATCTACGCAATTCCTGCGCCAAAACACCAACGACTTGGGTAATATCAAATAAAATCACACGATAAATAACTCGAATCTAGACAACTAAATCACACACATCAAATCTCCTCACACTTGAATCATACTTGCCCTCAAGTATGAAGTGAAGAAAAGACTCAATAGTAGAAACAATTATCTAGACACGACCTTCCCCCGACTCAACACACTGACACACGAAAAGGAAAAGAAAGATGGAAGATAAGAAGTGAGACACGAAAACACAACAGCCAAGTAAATGCCAACTGCTAGCTTGTAACTTATACTGCCAAGATGAACTAAGTAATTCATAAATAACTCTCAACCTTCAAAATGAAAAATTTAGAATCTCAAGAACGCATCTTTATCATCAAATTAGTCAAAATCAGGCAATAGCAAGTACAGCTCACGGTTTCACTCATTCGCTCAATTTTCTCCATAAGATATGAGGTAATTCACACACACACAAGAAAAGATCCACTCGATCAAGATACATCGCGGTCAAATAGTGACTCAAAAAGGACTTTGTTCATTTGGCGTAATGGGGCTAGGGACCATTCATAAGATTGGAAGGATCTAAAGGGGTTCCTAGGCTCAAGCAATGATGATCAAAGTGTGCACATCTAATCCAAACCATCATCCACAATTTCAAGTTCATAGAGAAAGAAAGCAAGCAACTAAACTCGGGGGAAAACTCCAACAATAACAATGATATTACATGCTCAACTCAAATTGGTGCAACATTTTTTTTTTCTCTTTTTTTTTCGATTTTGTTTTCCTTTTCTTTTTTTTTTCTTTTTTTCTTTTTTTTTATTTCTTTTTTTTTTCATTTTTTTTAAAACAGCAGCACCCTTCTTTTTTCTATATCCCCAATCAACATGCAATCATCATCTACAAAAATATCCCCACAAATCATCTCCCAAACCCATCTGAATTCACTGCCACTGTTTGGCCAAACGGATCACAGACCCTTATCATCTAGCACAAGACAGCAGTTTGGGCAAACGGCATATGTAACCACAGCTTAACTTTCTCTAGTAATTAATGGAATGAAATTCAAAATTAGACATGCATCACTGGGCCAAAGAGAGAGTCCAAAACAGGCCTTGGCTAATTATTTAGTGACTAGTAAGAACAAAAATGGTCAAGGCTTCAAAAATGGCTCACTAGGGGTTAATGTATGGGTAGGCAATGAAACGCAGGCCAAATGGGCTTTCCTAGTGCCTTCTATCATTTGTCACATATGACACACTTAATATCACGACCTCATGAACATCAAATCACTCAAAAAGGAATATAGTAGAGAGTGCTCTACTCTATTAAGCTCAAATCTCACTTATGTGTGGTTTTTACTCACTTATTGCCTTTCTTCGTCATCCCAATTTTCATCTAATAAAGTTTCATCCATAAAATCATAATTTTTCAATTCCAAAAGTATCAAGTTATCTATTTCATCACAAGGTGCAACTTGGCAGCATTCATCCACAAAACTAACAAACTAACACTCACTTAACTAACATGCAAGACAATACGACGACTCAACATAGACACACAAAAACAAAGACACATCCCCCTCCTCACACTTAGACGTTGCTTGCCCTCAAGCAAACAAGAAAAAGCATAAAAAAAGGAAGCACACAAAAACTAACAAAAACATAAGACAATAAACAAGACAAAGAGAAACAAAAAGAAAAAAATTCAAACACAAGGGAATGACATCACCGTGCATGCTGCCTTGTGGAGATGTCGGCAGAGGGCGGAGGGCGGCGGTTCTGGAGGGGGTCGCGGCGGCGGTGGTGTTTCAGGCGGAGAGATGCGAGTGGAGATGTAGGGCGGTAATGGAGGCTGGCGGTGGTGATCTCCAAATGCAGATGAAAAGATATGATAGCGGGAACATGGAGGTGTTGGATTATGGAATTGGAGAGCAGCGACAAGTGCAGGTTGGAGATGAAGGCTGGAGGTGTGTGGCTGCGACGGTGGTTCTGGAGTGGGTCGCTGTGGCGGTGGTGTTTCAGGTGGAGATATGCGAGTGGAGATGGCTGGAGTGGGTTTTGGAGGAGGTGTAATTGAGAGATAAATGATGGGTGGAATTTGGAGTAGGTCAAAACCTCCATCAATTTCCAGAATTGCAGTTGACTCCACCACACTTAGCATAGTGTCCAATTTGACCCCAAATTCTCCAGAATCTTCAAAATGACACCCAAACTCTACCTCTTTCAAGTCTACCTTCAATGGCTTCACAATAGATGGCATAATCGATTCTGTGCTGGTCGATTTGGGCATCATGCTCGATAGGTGCCGAATTGGAATTTCATCCGTGGAGTATAGCTGCATGATAATCTCTCGAATAGCATCATTCTCCTCTGTTTTGACATCCTCATCATTCAGCACACTAAAAATAACTTGCTCGAGCTCCTCTTCCCTGAAATTCTCAACAAAATCATCAACCAAAGGATCAATCACAGTCATGAAAATAGATTCAGGATCCTCTTCGATTTCTGTCTCTGCCTCTGAGTCAGGATCCGTTTGGGCAAACAGATCCTCTTCCGCAGTACAGGCACTAAGATTAGCCATGAAAAACGGTTATGTCCGGGCAGCTTTCTCTCCTTTACTTCTTTCCTCAACCTGGAGTGTTTTTTTTTTTAATCCTGCTAAAAAACAACAGAATTATCTTTAAACACTAGGAATAAATCGAAATCAATAGGAATCAATTATATGAACAATTAGGTCTCACAGGTTATTAAATCAATACTTCATTATTCTCGCCGAGTTAAAGATTTAGATACTCATAATTAAACTAAAAAAACAATCAAATAAATTAAAGCAATCAAAGCAATACGAAAATAAAAGAATTAAACTAAGAAGTAAAATCACAAAACCAATTCCAAGGTTGATGAGGAAAACTCGAATCTGCCAGTTTCAATATCAAAAGTCAAACTTCAATTCTCCACACCCAATCTTGAAAGTAGCGTCTGGAATGCAAGAAAAAATAAAAACCTAACTAACTCCAAAAGTATTAAAAAAACGTGTAGTGCTTAAAAAGAATAAAAACAAATCCTAACTTCTAACTCTATTAAACTTGCGGCTCCTACTGCAAACTAAACTAATAACCTATATATCTATATAAAGTTGGCGGCTAGGTGGGGAATAAAAGGCTAAGGGATTAATCCCTAAAGTGCCGCCCCATTGCCCAACATAGGCTTTCGGCCTTAATCAAAACAAAAACCCAAAGTAATAAAAAAACATGAGTTTTAGACATAATTAAATTTAGAACAAATAACTCCAAGCCCAATCTCTAATAATCGCTTTAAAATCATGCCAACTTCATCAAAATTCTCGACTTTCATCATCTCCCGGCATCTGCCATCTTCATTCTCCATCTACGCAATTCCTGCGCCAAAACACCAACGACTTGGGTAATATCAAATAAAATCACACGATAAATAACTCGAATCTAGACAACTAAATCACACACATCAAGCAGTAATGTGGCCAAATCATACAATTCCTTATATGGATTAAGATGATATATAATAAATTAAGATAGAAACGTACTCGAACGAGAAAAACTGCTTTGCTTCCCATATGCAAAATCTTCAATTTCAGGTAGGCTGCAAGGCTGCAATTCATCAAACACTTAATGTGCATTCAATGTAAGAGCAAAGCTGCTACTTACGCATATTACTTCATTTAGTTCAAATAAAGTGTGAATTTTGTTTAGATTAGAGAGCTCATAGTCATAGTCAACTAATCATCACCATAAATACAAAAGGCATTTAACCACAACAGCACTCCTTAAACTAGAAATACCTCAAAAGCCACAAATACTAAAGGCATTGAAAAATATAAATTACCCAAACTTATCAGGACTGCAAAGCAAAAACAAAAAATAAAAACTACATCTCCAAATTTGCATGTAATTTCGTTTTAAAGAAAACTGCAGGCTCATAGCAGCAACGAGAAACAGAGTACAATTATTGAACATCAAACTGCATCTTCGTATCTATGAAGAAGAAAAGAAAGACGGGGCAAATTATTCATCGTTGTTGCTTTCACTCTTCAGACTGTCTCTGACCCAGAACCGAAATATCCTCGTACCGTTTCTGCAGTTCCGTAAACAAAAAATTACTTCAGAATATATGACAGGTTCCTGATTCATAAATGTTGTACTAAAGCATGCATCTGAGTACTACGCTTAGAGAGACCTTAGCAAGATATCATGAGAAAGGAATGAGCAAAATCATACAAAATAAATTACAGAACAAAAATTCCAGGAGTATATAAGCAAGCCATTCAATGTTATTATTTTCATTTCATTATTATTATTCAAATTCAATTGTACGTTTCTACATTATTAGGCTGCTTATTGTTATTTCAAAACCTACCGTATATAACATTGTCTCTATTTTTTTCTTTGTTGTAACTTGCCTATTTTGCCAGACCCTCCGTACCCTGCAACCACAGAAAAAAGCGAAAGCTGTTACTCTTTTCATGTTAATTGACACATGTTTGCTACACGATTGCACATATATATATGTAGCTGCGATAATCAGACTTGTATGATAAAAAACAAAAATTGCCACTGGATGGCTAATGATCAAAGAGAAGAACAAATTAATGTGTATTGTTTTCATACCTTTGCCTAATGTAATGTGGAAATTTGTAATCTGACATAATTTTCTTGCAATGAAATTATGAAATGCAGCTCTAGATGATCAAAGCGATAATAGGTCCATTGTCCTCGATGAACAAGTAAATGTGCGCATACCTTACAGGAGTGCCATCCCATCATCAGCAACAGATGATGAGATTGTTGCAGAGCTTATGACAATGCAAACTAGAATTTTCATTGTCCACATGCTGACTGGTCGTGGTTCTCGCCTATTCACCAAAGCTAAACTGGGAATGATGAGCGAAGATTACTCGTGGATCATCACTGATGGCATGACAAACGAGTTAGCTTCAATTGATCTTTCAGTTATGGAAGAAGATAGGTGTAAAACCTCATATTCCGAAATGGGAAGAGCTTGACAACTTCACAATCGAATACAAGAAAGAGCTTCACCACCAAAACCAAAAAAATCATGACCTGGATTTGAATATCTTTGGACTCTGGGCTTATGACTCTGCGGTAGCATTAGCAATGGCAGTAGAAAAGGCAAGAATAAGAAATGCTACATTTCTGAACAAGGCAAATGGCTCTACAACATGAAAACGAGCCCGTTTACTAAAACTCAACCAGAAGAGGCCCAATCTAGTACTGTGCATGTTGAGGAAGAGCCCGAAGGCCCACACGATATACTACTTAAACGGGCTGCTATTTTTTTGCTTAGCTATTTTGTTGGGCCGTGCTTAGACGACTTGCAAGTCAACTTGAAAGAGGAAATTCAAGAAAGTGAAAGGCGACCAAGTTATATCACAAATAATATAAATTTTTTTTGAAGATAATTCATCATAAGTTTATTTTTATTTTTTTCTTGGAGAGATTATAGTGCGACTAAGTTCTAAATAATATTATTCCAGATAACGACATTTCATGATAAAATGCCGTAAGTATTGCGCCCAAGTCCCAACAATTAAAGAAAATTGACAAAATAGTAAAGCCATGTTTCACAACAATTAAATGACGAATTTTCTAATATGTTAACGAGAAAGAGTCAAAGAGTTTTTTTTTTTTTTTTTCTAATCGAAGAAGAATAAAATAAAATGTTAAATTGGTTATATAGTCTTCTTTGTATGCGACGCGGTAATGATAAACGAAAGTAAATCAAACAAGAACACAGAATTTACGTGGTTCGGCTTTCGCCTACATCCACAGGAGAGTCAATCGGAGGAGATTTATTGATCAACAAAGAAATTCCAAAATACAGATCGAAGAATGATGTATACTACGAGCGATAATATATATACTACGCAAGTCAGTCCCTGCAGCTTGAACCCACTGTCACACATACAACATATTCAATATAACTTCATCACTTAAAATACATGACAAACAACAATAAAAATAAAAAATAAAAAGTAGGTAAATTAAACACTTAATTTGATGAACAGCGACATAATTAAAGTATTAAGAAACACATAATAGGACTATATTTATTAATTACTAGCAACACTTCTTCCACATTTCTTCATGTATCCACGAGCTTGTCCGCCTCTATTCATTAAGAAATAAAGATAGGATAATATATATCTTAAGAAAAGTGAGAATGGTAAAAAAATATTGATGTAAAATGTAGTTTATTACCGGTATTTCAGCTTCGTCTCCATTTGGATACAAACACAGCAATCCTGACGTAGAACCAATCTCCAACAGCATCCCAGAAATTGAAGTATGCAATTCTCCATGATTTCTTCAGTATGAAAGTTCCAACAACTCCCCAAAATCCAAATATAAAACCAAAGCCCAATGATATGCAGACTTCTTGCATAAAAGAGGGGCTGTTGTGGTCTTTCTCATTCGGATTAGTGGTGGATGGCCTCAAGCTATCTTCGGGGCACGATGCCAGAGGGGGCCCACAGAGTCCGCCATTCTCGGCATAAGCAGATGCGTTGAAGCTCTGAAGTTGAGTACTCGTTGGAATTTTACCAAATAAGTCGTTGTTCGACAAGTCGAGAGCGGCCAAGAACTGTAATTGTGCCAAGCTTGTGGGTAATTCACCGGAAAATTGGTTGTGTGATAGATCAAGACATTCTAACATTTCCATCTCACCAATATCTCGAATTATATTTCCTGTCAAACTATTTCTTGATAGGTTCAAGGAAATTAATCCAAGCATACTGGAAAATGATTTGGGAATGTTTCCGGTCAAACTATTGCTTGAAAAATCAATGAGTTTGAGAAGCCGAAGATTATGCGTATATTCCGATTCTTGACCTTTCCATTGAATTGCCGAATATTCATAGATAGATTGAATTTTCTTATTTGGAAGATTACCATTGTACTGGAACCCGTAATGAAAACCAAACCATACATTAACTAGTATGGTATTCTTTTGAGCCAACGTAGTAAAATTGTTGAAGCAATCAGGTATTTTTCCGGATAAGTAGTTCATCGACAAGTCCAGAATTCGAATACGAGTGAGATTGCAAATCTGAGGAGGAATACTACGATGCAATTTATTCCCGTGAAGGTTTAGAAATTGCATGTTATACAAGTCGCCAATCCAAGTGGGGATCTCTCCTCTTAACTCATTCCCTCCGACATCAAGTAACCTCAATTTCTGGCAAAGTCTCAAAGTGGAAGGCAACTCTCCAGATAAATTATTACCACGCAATTGCAGTGCATTGAGCTCAAGCAAATTAGAGCCCAAAGACAAAGGAATTTCACCCGAAAAATTGTTGTCGGCCAAATTCAAAGTGTCCAAGTTTGGCATTTTATCCCAACAGTTGGCAATCTCTCCTGCCAACTTATTATTGGAGAGGTAAAGGCTAAGAAGCTGAAGATATTGGGGAATTGTGCAAATACTTGAAATTGAACCAGAAAACATATTTCCATTCAACTTAATAAGACGAGCATTGGCATAAAATAATGGAATAGGACCTGAGAAACTATTGTTACTAAGATCTAAGTTTGTGATGGAAGTGGATGAAAGATTAGGAACAGATCCAGTAATTAGATTGTCAGAAAGAAATAAGGAGTATAATGAAGGAGATATAGTCCACAACCATGTTGGGGCTTCATCTCTTATGCCACCTCTAGAGAGATCAAGGTCTAACAAATTCCTCTGAGTCTGGATCCATTTTGGGAAAGATGGGCCCACATTGCATTCTGCTAAAAATATATGCTTCAACTGAAAAGGAGGACTCCAATCGGGGGCAACATTCAAGATCACTGAATTGAAAGATAAATCTAGTATCTTCAACTTGTCGAGCTTGATGAAGTGCGATTCAGAGACTACGCCTTTGAAAGAATTATTAGAAAGATCTAGAACTTGAAGCTCGGAGAGTTGGCCAATACTTTGAGGAATGGAGCCTGTGAAGTTGTTTCCCCCAAAGTACACTTCTGTCAATGCAGAAAATGCTCTCAAGTCTGGCACTGAACCATTGAGTTTATTATCAGCCAAATCCAGAATTTGGAGTGATTCCAATATTCCTTTGGCAGATATATTTCCAAATAACTCCTCAAAGTGTCCTCTTAACTCATTTTCATAAAGGACTAAGACGCGCAGACGACTGAGATTGGACAAAGATTTTGGGATTTGACCTTGAAGCATGTTATTGGAAAGATCAAGATGCTCAATAAGAACCAAACTCTCTATTAGTGCATTAGGAATCAGGCCACCAAAAGCATTGCCTGACAGGTTTATTTCCACTAGACTTGTGTTTAAGTTAGATAACCAATCGAGTGAGGAAGAAGTGAGGTTATTAAATGACAGATCAAGGATGGAAAGAAGAGATGTGGAAGAAGAATTAGAAGAAGGTTTATTATCCTTCAAGCTACAGTTTTTCAAGTGCAATTCATTTAGGGAATGAAGACTTGAGATATGCTGCAGCCAGTTGGTGTGACTTAAGTCAATTTCACTCAAATCAAGAGAAGATAACAAAGAGAGATTCGAAAGCCAATCGAGATTCTCAGTCTTCAAAGGGTTAGATGAGAGATCAAGTGAGCGTAGGTTGGTAAGGTTACCTATCTGAGAAGGAAGAGTCCCCTTGAGGCCACAAGATTTCAAGTGCAATTCATTTAGGGAATGAAGACTTGAGATATGCTGCAGCCAGTTGGTTTCACTTAAGTCAATTTCACTCAAATCAAGAGAAGATAACAAAGAGAGATTCGAAAGCCGATCGAGATTCTCAGTCGTCAAAGGGTTAGATGAGAGATCAAGTGAGCGCAGGTTAGTAAGGTTGCCTATCTGAGGAGGAATGATCCCAGAAAAGTGAGAATCCTTGAGAAACAAGTGTTGTAATTGTTTCATGGAACCAATGAATTCTGGGATCGAATAGCCTCCAAAATCATTGCAACTGAGATCAAGATTGTTTAAATGATGCAACTCAAGCAAGGAAGAACCAACCTTACCTTGCAATCCACCATAATAATGACAAGCATTAAGTTGGAGGGCGATGACATGGCGAGTCGTGTTGCTGCACTCAACACCATACCATTCACAGCATTCGTCACTTCGCCATGATGAGAGAAAACCATCATCGCCGATGAGGCCATTCTTGAAGCTCAGAAGAGCTTCTCTCTCCCTCGCAATGCATCTCACTTCTGCATCATCTCCTGAAACAAAGACACAAACTAGAACAAGAAGAAGAAATTTGATTGGAATTCCTTTATTAGAAATCATGGTTCCTCTATTGATGAGTGGAAGAGATATATGTTTGTGGGATACTCCATAGTCTCAAGTTGGATGGTTTAAATAGGCCAAAGCATACCTCTTCCCTCCCTTTCCTAACAATGAAATTAAACAGACTTGCTTCGATTACTTGCAAGTCGACTTGAAAGACAAAACAAGAAAGTGAAGCGTGACTAAGTTATAATCGCAAATAATATAGAAATTGTTTGAAGATAATTCATGATAAGTTAACGTAGAAATTGGGGTGATAATTTTCCAACATAGAAACAAACTAGTGAAGTGAAGTGTGACCATAATCGCAAACAATATAGTATATAGAAACTGTTTGAAGATAACTCAATTTGCCGTAAACATTGCGTCAAAAATCAAGGGTTAATAGTGTTTTATGTCCCGAACTTTTAGCATTTTCTATAAAATGTCCCGAACTTTCATTTTCTCTTAAAAAGTCCCGAACTTTCAATTTTTTCCATAAAATGTCCCGCTATACAAAATTCGGTAATGGAAATATGATAAAAAAAAATCCCGAACTTTCAATATTTTTCACCAATGGTGGTTCCTAATATGATTTTTCATAAAATGTCCTCGTGCATCTCACTTCTCTTGAAACAGAGACACAAAGTAGAAGAAAAAGAAGAAATTTGATTGATATTCCTTTATCAAAAATCACCTCTTTCCCTCACATTGCAAAATGTCACTTTCAAACTCAATGACTTGCTTGGATTACTTGCAAGTCAACTTGAAAGACAAAACAAGAAAGTGAAGCGTGGCTAAGGTATCATCGCAAAAAATAATATAGAAATTGTTTGAAGATAATTCATGATAAGTTAATGTAGAAATTCATGTGGTTTTAGATGACCTGATAATTTTCCTACTTATATAGAACAAACTAGTGAAGTGAAGTGTGACCAAGTCATAATCGCAAACAATATAGTATATAGAAACTGTTTGAAGATAATTCAATTTGCCGTAAACATTGCATCAAAAATCAAGGGTTAATAGTGTTTTATGTCCCAAAATTTTAGCATTTTCTATAAAATGTCCCGAACTTTCATTTTCTCCTAAAAAGTCTCAAACTTTCAACTTTTTCCATAAAATGTCCCGCTATACAAAATTTGGTAATGGAAATATAATAAAAAAAATCTCAAACTTTCAACATTTTTCACCAATGGTGGTTCCTAATATGGTTTTTCAACAATGAAGATTTTCAAAATATTTCATCCACGCGAGATAAGTTATCTTTCCGTCACCAAATTTTGTATTGCAGGACACTTTATGAAAAAAAATGGAAGTTCGGGACTTTTTAGGAGAAAATGAAAGTTCATGATAGTTTATGGAAAATGCTGAAAATTCGGGACATAAAACACTAAAAATATAGACTAAATTATAATCACTAATAATATAGATAATAGAGAAAGGTTCAACAGAGAATGTTAAATATTTAGAAAATAGAATATTCGTGAAACAAAAACGAACAGATCTATAATTTTGATGAACAAATCAATGTACCACATAAACAACATTTTGCCCCAAATTCGAATGTTAATGGCGGCGAGTTTTTCTTTATTTTTACTAAATACGTCTGTTCATTAATTATGTTGATCTGTTCGTTCATACAAACCAAAAATAAACTAAATAAGCATACAGTAGGATCAATATCTCATATACATTTTTCAAATTTAACCCAAAAATATATATATATATATACACGTATTTTGCACGTGCGTATTGCTAGTTTAAAAAAATAAACAATACTATTGTGATGTCCAAAATATTTTAAAATTGCCAACTAGGCCAGCCGCAATCATCATACATATTCAAACACATTTGAGAAATTCATGGTAGCCTTACAAGTAAAATAATTAAAATCTAAAGGCTATATTTACTAGGGTTAGAAACTCTACATTACCTTCACCCTCACAACATACAATTGCAAGAGAGCCTTAACAAAACAATGAGTTATACATCAAAATTCTACATGCTTTGTGCAAACAATCTACGAATGCTCGGCTCATTTTTTCTTTGGTGTGGACGACGGGCTAGGTGCCTCTTTGAAGGCCGACGGGCAAAACCCACTCACTGCACATATGCCACAACGCGGTCTAAGCGGAGTGCACACGGTCTGCCCAAAACCTACCTATTTTCAAGAAATGCAGAAAATATGTTGAGAAAATAAACAAATAAAGTAAAGGATTAATTGTCGGAAATAACACAACGTTTACCATTATCAAATTTCGTGTGACGTTTAAAAACGTTGCAACGACACCACCATCTTTTAAGTTTTTTTGCAATTACAACCTCCCAAATTTTTTCTAGCAAAGGTTGTCCAATGCATACTCTAAAATATCGCCGATAAACCAATGAAACGAGGTTATGATTGCAACGTTTTAAAAATCATGTAAACACTGCAAATTCGGGTGATCGATCGCTACATTATCTCAATTGAAAAACGACGGCATCACGCAAAACATACCAAAAGAGGATTGATGGGAACCCATTCCTCCTTAGGAAGCCATAGCTGCAAAGACACGATCAACCATAAAATTCACAGCCAAATTAGATGAATAGTTTTTAATGAAATAACCTTTATATTGATGACGTCAACAAAATGTGCTTCTTTTCTATTTAAACATCCAATAAATTGTTTTATTTGCAATACATATTTATTGTTTCATAAAGAATAATAAGTAGAGGTCTGATCTACTTGAGTCAAAATCTTGGTCAGCGAAACTAATAAAAGAAATTAGTGTGAGAGATGAGAATGATATCGTGAGTCAATATCTAATCCAAAACTTGACTAATTTCTAAGCCATTTCTGTAAAGCTCTCTATGAGTGGATTGGGCTGGTTTGATCTGGTCGTGTAATTTAATAAAATTTAACTTTATTAATTATATTTTCGTAAAAGGATAACAAAAATTTGTATTAAAAAAAAAGAATAAGTCTTGGATTCAACCAGAAGAGGCCCAATCGAAGTACTGTGCATGTTGAGGAAGAGCCCGAAGGCCCGCACGATATACTACTTAAATGGGCTGCTATTTTTTTGCTTAGCTATTTTGTTGGGCCGTGCTTCGACGACTTGCAAGTCAACTTGAAAGAGGAAATTCAAGATAGTGAAAGGCGACCAAGTTATATCACAAATAATATAGCATTTTTTTGAAGATAATTCATCATAAGTTTATTTTTTTTTTTCTTGGAGAGATTGCAGTGTGACTAAGTTCTAAATAATATTATTCCAGATAACGACATTTCATGATAAAATGCCGTAAGAATTGCGCCCAAGTCCCAACAATTAAAGAAAATTGACAAAATAGTAAAGCGATGTTTCACAACAATTTTCTTTATTGATCAACAAAGAAATTCCAAAATACAGATCGAAGAATGATGTATACTACGAGCGATAATATATATACTACGCAAGTCAGTCCCTGCAGCTTGAACCCACTGTCACACATACAACATATTCAATATAACTTCATCACTTAAAAATTAAAATACATGACAAACAACGATAAAAATAAAAAAGAAAAAGTAGGAAACACATTTAATTTGATGAACAGTGACATAATTAAAGTATTAAGAAACACATAATAGGACTATACTTATTAATTACTAGCAACACTTCTTCCACATTTCTTCATGTATCCACGAGCTTGTCTGCCTCTGTTCACAAAGAAATAAAGATAGGATAATATCTTAAGAAAACTGAGAATGGTAAAAAAATATTGATGTAAAATGTAGTTTATTACCAGTATTTCAGCTTCGTCTCCATTTGGATACAAACACACCAATCCTGACGTAGAACCAATCTCCAACATCATCCCAGAAATTGAAGTATGCAATTCTCCATGATTTCTTCAGTATGAAAGTTCCAACAACTCCCCAAAATCCAAATATAAAACCAAAGCCCAATGATATGCAGACTTCTTGCATAAAAGAGAGGCTGTTGTCGTCTTTCTCATTCGGATTAGTGGTGGATGGCCTCAAGCTATCTTCGGGGCACGATGCCAGAGGGGGCCCACAGAGTCCGTCATTCTCATCATAAGCAGATGCGTTGAAGCTCTGAAGTTGAGTACTCGTTGGAATTTTACCAGATAAGTCGTTGTTCGACAAGTCGAGAACTGCCAAGTACTGTAACTGTGCCAGGCTTGTGGGCAATTCACCGGAAAATTGGTTGTGTGATAGGTCAAGACATTCTAACATCTCCATCTCACCAATATCTCCAATTATATTTCCTGTCAAACTATTTCTTGATAGGTTCAAGGAAATTAATCCAAGCATACTGGAAAATGATTTGGGAATGTTTCCGATCAAACTATTGCTTGAAAAATCAATGAGTTTGAGAAGCGGGAGATTTTTCCTATATTCCGATTCTTGACCTTTCCATTGAATTGCCGAATATGCATAGATAGGTCGAAATTTCTTATTTGGAAGATTACCATTGTGTTGGAACACGTAGTAATAACCAACCCATCGTTGAGCTTGTATGGTATTCAATTGAGCCAATGCAGTAAAATTGTTGAAGCAATCAGGTATTTTCCCAAACAACTTGTTTATCGACAAGTCCAGAATTCGAATACGAGTGAGATTGCAAATCCGACCAGGAATACTGCCATGAAATTTATTCCGATGAAGGTTTAGAAATACCATGCCAAATAACTCGTCAATCCAAGTGGGGATCTCTCCTGTTAACTCATTCCCTCCAACATCAATCAACTCCAGTTCCTGGCAAAGTCTCAAAGTGGAAGGCAACTCTCCAGATAAATTATTACCACGCAACTGTAGTGCAATTAGGTGAAGCAAAGAGCCGAAAGAGCGAGGAATTTCACCCGAAAAACTGTTGTCAGCCAAATTGAGAGAGGATAAGTATGGCATTTTCTCCCAGCAGTCGGGAACCTCTCCTGCCAACTTATCATTGGAGAGGTCAAGGAACTCAAGCCGATATTGGGGAATTGTGCAGATAGATGAAATTGAACCAAAGAACATATTTCCATTCAACTGAACAACTTCAGAATTGGGACAAAATAATGGAATAGGACCTGAGAAATTATTGTTACTAAGATCTAAGTTTGTGATGGAAGTGGATGAAAGATTAGGAACAGATCCAGTAATTTGATTGTCAGAAAGAAATAAGGTATCTAATGAAGGGGAAACAGTCCACAACCATGTTGTGGCTTCATCTCTTATGCCAGCTCTAGAGAGATCAAGGTGTGACAAAACCCTCTGAGTTTGGATCCATTTTGGGAAAGATGGGCCCACATTGCATCCTGCTAAAACAATATCAGCCAACTGAAAAGGTGGATTCCAATCAGGGGCAACATGCAAGATCAATGAATTGAAGGATAAATCTAGTATCTTCAACTTGTCGAGTTTGATGAAGTGCGATTCAGAGACTACGCCTTTCAAAGAATTACTAGAAAGATCTAGAACATGAAGATGGGAGAGTTGGCCAATACTTAGAGGCATGAAGCCAGTGAAGTTGTTCCCCTCTAGGTACACTTCTGTTAATGCAGAAAATGCTCTCAAGTCTGGCACTGAACCATTGAGTTTATTATCAGCCAAATCCAGAATTTGAAGTGATTCCAAAATTCCTTTGGCGGATATATTTCCAAACAACTCCTCAAAGGGTCCTCTTAAGTCATTTTCATAAAGGACTAAGATGCGCAGACGACTGAGATCGGACAAAGATTTTGGGATTTGACCTTGAAGCATGTTACTAGAAAGATCAAGATGCTCAATAAGAACCAAACTCTCTATTAGTGCATTAGGAATTGGGCCACCTAAAGCATTTTGTGACAGGTGTATTTCCACAAGACTTGTACTTATGTTAGATAACCAATCGAATGAAGAAGAAGTGAGGTTATTATCAGACACACCAAGGATAGAAAGATGAGATTTGGAAGAAGAATTAAGAAAAGGTTTACTATCCTTCAAGTTACAGGAATTCAAGTACAATTCATTTAGGGAATGAAGGCTTAGGATATGTTGCAGCCAGTTTGTATGACTTAAGTCGATTTGACTCAAATCAAGAAAAGACAACAAAGAGAGATTTGAAAGCCAATCGAGATTCTCAGTCGTCAAAGAGTTAGATGAGAGATCAAGTGAGCGTAGGTTGGTAAGGTTCCCTATCTGAGAAGGAACAATCCCAGAGAATTTGGAATCCCAAAGATACAAGTGTTGTAGTTGTTTCATGGAAAAAATGAATTCAGGGATAGAATTGCCTCCAAAATCATTGCAACTGAGATCAAGATAGTTTAAATGATGCAACTCAAGCAAGGAAGAACCAACCTTACCTTGCAATACACCTTCCAAATCACAAGTATTAAGTTGGAGGGCGATGACATGGCGAGTCGTGTTGCTGCACTCAACACCATACCATTCACAGCATTCGTCACTTCGCCATGTAGAGAGAATACCATCATCGCCGATGAGGCCATTCTTGAAGCTCAGAAGAGCTTCTCTCTCCCTCGCAATGCATCTCACTTCTGCATCATCTCCTGAAACATAGACACAAACTAGAAGAAAAAGAAGAAATTTGATTGATATTCCTTTATCAGAAATCATGCTTTCTCTATATATTGATGTGTGGAAGGGAGAGAGATATATGTTTGTGGGATACTCCATAGTCTCAAGTTGGATGGTTTAAATAGGTCTAAACATACCTCTTTTTCCTCACAATGGAACTGTCACTTTCAAACTGAAACAATTCCTAACAATGAAATTATGAAAGAGTTACGTTTACCTCCTTGAATAAACCGACGTGAAAGAGGGGAAAGAATTAACAAATTATTTGACTTTAATTTGTTTCCTTTCTTAAATAAACCGACGTGAAAGAGCTTAGGGGCAAGAAAAATGATTCATCCTCTTTAACTAAAAATCTAGATACAAAAATTGACAGTTAATTCATGATGATAACAATTCCTAAAATTAGACGACTTGCAAGTCAAGGAGAAAAGTCAGATGAAGTGTGCTGTGATTAATTAATATAAATATAAATCCAGACAATGATAGCTCATGATAATTTAATTTGATGTTAGAACTGTCTCCCAATTTAAAGAAAAAAACTCAAAATTGGAAAGTGACATTTTACAGTAAAACATCATCACTGAATAATGAAGTGACTATTATTGATCCAGTCATAACACCACTTTTAGAATGATACAACATTCCTAATATTTTCAGAAACAAAACTATGTCGTTTGCCTTGTATACAAAACACAAACACCCATCAATACTTTTAAAATCGAGCTTATTTGGCAGTGTTTGCCTTGTATACAAAAACAAAAACATCCATTCTAGAAGAAATATATGTACACCACCATAAAGTTTACAAACGAAATTAAAAAGACTATGAAAACAAAAGGTGAAAGTACATACACCCAATTTACAATAATGATAAAATTAAAATTAAAAAAAATAAAAACAATATAGCTACTAAATTTTCATTGTAAATGCAATATAGGCCTATGTGTAAAGTTAACAAAAATATAATTAATATTGTAGTATCTACACTTATCTTCACACTTGCATTGATTGAACTTTAACTCTTGACTGAGTCTCATATTCAGATATAGCTCAGGGTTTTTTCCAATATTCAAAGGAATCTTTAAGCTAAATAAAGTTCGTGAAATTAATCTTTACTTAAATTTAATTACTTCATCTAATCCAGCAAAATCTTAGCAAAGTTAACCATACGAATTATACATTTTCATATATCTTAAACTTGGTGGTCAGTAGATTGGATGTCATGTCTATAACTGATTGAGTCAATCGGGGCTATGTTCTAACTTCATAAAAAATAGTGAAAATTCTTTGATAATATAAAACCATACAATTAGCTTGTTTCCAACATAAACTAAAAAAGAAAATAATAATAATAATAATAATAATAATAATAATAATAATAATAATAATAATAATAATAATAATAATAATAATAATAATGATAATAATAATAATAATAATAATAATAATTCAAAATCTAAGAGATTTTTAAATACAAATCTAACTCATTCCACATTCTTAAAAGAATTGAATATTACAAGAGGTTATAACATCTATAATCTATAGTAAATAAATTAAAAGATGATATCAAAACAATAACAAATTATTAATTATTCAAGATCCAATTAATTATATTTAGGGATATTGGCCTGTAAATACTCGAACTTTTATCATTTTATGGTTTTGCACCTCAACTTTAAAATCTGCCTATAAATACCTGAACTTTGTAGTCTTTCTAATTTTCCACCCAACGATTTTTTATCCCCAAGTCGTTGCTAACATGGCACCCGAATTGACATCCCAAATCTATAATTACACGTTCTAAATCCGACATTGACAACAAACTTATCTGCTTCGTTATGAATTTCAAACTTCCTTCTCAATCTGGCTGTCATGCATCTCATTAACGATTTGGAGGTAAAAATTCGTCAGGTGCAAAATTAAAAAGAATACAAAGTTTGTGTATTTATAGGCAGATTTTAAAGTTGAGGTGCAAAACCAGAAAGTACAAAAAGTTTGGGTATTTATAGGCTAATAACCCTTATATTTATTACTTGATCATAGTTTGGCATGATGTTCGAATGATAATTAGTATAGTTTTGATACTTCGATTCAATAAACAAAATTTATAATCAAATGGCTCTACAACATGAAAACGAGCCCGTTTACTAAAACTCAACCAGAAGAGGCCCAATCGAGTACTTTGCATGTTGAGGAAGAGCCCGAAGGCCCGCACGATATACTACTTAAATGGGCTGCTATTTTTTTGCTTAGCTATTTTGTTGGGCCGTGCTTAGACGACTTGCAAGTCAACTTGAAAGAGGAAATTCAAGAAAGTGAAAGGCGACCAAGTTATATCACAAATAATATATATAATTTTTTTGAAGATAATTCATCATAAGTTTATTTTATTTTTTTCTTGGAGAGATTGCAGTGTGACTAAGTTCTAAATAATATTATTCCAGATAACGACATTTCATGATAAAATGTCGTAAGAATTGCGCACAAGTCCCAACAATTAAAGAAAATTGACAAAATAGTAAAGCGATGTTTCACAACAATTGAATGACGAATTTTCTAATTTCTAATCGAAGAAGAATAAAATAAAATGTTAAATTGGTTTATAGTCATCTTTGTATGCAACGCGATGATCTTAAACAAAAGTAAATCGAACAAAAACACAGAATTTACGTGGTTCGGCATTCGCCTACATCCACGGGAGAGTCAATCGGAGGAGATTTATTGATCAACAAAGAAATTCCAAAATACAGATCGAAGAATGATGTATACTACGAGGGATAATATATATATTACGCAAGTCAGTCCCTGCAGCTTGAACCCACTGTCACACATACAACATATTCAATATAACTTCATCACTTAAAATACATGACAAACAACAATAAAAATAAAAAATAAAAAGTAGGTAAAACACTTAATTTGATGAACAGCGACATAATTAAAGTATTAAGAAACACATAATAGGACTATAATTGAGGTACCAAAACTATATTTATTAATTACTAGCAACACTTCTTCCACATTTCTTCATGTATCCACGAGCTTGTCCGCCTCTATTCACAAAGAAATAAAGATAGGATAATATATATCTTAAGAAAAGTGAGAATGGTAAAAAAATATTGATGTAAAATGTAGTTTATTACCAGTATTTCAGCTTCGTCTCCATTTGGATACAAACACAGCAATCCTGACGTAGAACCAATCTCCAACAGCATCCCAGAAATTGAAGTATGCAATTCTCCATGATTTCTTCAGTATGAAAGTTCCAACAACTCCCCAAAATCCAAATATAAAACCAAAGCCCAATGATATGCAGACTTCTTGCATAAAAGAGAGGCTGTTGTCGTCTTTCTCATTCGGATTAGTGGTGGATGGCCTCAAGCTATCTTCGGGGCACGATGCCAGAGGGGGCCCACAGAGTCCGTCATTCTCATCATAAGCAGATGCGTTGAAGCTCTGAAGTTGAGTACTCGTTGGAATTTTACCAAATAAGTCGTTGTTCGACAAGTCGAGAACAGCCAAGTACTGTAACTGTGCCAGGCTTGTGGGCAATTCACCGGAAAATTGGTTGTGTGATAGGTCAAGACATTCTAACATCTCCATCTCACCAATATCTCCAATTATATTTCCTGTCAAACTATTTCTTGATAGGTTCAAGGAAATTAATCCAAGCATACTGGAAAATGATTTGGGAATGTTTCCGGTCAAACTATTGCTTGAAAAATCAATGAGTTTGAGAAGCCGAAGATTATGAGTATATTCCGATTCTTGACCTTTCCATTGAATTGCCGAATATTCATAGACAGGTCGAATTTTCACATTTGGAAGATTATCATTGTAATGGAACACGTAGATATAACCAAGCCATTCAGCTTGTATGGTACTCTTGTGAGCCATGGTAGTAAAATTGTTGAAGCAATCAGGTATTTTTCCAGACAACATGTTTATCGACAAGTCCAGAATTCGAATATGAGTGAGATTGCAAATCTGAGGAGGAATATTGCCATGCAATTTATTCCCGTGAAGGTTTAGAAATGCCATGTTATCCAAGTCGCCAATCCAAGTGGGGATCTCTCCTGTTAACGCATTCCCTCCAACATCAACTAACCTCAAATGCTGGCAAAGTCTCAAAGTGGAAGGCAACTCTCCAGATAAATTATTACCACGCAACTGTAGTGCAAAGAGGTGAAGCAAAGAGCCGAAAGAGCGAGGAATTTCACCCGAAAAACTGTTGTCGGCCAAATTCAAAGAGTCCAAGTTTGGCATTTTATCCCAACAGTTGGGAATCTCTCCTGCCAACTTATTATTGGAGAGGTAAAGTCTACGAAGCTGACGATATTGGGGAATTTTGCAAATAGATGAAATTGAACCAGAGAACATATTTCCACTCAACTGAATATTCCTGGCATTAATGGCAGAAAATAATGGAATAGGACCTGAGAAACTATTGTTACTAAGATCTAAGGTTCTGATGGAAGTGGATGAGAGATTAGGAACAGATCCAGTAATTTGATTGTAAGAAAGAAATAAGGCCTCTAATGAAGGGGATATAGTCCACAACCATGTTGGGGCTTCATCTCTTATGCCACCTCCGGAGAGATAAAGGCTAGACAAATTCTCCTGAGTTTGGATCCATTTTGGGAAAGATGGGCCCACATTGCATTCTGCTAAAAATATATGCTTCAACTGAAAAGGAGGACTCCAATCGGGGGCAACATACAAGATCAATGAATTCAAGGATAAATCTAGTATCTTCAATTTATCAAGCTTGGTGAAGTGGGATTCAGAGACTACGCCTTGCAAAGAATTACTAGAAAGATCTAGAACCTCCAGCTTCGAGAGTTGACCAATACTTAGAGGCATGGAGCCTGTGAAGTTGTTTCCCCCAAAGTACACTTCTGTCAATCCAGAAAATGCTCTCAGGTCTGGCACTGAACCATTGAGTTTATTATCAGCCAAATCCAGAATTTGGAGTGATTCCAACATTCCTTTGGCGGATATATTTCCAAACAGCTCATCAAGTTCTCCTCCTAAGTCATTTTCATAAAGAACTAAGACGCGCAGACGACTGAGATTGGACAAAGATTTTGGGACTTGACCTTGAAGCATGTTACTAGAAAGATCAAGATGCTCAATAAGAACCAAACTCTCTATTAGTGCATTAGGAATCGGGCCTAAAAAAGCATTGTGTGACAGGTCTATTTCCACTAGACTTGTGTTTAAGTTGGATAACCAATCGAACGAGGAAGAAGTGAGGTTATTATCAGACACAACAAGGATAGAAAGATGAGATTTGGAAGAAGAATTAAGAAAAGGTTTAGTATCCTTCAAGTTACAAGAATTCAAGTACAATTCACTTAGGGAATGAAGCCTTAGGATATGTTGCAGCCAGTTTGTATGACTCAAGTTGATTTGACTCAAACCAAGAAAAGACAACAAAGAGAGACTTGAAAGCCAATCGAGATTCTCAGTGGTCAAAGAGTTATATGAGAGACTAAGTGAGCGTAGATTAGTAAGGTTACCTATCTGAGGAGGAATGATACCAGAAAAGTGAGAACCCTTGAGATACAAGCGCTGTAATTGTTTCATGGAACCAATGAATTCCGGTATTGGATTGCCTCCAAAATCATTGCAACTGAGATCAAGATAGTTTAAATGATGCAACTCAAGCAAGGAAGAACCAACCTTACCTTGCAATACACCTTCCAAATCACAAGTATTAAGTTGGAGGGCGATGACATGGCGAGTAGTGTTGCTGCACACAACACCATACCATTCGCAGCATTCATCATTTCGCCATGACGAGAGAATACCATCATCACCGATGAGGGTTTTCTTGAAGCTCAGAAGAGCTTCTCTCTCCCTCGCAATGCATCTCACTTCTGCATCATCTCCTGAAACATAGACACAAAGTAGAACAAAAAGAAGAAATTTGATTGGAATTCCTTTATCAGAAATCATGCTTTCTCTATTGATGAGTGGAAGAGATATATGTTTGTGGAATACTCCATAGTCTCAAGTTGGATGGTTTAAATAGGCCAAAGCATGCCTCTTTCCTCACAATTCAAAATGTCACTTTCAAACTGAATGTATAAAAGGATACAATTCCTAACAATAAAATTAATTAAACCGACTTGCTTCGATTACTTGCAAGTCAACTAGAAAGACAAAACAACAAAGTGAAGCGCCACTAACTTAAATAATTGATCTGATAAATGTTGTCCAACTTTTTAAGTCCCATCATATTCCACTATTGATTTGATAGCCTAATAATAGTAGCACCATGGGTGCTTCGCTTTTTTTCTTTTGTCTTTCAAGTTGACTCTCAAGTCATTGAGCAAGTTGAAATGTTTATATATATTTCAAGTTGACGAAGACTTAATATTGTTGATTTCTTTCTCTTTTAGTTTGTCCTTCTAAAAGGAGATTATTTATATGCCTGAAAAAGTTTTCCACGCGTGGTCTCCTGTAAAATCGGTTTTATGGTAAAACCGACTTCATAATGACACTACTTTAACATACAAATGATAAAGTATCATGATACTTTAAAATGTTAAAGTATCATTTGTATGTTGAAATAGTGTCATTGTGAAGTCGATTTCACCATAAAACCGAGTTTTTGTCTAATTTCTTTTATTATTTGAGGTGATCTTGAATGCAATCAGTTACCAATTAAATCTCAAAATCAAATTTATCAGCCAAGAGCACAAATAGTACTCTTGCTAGACTATTGCTCTGAAAACTTAATTTGATTTTGAAAATCAAATTATCTAAATACTTTTCTTGCAAAATTATATAATACTTTAATTTATTTTAAATAAACTATTTTCAAGCTCTAAACATATAATCAAGTAATTTATATTGCACGTTATAAATTACGTACTATATATTCTCCTTTTAATTTACTATGGCCCAAGTTATCAAAGCCCATCACATAACTAAACTAGACCTCAGTTTTGGGCCTAATCTATTTCATCACCTCGGCCCATATCTTTTTTAATCAACAAACTCAAAAAGGCCCAAAATTCTCCAACAATCCCTAGCCCCTTTCTCCTTCAATTCAAGGCGAGATTGCCACCGGAGCCACCGCCTCCACCTAGCATGGTATTAGCCTTTTCATTGTATTGTTTCTAATTCTTCTAAATTTACGTTTTGACATGTATGTTTATATGAAATATGTATATATGAATTATTATTATTATTATTAGGGTTAATTGCATCAAAATACCTGACATTTTCCCAAAATTTGGTTTTTTGACAAACTTTTTAATTGTAGCAAAAATTTTAGCTACGTTTCAATTTATTGCAATGTCCATCCCGCATATATTTCCGGCCAAATCCATTAATTTCCGGCCAATTTATTTTAGCTACGTTTCAATTTATTGTAATGGATTTGAGACGACAATATTTCATTACCCGGCACGACATGCCACCTAAGCTTTACGGAGGTCCACCTCAGCATGGATTTGGCCGGAAATATACGCGGGACGGACATTGCAATAAATTGAAACGTAGCTAAAATTTTTGCTACAATTAAAAAGTTTGTCAAAAAACCAAATTTTGGAAAAATGTCAGGTATTTTGATGCAATTAACCCTTATTATTATTATTATTATTATTATTATTATTATTATTATTATTATTATTTACTTAAAATATAAAAAGTTTTTTTTTGAATAAAAAAATATTTTTTAAATAAAATAATATCAGCTTTATATAAGTAATAGTCCAATATATGGACTGAGGACTGAAATTGATGCAACTCATTACAAGAACACAGAATTTACGTGATTCGGCTTTCGCCTACATGTACGAGAGAGTCAATCGGAGGATATTTATTGATGAACAAATAAATTCCAAAATATAGATCAAAAATGAACTTCTACGAGCTATTTTCTTCTCCTAACCTCGAATCTTTTATCGTTGCTCAATCTTAAATTCACGCATAGAAAGTGTTTGATAATATGCCACAAAGAACTGCAAAAATCTATTTATACTACGCAAGTCAGTAGGAAAAACAACATATGCAATATACAACACATACAATATAACTTTATCACTTAATATACATGACAAAAAAAATGATAAATTAAAAAGTAGGAAGAACACTATTAGGAAACACATAATATATAGGACTGTAATTCAGGTACCAAAACTATTTATTAATTACTAGCAATACTTCTTCCTCATTTCTTCATATATCCACGGGCTTGCCCGCCTCTATTCAGAAAGAAATATAGGATAATATCTTGATACAGAGGAAAAGAGATACAGAGAAGAATCAGTGTATTCCTTGATCACCATCATTACATTTATAGAGGAAAAATACAACTTTGATTTAACTTACTAACAGCTCTAGCTAACCTCACTAACTACTTGCCACGTAAGCATAACAACTTAACTGCCTATATTTTCTTTATATTCAATAGTACTCGTTGGAATTTTACCAAATAAGTCATTGTTTGACAAGTCGAGAACGACCAAACCGTGTAATTGTGCCAGGCTTGTGGGTAATTCATCGGAGAATCGGTTGTGTGATAGATCAAGACATTCCAACATCTCCATCTCACCAATATCTCGATTTATATTTCCCGACAAACTATTCCTTGATAGGGAAATTAATCCAGCCGAAAGAGCGAGGAATTTCACCTGAAAAATTGTTGTCTGCCAAATTGAGAAAGATTAAGAGGGTATTTGGCTGAGCTTATAAGCTCCTCAAAACACTTTATAAGATTCTTCAAAGTGTTTGGCAAAATAAGCTCCGCAACAACTTATAAGCTCCAAGAGCCCCAAAAAATAAGTTTCTCTACCCCAACTTATTTTTTTATAATCTCATATGCAACAATCTTTTTACAAATATTTTTCAACTATAATTTATTATTTTCATCATATATCATTTAAGTTCATTTTTTTCTACGATTTTCTCTCTCTAAAAAAATATTTTCTCTATCTAACAAAAAAATTCTCTCTCTAACTTATAAGCTCAATTATCCCAACACTTTGATGGAAGTGGATGAGAGATTAGGAACAGATCCAGTAATTTGATTGTCATAAAGAAATAAGGCGTCTAACGAAGGGAATATAGTCCACAACCATGCTGGGGCTTCATCTCTTATGCCAGCTCTAGAGAGATCAAGGCCTAACAAATTCCTCTGAGTCTGGATCCATTTTGGGAAAGATGGGCCCACATTTTGGGAAATTGTTTGAAGATAATTCATGATAAGTTAATGTAGAAATTCATGTGGTTTTAAATGACACTTATATAGAAACAAACTAGTGAAGTGAAGTGTGACCAAGTCATCATCGCAAAAAATATATATAGAAATTGTTTGAAAATAATTCAATGTAAGTTAACGTAGAAATTGTGGTTTTAAATGACCTGATAATTTTCCAACATAGAAACAAACTAGCCACGTGAAGTGTGACCAAGTCATAAATGATGAGTCATGATAATTTGCCGTAAACATAGGGTCAAAATTAATGACAAAATAGACTAAATAGTAAAGCGACGTTTGACTAAATTATACTAATCACTAAAAATCTAGATAATACATTGAAAGTTAATTCATGAGGATTGCACATAGATATATATTTCATCAATTAAAAGACGAAGTAAACACTTGAAAACATTTGAACCTAGAGCTTAAAGATTTTCTGTTATTATTTTTTTGGGGTTGTTGAGTATTGGTTATACTCAAATATATATTGTCATTGTGTAGACAATTCTTGAAGTATATCTGGATGTTCATTCTGGACCTGGTACTTTGGCTTATAGGGTCCAACGCGAGTTTCCAACAGCATTGTGCGAATTTTCAGCAGCGCATATTCCAGTTGGTATCTTACACGCCTCTTATGGATATATTTCACATTATTTCAGCAGTATGCACGAATTGTTGTTGGATCACAATTAGATATAGATCAAGATCGGTTTCCTTCTACGGTTTGGTTCGGTTTATGTAAAGAAAACGGTTCGGTTTGGTTTGAAAATTTTCAAACCGCCAGAAAACGGTTCGGGTTCGGTTTGAGAAAAACGGTTTGGTTTATAAACCGAACCCGCCCGATTTAAATATAATTAATAAATATTTATTTTCAAATAATTAATTAATAAATATTTAAAAATTAAATTTAGAATTTTACACTTTACATTAAATTCAAAAGTACATAAGATTTTTATTCTGTGCTTGATCTTTAATTTTTACAAACTCTTGATTGTAGAAGTAAATGGATTTATCTAGATGTGGTAATTTTTGCTTATTCATAGTACTTTAATTTTTGCTTATAGTTTTTTTTTTTAAAAAAAACGGTTTTGGCCAAATCGAACCGAAAATTTACGGTTCGGTTTGGTTCGGTTTTGACCAGTCAAACGGTTTGGTTTGGTTCGAAATTTTTTAGGCGGTTTGGGTTTCGGGTTGTGTATTTCGGTTCGGTTTCAACCCAACCCGCCCGAATGCTCACCCCTAATTTTGAGTTTGCAGAAATGATCATGTGGACAAGCATAATGTGTCCATCACTGATGTGACAATCTTAACTAGAGTAATAAGATAATTTTAATTAAAATGAAGTATGCTAATTCTCTTTCCTAATTAAAATTGTCAAATTAGTGGTGAACATGTATTCTTATCCACGATGGGTGGGCGATCGGTTCTAATCGAGTTTGAATGCACGCACACACACATGATAATTTTCCAATATAGAAACAAACACGTGAAGTGAAGTTTGACCAAGTCATCATCGCAATATATATATATAGAGAGAGAGAGAGAGAGAGAAATTGTTTGAAGATAACATAGAAATTGTGGTTTTAAATGATAATTTTGGTTTTTCCCATGATCTTCAAAATTATAAAAAAATATACCACCTTTTGTTTTTTAATGATTTTTTCCACGGGCATAAATACCTCTAAATAAAAGTTGATTTTAGGGCTTTTGACTTAAATTTTTTGACACTGAAGTGTGAGAGATTTTGCAATTTACAGATACATCAACTTTATTATGCCACCTTTATGATCCCTCGCGCTTAGGTATCAAAGCTAAGTCAAAAGCCCTAAAATCAGCTTCGATTTGTGATGAAGTGTGACTGATAAGTAAATAAATTGAGGGAGCCATCCGCAATTCAAGGCTGCGGAGGGATTGGAAATGCAAAGTTGTTCAGCTGAAGAAAAAGAGCTAAGTGGCAGTAATAACTAATTGCAGATGCTGGCCATCCTCTTCACTTCATGCAACATTTCCAGATCTTCTACGGCTTAGTAGATTACCTCTTCTTAGTTGTATAAATTATTTATTTTCTGTTTTCTGGTCTTAGTTTGATAGTTCATAGCATCTCATATAAACTCTTGTGTCTTTGAGCTGAGATTCATAACATAAATAAAGAAATTTAGAGACCGCACCACTGTGGACTCGAATCCAGGACCTCAGGTATTACCGTATTAGACACTAACCACCTACCGTTAAGCCAACACACGTACACCATATTCTTTGATGTTAGAAGCTTAAATTCATTAAGTAGACACATATATGCCATGCACAATTTATTATATATGACACCCCACTTATGATCATTGGGATCAAGATGCAGTACTAGTATAGACTTTTGGATTAACTAATTTTAAATAGGGATATTTACCGTAAAATACATATATTTTCAATAAATTCTAGTTTTCCCCATGATCTTCCAAATTTGAAAAAAAATATATACTACTTTTTGATTTTTTTTATGATTTTTCCCACAGGTATAAACACCCCAAATAAAAGCTAATTTTATGATTTTTGATACTTAAGCGTAAGAGATTTTCAATTCACAGATACATCAGCTTTATTATGTCACTTTTATTATCCCTCACGCTTAGGTATAAAAAAAAAATCTAAGTTAAAAGACCTAAAATCATTTTCGATTTGGGGTATATATTTCACACCCGTGGGAAAAATCAGAAAAAATCGGAAGATTGTGTATTTTTTTTTTCAAATTTTAAAGGTCTTTGAAAAAATTCAGAATATGTTGAAAGTTCGTGTATTTTACGAAAAATATCCCTTTTAAATAATTAGTCGCGCTTCACTTTCTTATTTTGTCTTTTAGGTTGACTTGCAAGTCGGATTGTTTTTATATAATCATCTTAAAAGTGACATTTGCAATGTGAGGAAAGAGGTATGTTTTGGCCTATTTATTGTTCCATGTAATAAACACATTTACTGCTCAAGATTTGTCTATAAATACAGGATCTATCCCAGCATCATTCTCATCCTAAACAAAAAACACAACTATTTCACAACTCGAAGAAAAATGAGTTCCAAACTGATTGTTCTTCTCGGCCTTTTAGCTCTTCTACTTTCTTCAGAAGTAGCTTCAGCCAGCAGAGAACTCGCTGAGAAAACTAATGCCGTCGATCCATGTAAGCAATTTCTTTAATAATATATATATATATATATATGTGTGTGTGTGTGTATTTTTTGATACAAATTAAAACTAATTAAACAGAGCACAAGTTTCTGCAATTTGGTATATATCATCCATTTTTTTTATATATAAATTAACAACAAAATAAAGAAATTAAAAGACGGGGATGCGATGGACTCCAACCTAGAACCTCTGGCAGTAACCATATTGCACACTACCGTTAGGCCAACACATGTGGCGCACATTTTTTCTGAAAAGTACATGCAATATATGTTTAATATATTGTTCTGAAAATGTCGAAATTATAAATATAATATTGTGGTAATAATTGATTGTATTCCTTGATATAATATATTGATTACTTGAACACAGCTGAGAAAACCCAAGGAGATGTTGCCAAAGACCAATATGGATATGGAGGTTATCCCGGCGGCGGATATCCCGGCGGAGGTTATCCCGGCGGAGGTTATCCTGGCGGCGGATATCCCGGCGGAGGTTATCCCGGCGGCGGATATCCCGGCGGCGGAAATGGTGGAGGTTTTCCGGGCGGCGGAAACGGCCCGCGCGGATATGGATCAGGTTCTCTCCCCCAGCCGATCCCCGGACATGGAGGTGGCGGCGGAAATTGAGGTTTTCCCGGCGGTTGGTATATATAATTAAGCCTAAGATGTAATGAATAAAATGCATGCTTGGACGTGCATACATGCTCGTGGTGTGCCGGTTTTACTTGTTATATATATTATGATATTATGATGATGTAACCGTCTGATTTATGTAATTTTGCTTACGCTAATACATCAACTTTTAAGTATTTTTAGTTTTGCATATAAATTGAAAATTTGGGTAAAATGATACATACCTATTTTGAAAGATAAAACGTACAAAATACCCATCTTTTATAGCAGATAGGATCCTCTGTCCCACAATTTAGGGTGTACCACCGTGTACCACTCTTAATTTGTCTATTTTATAACTATTTGTTGTAAAAATAAAAAATATTATTATCTTATGAACTCTAATTAATATTTATAACTAAAAATTGAAATTTTAAAAAAATATATACCACCCTAACTTTGAATTAATTAACCCAAATAATTAATTATTAATTCAAATAATTATAAACCCTAATTGGATGATTGAACCCTTGTTAATTATCTTTTTATTATATTAAAGCATAATAAATTAAAATTGAAGAAAATATAATTAAAAATTATAATAAATTAAGAGTGATACACGGTCGTACACACTAAATTGTGGAACAGAGGATCCTATGTGATTCTCAACTTGTAATCGATAATTGTCGAGTATTAGTGTATTTTCTAAGAATCTTGGAAGAAAATGGTGGCTGTGAGCCAGTGAGTATCTCTAAATTCAAAATCCCGCTTTTAATTAAATACCCGATTGCTTCGACAATTTAATTTACTACGTTTGGCTCAAAAGAAAACCATACAAGGTGATCCAAATTCTAGTTTTAGCTATATATTACGCCATGTTCGATTACAATTATAATCTTCCAAATAAGAAATTTCGACCTGTTTATGAATATTCATCGGTTCAATGGAAAGATCGAGAATCCGAATATAGGAAAAATCTTGGGCTTCTCAAACTCATTGATTGTTCAAGCCAGCCGAAACATTCCAAAAATCATTTTTCAGTATGCTTTGGATTAATTTCCTTAAACCTATAACATCAAAATCAAATGATACTCATTTGTTTCATTACAAATATTTCACTTTTCATAATGGGATGTATGTAATACCCGGTAATATTTTATGATTATAATGTTATTATATTTTTTAGATGTTGTTCATTCGGTAAACAAATTTTAAATAAATAAGTTATTAGTATATCGTATGATCGTATCGAATTTTGTCAATTTCGATATATCGGTTACTTTGATATACCGTGAAAGTATGGTATACTGTGAAAGTAAGTATACTGAGTTATACCAAAACAAAGGTACGGTAAGGTATATATTAGTGCATTTTCCGTACCGTAATTAAGGTATAACAAATATAGGTATACCGTAGGTAAATATAAGATATAATGTCATTGTTTGACAAGTCGAGAACGACCAAACCGTGTAATTGTGCCAGGCTTGTGGGTAATTCACCGGAGAATCGGTTGTGTGATAGATCAAGACATTCCAACATCTCCATCTCACCAATATCTTGATTTATATTTCCCGACAAACTATTCCTTGATAGGGAAATTAATCCAAGCAAAGAGCCGAAAGAGCGAGAAATTTCACCTGAAAATTTGTTGTCTGCCAAATTGAGAAAGATTATGTCACGACCGGCCTTAATTAAGGATAATTAATCCGGGAAAACCATGACTGGGGAAGGGAAATTACGAAGCGGGTTTAGAAAGGGGCGCATAAAAGAATACTCAAAGAGCTTGAATACGCGTGAAATATTCCTTAAAAGGAAAAAGGCATAGTTCGCATAAAAAGGGTACTCAAAGAACTTGTATACGCGTTATATTCCTTAAAAGGAAAAAGGCATCGTTAGGGGCTTCGCTAAAACATTATCAGAGTTTGCAACGGAAGGCGTAACTGAAATAATCAGTGTTTACAGCGGAATGCATAACTGAGATACATGTATGAAGACATGTATCCTTTCTGAGCCTACTTTAAGTTCGACAAAAACTCCACTCAGCAACAACACTTCATCGCCCATCACAGCTCAACCTGCACAAACATAAACATCGAAGGGCTAAGTACAAGAGTACTTAGTGGGCAGTTGCCAAGCATAACATAACATCAACAACATCGCATAAGAGGCATAAGTTTATTTCAAATCCTTTGCTCTTTAAACATTTCCAAATTCATAAACAGCATGAGCGCATTCTTCATCATTAACAATCATAAACACGCATCGTGTCGTGGAGAAGGCCTTCCCCAACGAACACGGGCATCGCACCGTGAGAGGGGGCCTCCCTCAGCGGTCACGGCATCGTACTATTGAGGGAGGCCTCCCCCAATAGACGCTGTAACACTGGCATACTGGCATCGCGCCGCGAGAGAGGCCTCTCTCAGCGGACACGGGCATCGCGCCGTGAGGAAGGCCCTCCTCAACGGACACGGCATCGTACTGTTGTGGGAGGCCTCCCCCAACAGACGCAAGCATCAAACATAAGCATAAACTTATCAGCGTAAAGCATTCAAGCGTAAATAAGTGTAATCAAGCGTAAATTACATAGGGCGTAAATAGTATAACAGCATAGCGTAAATCATTTAACGTGCAGCATAATAAAGCTTAACTCATTTAAGCGTAATAAAGCATACCATACTTGAAGATCCAATTTGCATTTTAAAGCATAACATTTGCATAGCATTTTATTTACGCGTAAGGAATTGCCCACCTGATAGCAAGGTTTTGTTAAGGTACTGTGACTCCTTGAGTAATTCTTACTCTCTCGCTTGACCTTAATCACGAGAATGTAAAATAAGACATTGCCTCGAGGAAAATTCTCAATTAATGAGAAAGCGTAAAATAAATATGCATGACTCTCTTATGCATAATTTATTATTTCGGCTTAATAATCAGGGAATTTCTATTGTTAATCCAGGCTATCGGATTTAAACAAAAGCTAAGTCTCGTCTCATGAAGCCGGATAATTAACTAAAATTAATCCGTTCTCTTCAGGGTGTTCTAATCCGTCGATTAAATAAATCCCACTCCTCGTAGTCGATAGAAAATAATTAAATACTTCAGCTTATTCGCTTTATAAACTCATAATCAACCGGGCTTAATAATGAGAATTTGAAATGTTATGAGTTCGAATAATTAAAAGGCTCAACATAAGGTAGCCCAATAATTAATTAAGTAGAAATGGGCCTGGATAGCTAAAATGAAAGGTCCAATTGAAATAATTCATTGGGCTTAGTAATTAAATAAATCTTGGCCCAAATGATTAAATAATGAATAGTTGGGCTCAAATAAATAAATCATGTAAGGCCCAACTAAATAAAATTTCAGTCCATAATTTAAAATTAGCCCAAGAATAGAATGAATTATTCTGAGCTTAAAATTAAATAAAACTCGGCTCAGTTGATATGATACAGCAGCCCAAAGAATTAAAAGACAAAGCCCAATTCCTTAAATTAATTCAAGCCCAATAAAAATAATGAGAAGAGCCAATTAAATAAAAGACTGGCCCAATTCGAATTTAAATATGAAAGCCCAAGCAATTAAAATTGGAAGCCCAATTTCATTAAAAATAAGCTCAAAATTTCGGCCCACATAAATTAGAGGAAAGCCCAAACAATTAAAATTAATCAAGCCCAAAGAATTAAATGAAAAGGCCCAAATCAAGCCCACTCTATCTCTCTCTTTCTAAACTCTCGATCTCTCTCTCATTCTCAAGGGGACCGCTCTTCCTTCTTCTTCAAAGCCGATCTCTCTCTCGCTCAAAATCCAATCGATCTCTCTCTCTCGATTCACGGCTGCCTCGTGAGCTCCGCCGCTGCTCCTGCTGTGAATCCGACGGTCGGCCGCCGTTCTCAGCTTCACGATCCCTCTCCTCTCTCAAAAACTCGAACCAGACGCCGCCCAGCCCCTTCCTCTCCAGCCTGTTCGCTCGGCTCCTCTCAAAATCCGGTCGGTTCCGCCTACTCCGGCCGTCCAGCCATCGTCTGCTATCACCGGCGTCATTCTTCTATGCGTCTATTCCAGCGCCGCCCTTTCCTCTTCATCGCAGAGCCCTAATCGTCAAATACCAGGTCGCTGCTGCGGCCGCATCCTCGTCCGAAATCCGACGGGCTGCTGTCGTCTGGGAGCGGCGCTGCTCCGGCCTCCTCCTCTCCAGTCGTTCAGCCGCCATTTACTTCGTCCTGCGTCGGCTGCCGACGCGTCTGGTCCTAACGCCGCCCTATCTCTTTTCTATTTCTCACGCGACGACCCAATCGAGTCCTGAATCCTGGAAATCTTTGCCGCCGCCGACTCCTTGTCTGAATCCGGCGAGCGACCGCTGCTGCTGCGCACGGGTCTCAGCTCGTCGCCGGGCAGCTGCTGTTCGGGGCTCTGATGAGATTGGGCGAGTTCGCCCTGTCCCGACCGTCGTCGTCATCATCGGGCAGTCAGCCCTTCTCTCCTTTAAAGCTAAGTAACTCCCTCATTTCGACTTAAACGATTCGTAAATGAGAACTGGACGAGGTGTAATCTCTCTTTGTTTTGCTTACATCTCAATTTGTGCTCGATTAAAACTACATAAGACTGTCACTTGCTCAATCGCATAGTTGGGTGTTTACTAAGTTCAAGATGTCTATAAGGTCTTCTATAATTAAAACTGAAACTGATCGTGCTCATGCTTTAATATGAATGCTTACTGGAATGGTATTTGAAATAGAATCAATACCTTGAAATGTGTTGTTGGTTAAATATTGTTGTTTGTTGAACTGGAGTAACTGAACTTAAGGTTCCTGGCAAAGAGGAAATGAATGATTCTTGTGTTAATGCAGGTGCTAATCAAATGGAATGAAATCATTGAAGCCCAGCCTTACCTTGTGAGCTTAGGCTGAATGAGCTGGGCTATTCTTTGATTCTCTTTTGGATGAGATGAGTTGAGAGTGAAAACTGTATTTGTTGGCTGATTGCATTTGTTGGGTGGGGAGCAAAGGGTGGTGGCTGATAGTATAAAGGGAATGAATAATTGAGTGGAGTTGGTGGAGTGGAGTTGGTGATTGAAGAGCTTTTGCTTTTGCTAATTGATTTGGTTGTCTTCTTGATTGATTATGCTATGTATGAAAGAGGCTTATGATGTTACTCATGTGGTCAACGTATATACATGCTTCATGCTTGAGGTCTAAATTATGCTATGGTATGTTGATAGTGTAGGAGACATTAGGGAGTGGAAAGAATAATGATGATTGTAAAGTATTGAAGTTACTAATAAAAAAAATCATCTAGCTTGATTAATATTAATTAATCAAGTATTTGTAAAACTAATATTGGTTTCTACTAAATAACGACGCTTCGTTATAGCTCTCTACGAATTAAATATCTAATTTAACTCGTTCTTATGATTCGGAATTAGATCACGACTTCCAAGTAAATAATAGAAATAATATTTCTATCGCATATAAATTAATAACTTGACTTTGCTAAGTCAGTTATTAAACTGGATAATAAATTATTGAATGGCTCAATAATTCTCGTCACGTTTTTCTCATACGTTATAAAAGTATAAAGCTAAATAATAACTCCGTCTCTGAAAAAAAAATCAGGACCATAAACTGGATTCATATATAACTGGCAACTGGGTTTCATTTACTAAAAGATGTGATATTAATTATCGCGATACCATATTAAATAAAAATAAAAATGCGGGTCATTACAGATTAAGAGGGTATTTGGCTGAGCTTATAAGCTCTTCAAAACACTTTATAAGCTGTTTAAGAGCTTATAAGCTCCTTCAAAGTATTTGGCAAAATAAGCTCCGCAACAACTTATAAGCTCCAAGAGCTCCAAAAAATAAGTTTCTCTACCCCAACTTATTTTTTTATAATCTCATATGCAACAATCTTTTTACAAATATTTTTTAACTATAATTTATTATTTTCATCATATATCATTTAAGTTCATTTTTCTTCGATTTTCTCTCTCTAACAAAAAAATTATCTCTCTAACTTATAAGCTCAATTATCCCAACACTTTGATGGAAGTGGATGAGAGATTAGGAACAGATCCACTAATTTGATTGTCAGAAAGAAATAAGGCGTCTAACGAAGGGAATACAGTCCACAACCATGCTGGGGCTTCATCTCTTATGCCAGCTCTAGAGAGATCAAGGCCTAACAAATTCCTCCGAGTCTGGATCCATTTTGGGAAAGATGGGCCCACATTTTGGGAAATTGTTTGAAGATAATTCATGATAAGTTAATGTAGAAATTCATGTGGTTTTAAATGACACTTGTATAGAAACAAACTAGTGAAGTGAAGTGTGACCAAGTCATCATCGCAAAAAATATATTTAGAAATTGTTTGAAAACAATTCATTGTAAGTTAACGTAGAAATTGTGGTTTTAAATGACCTGATAATTTTCCAACATAGAAACAAACTAGTCACGTGAAGTGTGACCAAGTCATAAAATGATGAGTCATGATAATTTGCCGTAAACATAGGGTCAAAATTATTGACAAAATAGACTAAATAGTAAAGCAACGTTTGACTAAATTATACTAATCACTAAAAATCTAGATAATACATTGAAAGTTAATTCATGAGGATTGCACATAGATATATTTCTCATCAATTAAAAGACGAAGTAAACACTTGAAAACATTTAAACCTAGAGCTTAAAGATTTTCTGTTATTATTTTTTTGGGGTTGAGTATTGGTTATACTCAAATATATATTGTCATTGTGTAGACAATTCTTGAAGTATCTTCGGATGTTCATTCTGGACCTGGTACTTTGGCTAATAGAGTCCAACGCGAGTTTCCAGCAGCATTGTGAAGATAACATAGAAGTGAAGTGTGACCAAGTCATTATCGCAAACAATATATATATATATATATATATATATAGGGGAGGGATCCATAAAGAATAACCCCTAAGTAAAGAATAGAGAATAATCCTAAGCCTTAAGATCTACCTAATCTAACGGTAGATAAAAAGTCGAATAATAATTAAAAAAAAACATAAATAAAGAGATTTTGAATACGGAAGGACAATTTGGGGTATTTACCACGATGGTAAATCTGATAGGTCCGATAATTACTCGACCATATCCTCACCGTTTCAACTTCTCTAGTCTAGGGTTTTCCGAACAACAAAATCATTGACTCCAAAAATTCTCCAGCGTGTTCGAAGAGGAAATAGGAGAAATCTCGATTTATCAGCAAGTTTTACAATCGCCACCGCGCCGCCTCCCCAATTCCTTCTCCCTGTTCGGCGGGTCTGCCACAACTTGCCGCATCCCCTCTCGCCGTCGATAACAGCGGTGAATGGCAGCGTCCGCCACTCCCTCGTCGGTGCAGTGCAACCCAGTAGATCGGACCGTTGCTCTGGTCACCGACATCTTCTCCGTCTGACGAATCTATAGTTAGTCGAAGATTAGCGAGTAGAGGTGTATCCACAAAGACGTTCTCTTTAGTAAGTCTGCGATTCTTAAGAATGTTTTACTGAATATTTTATTTTTTGAATGAATATATGTCTTCTGCTATTCATATCTTCTCTCTTTTGAATTTTCTGCTAAATCTTATATATATACAAAATGGGAATTGTAAAATTTTGGTTTTACTGATATTTTGATTGGAACTGCTGAAGTTTTGCTAACATAAATGTGGAGTTTGCTGTAACTTTATGAAGAAACACAACACATCTTTCGCTACTTTATTTTACATTATTTATTCTCAATATGCTTGGATAAAAAAAACGAATTAATTGATGTTCCCAACAAGTTTATTCATTTAAAAATTATGGTTATTCATTATGTGGTGGTATATTATTCATATGTTTGCTGTATTTTAGAATTTGATTGTGAGTTGCTCTTACTGTAGATATATTTTACTCTTATTGATTTTACTGTTTGTGCCATTTTAGACTCTTGGTGCAGAAATTATTTCTTATTTTAATATGATTGTGAATTAAATATTGACGAAATTGTAAATCATCTATGATTAAATAATTATTTTTTATTTAAATGTTATTTGGTTGTAAAATTAAATTATTCAAATATAATACTAGCTTATTCACAATAAGTGTATCGTATTCAGAATGTTAAATTTGACTTGAAGCTCCCGCTATACAATTGTGGAGGTGATTAAGGAATCCAGGGAGAAGCAGACATCACAGAGGTCACCAAGCAAGAATTGGATTTACTCTTGGATGAAGAGCATCAAGAGAGGGAAAAAAATACAGCTCAATGGAATTAAGATGAAGTGTTGGATTTCTATGTCATTTATGTTTGTTCAGAAAAATTGTATTGTTATTCGACATCTTATAGTGACATATTTGTTTAATATGAATAGTGAATTGCTTTAAATTATTGTAGATTTGTATAAAAAATTTGTTTTTATTTAGAATATTTGTATTGTTATTCGACATCTTATAATGACATATTCATTAAATATGAAATATGAATCACATATTAGCTTACACATTGAAACTAATTCTTATTTTATTCATTGAATTATTGATATTATTCATTAATGTTGCATATTTCATTCGGATATCGAATCATATTTTAAAATTATACACATAATAATTTAGTGATCAAAATGACCATATTCATCGAATTATTGACTTTGTACATTATTATTGTATATTTTTGGTTCAGTCATCAAAATCATGTTTCAACATTACTCTTTCCGCATAAGCTTCATACAATTATCAATATTCTAGTAAAAAATAAAATTATTGATATTTAAGTGAGAATTGTAAACATTATTCAGAACTTATTGTGTGATATTCAGTACTGAATAATATTTATTCAGAACTTATTCGATTAATTTTCAATATTATTCAGTATAATTTTAGTGAACAAACTTTCAATGTTTGCGAATAAAGTGAATATTATTCAGAATAATTTTAGTGAATAAACTTTCAATGTTTGCGAATAAAGTGAAAAATGTACTGAATATGTTACAAAATATGAAATACAGACTCTGTCGAATTAACATTTAACTAATCTGAATAACTTAACATATTAAACTGAATAAACTTTTAAGTTGTGCGAATGACATGAACAATCTACTAAATATCTTACAAAATATGAAAAAAAAAATCAAGCAATGATGATTGAATGTTTTTTACTGGAATTATTATCACATAGAATTATTAGTTGAATTAACGAACACGTAAATGATGATTGAATGGTTTTTACTATATATTATTATCAGGATATTATTTCATTTTATAATATTAATCTTATTGAATGGATCTGTATTAACATATGACATTTATAAACTGAATAAACTTTTAATGTTTGAGAATAAAGTGGAAAATATACTACTAAATATGTTACAAAATATGAAATACAAATTCTGCTGAATGGACATTTAACTGATCTGAATAATATAACATATTGCATTTATAAACTGAATAAACTTTCAAGTTATGCGAATAATGTGAACAATCTACTGAATATGTTTCAAAACGTGAACTAAACTGAAATAATAATAGTATAATTTATAGAAAAATGATACAGAAAAATGATTAAACTAAATGATTTTAAAAATATATTTTGAACAAGCGTAAAAAAGTTACGAATATCTAAATAAAATTATCGATTTTTACTTATTGACATAAAATATTTAACATAAAAAATTTCGAATAAACACGATAAAATTTCGAACATCTACATAAAATATTTGCATTTTTTTTCTAACATATAGAATTTAATAAAAAAAATTTTGAACAAGCATAATAAAATTACAAACATCTAAATAAAATATTGAAATTTTCCTTATTGACATAAATATTTGAAATAAACGTAAAAAGAGAGGACAATTTTTTAAAATTCTACAGAATTTGATACTTAAACAATTTATTGTTGTAAAATAATTAAAAAGAAAACAAATATAGACAGAGCAAAAATAAATAAAGAGAAAAAAACCCAAAAAATAAATTAGATATGGAAAACAAAACACATATATCGAATAATCTTACTTCATTAGAAATTGTTAAATGTAATATAAAAGGGAAAAAAAATCAACAAGAATAAATATGTGGAGCATATCTTCCGGAACTAAAGAGATATGGTCAACACAATATGGAAATGGGGCGGTTATAAAAAAAGGTTAATTACCTAATTAGCCTTTATTAATATTGACGGATCACTTAAATCAATTACTAATCACCGTTAGATTTAGGAAATCCAACGGATTACATGCATTCTTCATTCTCTCTACATTTAGCATTCTTTTTTGATCCCTTCCCTATATATATATATATATATATATATATATATATATATATATATATATATATATATAGGAATTGGTTCAATTGAGATTTATATATATTTTGAGATAAATGAACATATAAGTACATTTTGATGAACTTGTCAATTAATTTTTATGAACGCGCGTTGGTCTGGGGTTCAATCCCTACAAGTGGCGTGTTTTTTAAATAAATTAAATAGATTCATATGTTCATCAGTTATATTGGTTATGTTCAAAGAATTTATTGATATGTTCATTTATCTCAAAATCTCAAAAAATTTAAAATCTCAATATAAGCTAACCCTATATATGGTGCGGTTATAGTGAGAACCACAATTATCGTGAGAACATAAGAACCAATAAAATTACTGCATCTGCTATATAAATTAATGCATCCGCTATTAAATTTAATGCATCCGAAAAAAATAATTTTTTTGCTCCCTTCAGAATTCGAACCCAGCATCTGCATCCATCCACCAAGATGATGCATCCACCGTAGATCTTGATGATCGAATGGCTTAAAATGGTTCTCCGTTCTTATTTTATTAGTGGTTCTTATTTGAACCTCTCCCTATATATATATATATATATATATATATATATATATATATATATATATAGGGGAGAGTTCAATGGAGACCACTCTCCTATATAAAGAATGAAGACCAAATCTGGTTCCTTGATCTAACTTAATCTAATGGTGGTAATTTAATTGATTAATTTTATTAATTTTCATTTATTTTATAATCAAAAGGTTAAGCATGTCATTTTCTATTTAACCCTAGTCTCACTCACTCTCTCTCATTCACGCTCTCTCTCTATCTCTCTCTCTCAATCACTCTCCCCCCTTCCCCGCCGCCTCCATCCCTGCTGCTCTGCTGCCTTCCTTCCCGCCGTCGCCGCTTCTGCTCCGCCGCCATCCCCTCCATGCTCTCTTCCACCGCCTCCCTCCCCTATCGCATCCATCTCTTCTTCCTCCTCCTGCTGCTCCGCCGGCGTCGCAGGCAGAGGGATTCTCGAGGCTGTGCTGCCCCGGCGTCGTCAGGGTGAAGCCGATGAAGACGACGATGGTAGAACGCTTGTGGTGGCGACCGTCGCGCCGTGCCGTCGCCAGATTTGCAGATCTGCATATCGTCAATGAAGTGTTCGCAGAAAATATCAATGAACATACTGATGTTCGTTAATATGTTCGTAGAAAACCAATGAACATACTGATGTTCGTCGATATGTTCGTAGAAAAACCAATGAACATACTGATATTCGTCGATATGTTCGTAGAAAAACCAATGAACATACTAATGTTCATCGAAATGTTCGTAGGAAAACAATGAACATACTAATGTTCATCTATTATGTTCATTGACGAATCAGGTCCCAGAATTGGAAGAGAGTAATTTTCGAGATTTGTTCAACCAGATGCCATAATTCGTGGATTTGAGTGGACGTTTTTGCCCTTTTTGGATTAAATAAATGTAATTAACCATTATTTAATTACATGAAAAATCAAATCAGGAAATAATCTGGATCATTGATTGGATTGAGATGAATGACCTTGATTTGGTCTTCATTCTCTATATAAGAAATGGTCTCCATTGAATGCGACCCTATATATATATATATATATATATATATATATATATATATATATATATATATATATATAGGGAAGGGATCAAAAAAGAAAGCTAAATGTAGGAAGAATAAAGAATTAATCCTATTCATTAATTCACGATGATCATACGGTCCCAATTTGGCGGATTTGATCTCTTTATTTTAGGCGATAAGGATTATAATGTAATTCTCTTATTCAATCTAACGTGTTATTCCTATATTTAAGTCAAACATGATTAGTTTATTTTTGGAAGATATCATGCATGCCTATCATTACGTTTTTAATTGTTTGTTATTTTTTTTTCATTCAACATACTTTTTCATTAGTAATAAATTTAATTTCAACAATTCTGCAATTCTTTTTTTTTTACTAATATTTCGCTTATTTGTTTTAATCCGTAAAACATTGTTTTTTATTCATCCAAATTTTCTTTTTCTTCAAATAATTTTAATGTGTAATCACAAACTAATAAAATCTTCCCCTAATTTATATATATATTTATCCATTAATTAATTATGCATGCAGAATTTAAGTCCTAATCGCTAAAATAAAATTAGTAATTTATGTAGCATTTTATTTTTCTTATTAGTGTGTTTGTACCATATTAACTTTTTCATTAGTATGTTTGTGTATCAAGAGTTATTTCAAAACTTGTAAATATTAATTTTCGTTCTTTATGCAATAAATAATACTAATTGTATTGTATTGTTCAAAATGTACCCAAATAAAATAAGAATTATTTTTTAGAATAAGGATATTAATTTGCTGAATAATTTTCTTTGTGCGATAAACAAAAATTATACATTATAGAATATTGTTCTAAATGTACCTAAATAAGAATTATATTTTTGCAAATAAGGATAGTAATTTGTTGAATAATTTTGTACGATAAACAATAATTATATTCTATTTGAATATTGTTAAAAAAGGTACCGAATAAGAATTATATTTTTGCGAATAAGAATAGTAATTTGTTGAATAACTTTCTTGTTATGATAAACAATAATTATATTCTATTTGAATATTGTTCAAAACGTATCAAATAAGAATTATATTTTTGTGAATATGGATATTAATGTGTTGAATTACGTAATCGTGACTCATAAATTGTGAATAAGAAAAATAATTTGTTGAATAAAGTAGTATTATTCATGAATATATCGTATTTGAATATTGTTCGAGACGTATCGAATAAAAATCGTATTTATGTGAATAAATTGTTTCTACCTCAAATTTAATTATATAAATAATAAATAAACAAACATGACATTACCACACATAATTTATATACATTATAGAATTATTAAATGAATAAAGATCAAATTTATTTGAATAAACTACAAAAGTTAATGAATAATAATTCAATGAAAATGTCACTATAAGATGTCGAATAACAATAAAAATTGTATGAATAAAAATAAATATTATACAAATCTACAACAATTTTAAAACAATCCACTATTCATATTAAATGAATACATCACTATAAAATGTCGAATAACAATACAAATTTTCTGAATAAAAACAAATGATATACAAATCCAACACTCTATCTTAATTCTATCGAGGCATGTTTTCTTTTTTTTCTCTCGTAATGCTCTTCGTCCAAGAGAAACACCAATTATTGCTTGGTGACCTCAGTGATGTATGCTTTCTCCCATGCTTCCTTAATCAGCTCCACCATTGTAGTGGGAGATTCAAATCTGAAAATACAAGACCACCAAATACTTTATAAACTATACTGAATAACCGTTATAAGTATCCTGAAGTCAAGTTCAATAAACCAATTATTACCGAATAAGTTATAAAAATAGATTAACATTATTAAAATTCTACTAGATAATTGTTATTTTGTCTATATTAATCAAAACGGTCTATTTTAACTGAATAAATCTAAAAGTATTTTGAACAACTATGAAACGATACTGAACAACTAATTAAATCTATTCAATATCAATTAATATATTATAAATAACATCACAGACTAACTAAAAATGTATACAAAGTTACAGAACAACACTCACAACCTTTATGCATCTATCTCTGCAAATTTCAATAAAACAAATTTATAAATGCATCGAATTTCCATTAATGATTCAGAAACTAACTGAAGATCATACAAATATCCAAAATAACGTTTACAAACAATTTCTAATTGAATTAAAAATATAATATTCCGAATAAGCTAATATTGTATTTGAATAAGTTTTCATTTTTCACCAAATAACATATAAATCGAACAATCATTATTCAGTCATTAATGGATTCTAAAAATTCTTGAATATGTATTTCATAATCTTATTAACCAATAATTCCCATTGAGAGAGGCGAGATTTGCAGCGGTTTTTCTAAAAGAGTCAATCGTATTCTGCAAAAAATGAGAAAGAAACCCTTACCTATTGTGCGCCGCTGCCCAGAAGTTAGGCGGTGAATGAAAAGGAAAAATAGGGATAATTGTTTACTCTTATGTAGAAAAGTGATGGAAGATTTGTCAACCGTCGGAGAAAATCGATTGAAGGAGATGAAACGAGTAGTGATGATAAATGGTTGAAAAGTAGGGTTAATGTTGGTGGGTAACTCCTTAATTAATGGAGTAAATTTTGGTATAGTTGTTCAGCAAAAAAAAGCCGGTGCCAATTATGCCCCTCATGGAATTTACATCCAATTTTTCGGCCCTTTCTTTAAATTATAAAACTGAAATTATAAAAGTCAAAATATGATCTTGACCGTCTATTTCTATTAAATTAGTGGTTAGGATCTATTCTTTAATCTTTACTCTAAAGGGATTCTTTATAGATCTCAACCCTATATATATATATATATATATATATATATATATATATATAGGGAAGGACTAAAATAAGAGCATTTCTTAAGATATAAAATAAGAATCATTTTCAGCCCTTAGATCATCAAGATCTACTGTTGATTCGTAATCCTGTTGGATGGATTTATGGTCCTGAGTTCGAATCCCAAAGGTAGCAAAAATTTATTTTTCACAATTCATACCTTTATACAGCGAATTCATATGTGTTCTATATAAAATTCATACATTAAAAATTGCACTTATTTCTTATTTTAAGATGTGCTTTCACGGTAGCCCACCCCTATATATATATATATATATAAATTGTTTGAAGATAACATAGAAATTGTGGTTTTAAATGATAATTTTGGTTTTTCCCATGATCTTCAAAATTTTAAAAAAATATACCACCTTTTGTTTTTTATGATTTTTCCCACGGGCATAAATACCTCTAAATAAAAGTTGATTTTAGGGCTTTTGACTTAAATTTTTTGATACTGAAGTGTGAGAGATTTTGCGATTAGGTATCAAAGCTAAGTCAAAAGCCCTAAAATCAGCTTCGATTTGTGATGAAGTGTGACTGATAAGTAATAGTAAATAAATTGAGGGAGTCATCTGCAATTCAAGGCTGCGGAGGGATATTGGAAATGCAAAGTTGTTCAGCTGAAGAAAAAGAGCTAAGTGGAAGTAATAACTAATTGCAGAAGCTGGCCATCCTCTTCACTTCATGCAACATTTCCAGATCTTGATCTACGACTTAGATTACCTCTTCTTAGTTGTATAAATTCTTTATTTTCAGTTTTTTGGTCTTAGTTTGATAGTTCATAGCATCTCATATAAACTCTTGTGTCTTTGAGCTGAGATTCATAACATAAATAAAGAAATTTACTGATCGCATCACGGTGAACTCGAATCCAGAACCTCAGGCCTTAGACATTAACCACCTACCGCACACGCACATCATATTCTTTGATGTTGAAGCTTAAATTCATTAAGTAGACACATATATGTCATGCACAATAAATTATATATGACACCCCACTTATGATCACTGGGATCAAGATGCAGTACTAGTATAGACTTTTGGATTAACTAATTTTAAATAGGGATATTTACAGTAAAATACATATATTTTCAACAAATTATAGTTTTTCCCATGATCTTCAAAATTTGAAAAAAAAAATACACTACTTTTTTATTTTTTTTATGATTTTTCCCACAGGTCTAAATACTCCAAATAAAAGTTGATTCTAGGGCTTTTGACTTAGTTTTTTAATACGTAAGCGTGAGAGATTTTCAATTCTCAGATACATTAGCTTTATTATGTCACTTTTATTATCCCTCACGCTTAGGTATAAAAAAAAATCTAAGTTAAAAGACCTAAAATCAGTTTTGATTTGGGGGTATTTCACACCCGTGGGAAAAATCAGAAAAAATCGAAAGATTGTGTATTTTTTTCAAATTTTAAAGGTCATTGAAAAAATTCAGAATTTGTTGAAAATTCGTGTATTTTACGGCAAATATCCCTTTTAAATAATTGGTCGCGCTTCACTTTCTTATTTTGTCTTTTAAGTTGACTTGCAAGTAAACGAAGCAAGTCGGATTGTTTTTATATAATCATCTTAAAAGTGACATTTGCAATGTGAGGAAAGAGGTATGTTTTGGCCTATTTATCACTCCATGTAATAAACACATTTACTGCTCAAGATTTGTCTATAAATACAGGATCTATCCCACCAACATTTATCATCCTAAAACAAAAACACAACTATTTCGCAACTCGAAGAAAAATGAGTTCCAAACTGATTGTTCTTCTCGGCCTTTTAGCTCTTCTAGTTTCTTCAGAAGTAGCTTCAGCCAGCAGAGGACTCGCTGAGAAAACTAATGCCGTCGATCCATGTAAGCAGCAATTTCTTCAATAATATATATATGTGTGTATTTTTTGATAAAAATTAAAACTAATTAAACAGAGCACAAGTTTCCGCCGCGATGCGATGGACTCGAACCTAAAACCTCTGGTCTTGGCATTAACCATATTGCACACTACCGTTAGGCCAACACATGTGGCGCACATTTTTTCTAAAAAGTACATGCAATATATGTTTAATATATTGTTCTGAAAATGTCGAAATTATAAATATAATATTGATTGCTTGATCACATGTGCACAACATGTTGTGGTAATAATTGATTGTATTCCTTGATATAATATATTGATTACTTGAACACAGCTGAGAAAACCAACGGAGATGTTGCCAAAGACCAATATGGATATGGAGGTTATCCCGGCGGAGGTTATCCCGGCGGAGGTTATCCCCGCGGCGGATATCCCGGCGGAGGTTATCCCGGCGGAGGTTATCCCCGCGGCGGATATCCCGGCGGAGGTTATCCCGGCGGAGGTTATCCCGGCGGCGGATATCCCGGCGGAGGTTATCCCGGCGGCGGAAATGGTGGAGGAATTCCGCGCGGATACGGATCAGGTTCTCTCCCCAAGGCGATACCCAGTTACGGATCAGGTTCTCTCCCCCAGCCGGGCCCCGGACATGGAGGTGGCGGCGGAAATTGAGGTTTTCCCGGCGGTTGCTATATATAATTAAGCCTAAGATGTAATGAATAAAATGCATGCTTGGACGTGCATACATGCTCGTGGTGTGCCGGTTTTACTTGTTATATATATTATGATATTATGATGATGTAACCGTCTGATTTATGTAATTTTTGCTTACGCTAATACACCAACTTTTAAGTATTTTTAGTTTTGCATATAAATTGAAAATTGGGGTAAAATGATACATACCTATTTTGAAAGATAAAACGTACAAAATACCCTTCTTTTATTTTGAAAGATGAAACGTACAAAATACCCATCGTTTATAGCAGATAGGATCCTCTCTCCCACAATTTAGGGTGTACCACTCTTAAGTTATCTATTTTATAATTATTTGTTGTAAAAATAAAATATATTATTTATAACTAAAAATTGAAATTTTAAAAAATTATATACCCTAATTTTGAATTAATTAACCCAAATAATCAATTATTAATTCAAATAAATATAAAAAAATAATTATAAACCCTAATTGGATGAGTGAACCCTTGTTAATTATCTTCTTATTATATTAAAGCATAATAAATTAAAATTGAAGAAAATATAATTAAAAATTATAATAAATTAAGAGTGATACACGGTCGTACACACTAAATTGTGGAACAGAGGATCCTATGTGATTCTCAACTTGTAATCGACAATTGTCGAGTATTAGTGTATTTTCTAAGAATCTTGGAAGAAAATGGTGGCTGTGAGCCTGTGAGTATCTCTAAATTCAAAATCCCACTTTTAATTAAATACCTGATTGCTTCGACAATTTAATTTACTACGTTTGGCTCAAAAGAATACCATACAAGGTGATCAAAATTCTAGTTTTAGCTATATATTACGCCATGTTCGATTACAATTATAATCTTCCAAATAAGAAATTTCGACCTGTCTATGAATATTCATCGGTTCAATGGAAAAATCGAGAATCGGAATATAGGAAAAATCTTGGGCTTCTCAAACTCAATGATTGCTCAAGCAATAGATTGAGCCGAAACATTCCAAAATAATTTTTAATTCAGTAAGCTTTGGATTAATTTCCTTAAACCTATAACATCAAAATCAAATGATACTCCCTTCGTTCCATTACAAATGTCTCACTTTTCATAATGGGATGTATGTAATACCCGGTAATATTTTATGATTATAATGTTATTATATTTTTAGATGTTTTTTTTTTTTTTTTTGATCGGGCAAAGTCATGTTAGATGTTAGTAATTAGTTCCCCATCCACTCCAAGAACCACCTTATCTCTCCATTCACCAAATCCACCTTATATCTCCAATCTCCAATTCGCTCCCAAGAGGGATCGAACCCGGGTCACTTCACTTAAGTGAGGACCCGGGTATATCGTATGATCGTATCGAATTTTGTCAATTTCGATATATCGGTTACTTTGATATACCGTGAAAGTATGGTATACTATGAAAGTAAGTATACCGCGAGTTATACCAAAACAAAGGTACGGTAAGGTATAATACGTATTAGTGCATTCTCCGTACTGTAATTAATGTATAACAAATTGAGGTATATCGTAGGTAAATATAAGGTATAATGTATGAAGAATTTAATAAGGTATACCGTACCGTTCCACCCCAATTGTCACTATCAATTGCTTATTTTGAATAATTCATAATGGAATCAAAGAAGATTAGGTAACCAATTTAACATTTTAATTAATAACAGAAAATCTTTAAGCTCTAGGTTTAAATGTTTTCAAGTGCAATCCTCATGAATTAACTTTTAGTCTATTTTGTCATTTTCTCATTAATTGTGACCCAATGTTTACGGCATATTATCATGACTCGTCATTTTATGACTTTGTCACACTTCACTTGACTAGTTTGTTTCTATGTTGGAAAATTATCAGGTCATTTAAAACCACAATTTCTACATTAATTTATCATGAATTATCTTCAAACAATTTATATATATATATATATATATATATAGGGAAGGGATCAATAAAGAATGCTAAATGTAGAAGGAAACAACGAAGGCTGAACAACTCAATACATTTACTGAATAAATCACGCGAGCGCATGAACGAAAAATGTACGTGTTTATTCAGTAAAATAACTATTCATGCGGTCTCGTGATTTATTCGGTAAATTTATTGACTTATTCCGAACGAAATATAGTTACTTCTTCATAGATTCCAACCTTATATATATATACTCCAAATTTCAATTGAGAAGCTCAAATGTGTTGAGAAGTGAGAAGGAATTTACAAGTTAGTACATTTTGATGAACTTTACTGTAAATTCTTATGAACTTGCGGTTGATCTGGGGTTCAATTCTTGGTTGTAGCATCTTTTTTAACAAATTAAATAGATTTGTGGGTTCGTCAGTTATATTGAAAAGTTCAAAGAATTTATTGAAAAGTTCATTAATTTTATTTACAGCTTCTCACTAGAATTGAACCCTATATATATATATATAGGAAGATAGGAAGAGGTTCTAATAAAAACCTCTGTTAAAATGAGAACTAGGAACCTAATATCAGCCCTTTATTTTCATTAATATACGGTTTAGATTTAATTGCTTAATATCAATTCATTTATTACTATATTATGCGTATAAGGTTATTAATGTAATTTTTGATAATTCTTTATACGATAGTGGCCGAGAATTGAGGGATTGCTTTTATTTTATTTTTATTATTCCAATTGATTTGTTAGTGACCTTATTTTGTTTGTTTCCATAGATATATATGGTCACACATTGAATACACAATTTGTTTTCAAGATGAACTATTTCATATGATTTGTATTTTGTTTTTCAAACATTCGATTATTTGGTGAAAATAAACTCAAATAGTTTAATTTCTGTTTTTAGTATAATACTCCCTCCGTCCCACTCCAATAGGCTCAGTTTCCTTTTTGGGTTGTCCCACTCCAATAGGCTCAGTTTTCTTTTTAGGTAAAAAATTGTACTTAATTGGTGTGGACCACACCACTTTACTACCACTTTCCTACTAAAAAGTAAGTTTTCTTAATCTCCGTGCCCAAATGAAGTGAGCCTATTGGAGTGGGACGGAGGGAGTAATAATTAGATTTTTAGTGAAGAATTAAAATATAATAATAACTAATTTTTTAATTAACAATAAACTGATATTAATTTACACCGTGTGCAACTCAAATATACATTGTGTACAATTCCAATATACATCGTGTGCAACTTCAATATACGTTATGTGCAACTCCAATATACTTTATATCCAATATATATCGTGTGAAATTTCAATATAAGTCGTGTGCAACTCTAATATGCCTCGTGTGCAACTCCAATATATGTCGTGTGCAACTCCAATATACGTCGTGTGCAACTCCAATATACTTCGTGTGCAACTCCAATATATCCTCGTGTGCAACTCCAATATACGTCGTGTGCAACTCCAATATACGTAATATCAAATATACTTTATATGCAATTTTAATATAGGTCGTGTACATCTTAAATAGGTTAGTTACTTTTTTCTTTATTTTTTATTCAATCTACTTTCTTTTGTTATTTTTTTCTTTTATTTTTTTATTTAATTCAATCAAAAAGCAAATTATAATTAATCTATTAAACATTTATTAAATTTAAAAATTTTAAAAAAATTATGAAAAAATTATTCAAATTTTTGTCTCATTTATTTACTTGCACAGATGAATCAATTAAAAACCTTTATAAAATTAGATTGCATACATTAGTAAAATAGATTCTTTCGTACCTAATTTCCGTCATCATTGCAATAGATTATGGTATAGATGCACGTGACATTTTTACCCTTTTCCTATAATGAAGAGAATTTTGCTTAATCCGTGTGAAATGAAAAGATTTAATCCTGACAGTTAATTTTGATCTTATCGACGATGTATAATGGTTTTTAGTTTTAATTTTAAGGGCGGTTTCTATATTAACCCAACCCTCTATATATATATATATATATATATATAGATATATATATATATATATATATATTTTGCGATGATGTAGGAAAATTATTAGGTCATCTAAAACCACATGAATTTCTACATTAACTTATCATGAATTATCTTCAAACTTCACTTCACTAGTTTGTTTCTATATAAGTAGGAAAATTATTAGGTCATCTAAAACCACATGAATTTCTACATTAACTTATCATGAATTATCTTCAAACAATTTCTATATTATTTTTTGCGATGATACCTTAGTCACGCTTCACTTTCTTGTTTTGTCTTTCAAGTTGACTTGTCGAAGCAAGTCTGTTTAATTTCATTGTTAGGAATTGTATCATTTTTATATATTGAGTTTGAAAGTGACAGTTTGAAAGTATGTTTTGTCCTATTTAAACCATCCAACTTGAGACTATGGAGTATCCCACAAACATATATCTCTTTCTCTTCCACACATCAAAATATACAGAAAGGATGATTTCTGATAAAGGAATATCAATCAAATTTCTTCTTTTTCTTCTACTTTGTGTCTCTGTTTCAGGAGAAGTGAGATGCATTGAAAGGGAGAGAGAAGCTCTTCTAAGCTTCAAGAATGGCCTCATCGATGACTATGGCGTTCTCTCGTCATGGCGAAGTGACGAATGCTGCAAATGGTATGGTGTTGAGTGCAGTAACACCACAGGCCATGTCATAGCTCTTCATCTTGATGGCTATTATAAAGGTGCATTGCGAGGTAAGGTTGGTTCTTCCTTGCTCGAGTTGCATCATTTAAACTATCTTGACCTCAGTTACAATGATTTTGGAGGCTATTCAATCCCAGAATTCATAGGTTCCATGAAACAGTTACAATATCTGTATCTCATGTATTCTCACTTTTCTGGGATCATTCCTCCTCAGATTGGTAACCTTACTAACTTGCGGTTACTCGGTCTCAGTTGGAATGATTTTGGAGGCAATCCAATCCCGGAATTCGTTTATTCCATGAAACAATTACAACACTTGTATCTCAAGTATGCTCACTTTTCTGGGATCATTCCTCCTCAGATTGGTAACCTTACCAACCTACTCTCACTTGATCTCTCATTCAACTCTTTGACGACTGAGAATCTCGTTTGGCTTTCGAATCTCTCTTTGTTGTCTTATCTTCATTTGAGCCAAATCGACTTAAGTCACCCCAACTCGCTGCAACATATCTCAAGTCTTCATTTCCTATATGAATTGCACTTGTATTCTTGTGGCCTCAAGGGGACTGTTCCTTCTCAGATAGGTAACCTTACCAACCTACGCTCACTTGATCTCTCACATAACTCTTTGACGACTGAGAATCTCGATTGGCTTTCAAATCTCTCTTTGTTGTCTTACCTTGATTTGAGTCAAATCGACTTAAGTCACACCAACTGGCTGCTGCACATCCCAAGTCTTCGTTCCCTAAATGAATTGTACTTGAATTCTTGTAACCTCACTTCTTCCTCATCTTTTCTTAATTCTTCTTCCAAATCTCATCTTTCTATCCTTGGTGTGTCTGATAATAACCTCACTTCTTCCTCTTTCGATTGGTTATCAAACATAACTACAAGTCTAGTGGAAATAGACCTGTCACACAATGCTTTAGGTGGCCCAATTCCTAATGCATTTTTAGAGAGTTTGGTTCTTATTGAGTATCTTGATCTTTCCAATAACATGCTTCAAGGTCATATCCCAAAATCTTTGTCCAATCTCAGTCGTCTGCGCGTCTTAGTCCTTTATGAAAATCACTTAGGAGGAGAACTTGATGAGCTGTTTGGAAATATATCTGCCAAAGGAATGTTGGAATCACTCCAAATTCTGGATTTGGCTGATAATAAACTCAATGGTTCAGTGCCAGACTTGAGAGCATTTTCTGCATTGACAGAAGTGTACTTTGGGGGAAACAACTTCACAGGCTCCATTCCTCAAAGTATTGGCCAACTCTCCGAGCTTCAAGTTCTAGATCTTTCTAATAATTCTTTCAAAGGCGTAGTCTCTGAATCGCACTTCATCAAGCTCGACAAGTTGAAGATACTAGATCTATCCTTCAATTCAATGATCTTGAATGTTGCACCGGATTGGAGTCCTCCTTTTCAGTTGGAGCGTATGTTTTTAGGAGGAAGCAATGTGGGCCCATCTTTCCCAAAATGGATCCAAACTCAGAGGAATTTGTCAGGCATTGATCTCTCTAGAGCTGGCATAAGAGATGAAATCCCAACATGGCTGTGGACTGTATTCCCTTCATTAGACTGCATTTATCTATTTGATAATCAAATTACTGGTTCTGTTCCTGATCTCTCATTCACTTCCATCAGATTCTTGTTTCTTAATAACAATAATTTCTCAGGTCCTTTTCCATTATTTTATGCGAATGCTGAAATTGTTCAGTTGAATGGAAATAAGTTCTCTGGTTCAATTTCAAGTATTTGCAAAATTCCTCAATATCGTCAGCTTCTTAGCCTTGACCTCTCCAGTAATCAGTTGGCCGGAGAGATTCCCGACTGCTGGGAAAAAATGCCATACTTAAGCTTTCTCAATTTGGCCGACAACAATTTTTCGGGTGAAATTCCTCGCTCTTTCGGCTCTTTGCTTGAATTCAGTGCACTGCAGTTGCGTGGTAATAATTTATCTGGAGAGTTGCCTTCCGCTTTGAGACTTTGCCAAAAATTGCAGTTAGTTGATGTTGGAGGGAATAAGTTAAGAGGAGAGATCCCCAATTGGATTGGCGAGTTGTATAATATGGAAATCCTAAACCTTCGCGGGAATAAATTTCATGGCAGTATTCCTTCTCAGATATGCAAGCTCACTGATATTCGAATTCTGGACTTGTCGAGAAACAATTTGTCTGGGAAGATACCCGATTGCTTCAACAATTTTACTGCATTGGCTCAAATGAATACCACACAATTTGATCCATATTATCGTATTGGCTTTTACTCCATGTTCCAATACAGTGATCATCTTCCAAATAAGAAAATTCGACCTGTCTATGAATATTCGTCAGTTCAGTGGAAAGGTCAAGAATTGGAATATAGGAAAAATCTCAAGCTTCTCAAACTTATTGATCTTTCAAGCAATAGGTTGACTGGAAACATTCCCAAATCATTTTCCAGCATGCTTGCATTAATTTCCATGAACCTATCAAGGAATAGTTTGACAGGAAATATAATTGGAGATATTGGTGAGGTGGAGATGTTAGAATGTCTTGATCTATCACACAACCAATTCTCCGGTGAATTACCTGCAAGCTTGGCACAATTACAGTACTTGGCCGTTCTCGATTTGTCGAACAACGACTTATTTGGTAAAATTCCAACGAGTACTCAACTTCAGAGCTTCAACGCATCTGCTTATGCCGAGAATGACAGACTCTGTGGGCCCCCTCTGCCGGCATTGTGCCCCGAAGATAGCTTGAGGCCATCCACCACTAATCCGAATGAGAAAGACGACGGCAGCCTCTCTTTTATGCAAGAAGTCTGCATATCATTGGGCTTTGGTTTTATATTTGGATTTTGGGGAGTTGTGGGTACTTTCATACTGAAGAAATCATGGAGAATTGCATACTTCAATTTCTGGGATCATGTTGGAGATTGGTTCTACGTGAAGATTGCTGTGTTTGTGTCCAAATGGAGACGAAGCTGAAATACTGGTAATAAACTAACATCAATATATATTGTCTTCTACCATTCTTAATTTTCTCAAGCTATTATTTAATCTTTATTTACCATTCTTAATTTTCTCAAGCTATTATTTAATCTTTATTTCTTTCTGAATAGAGGAGGACAAGCTCATGCATACAAGAGGAAATTAAGGAGGAAGATGTATTGCTAGTAATTATAGTCCTATTATGTGTTTTTTAATACTTCAATTATGTCATTGTTCATCATGTTTGGTGATTATGTAATATTGGAGTATGTACTTATTATTGTCAAATTAAGTGTTTTTCCTACTTTTTAATTTATCATTGTTTGTCATGTATATTATGCAGTGATGTTATATTGTATATATGTTGTATGTGTGATAGGGGCTAAGCTGCAAAGCGATGAAAAGTCTGAGGACTAACTTGCAAACAATGTTCAGGAGTTGGTTGAAATAAGTTGCAGCCATTTTCTGTAATTATTTTTCAGCTGCGTAGTATATATATAGGTCGTGGAAGTTCATTTTTCGATCTGTATTGGAATTTCTTTAATTTGCTGATCAATAAATCTCCTCCGATTGACTCTCCCGTGGATGTAGGCGAAAGCCGAACCACGTAAATTATGTGTTCTTGTTTGATTTTAATTATGGTCCAGTTATGTGTTTATAAGTAACTAGCAGAGAGTGCGTGTATTTGCACACAATTCATAAATTTCACAGTAATCAATTGTTAAAATTGAATAAATGTAATAAATTTTACAGTAACTATTCTTATGGCGGTTAGTATAAAATTGAAAATAGATTTTTAATTAATGTAGCATGGAGAACTATGGCTACGAGGACCTTCGATTATGAAAGGTTAATTGTTGCATCATTTTATATATATGCCAAATTAATGAAATAATAATTAAGTCTTTTTTTTGTAATAATAATAATAATAATAATAATAATAATAATAATAATAATAATAATAATAATAATAATAATAATAATAAAGAAGTTAGTGAAGTGAAACTGTATATGTATTTTGATGAAATCAGATAATAGTTTTAGGTAAATACACTACTAGAAAAATGGTATGTTATGGCACTTGAAAATGTCATAAGAAATATGATTTTGTGGCACTTTAACTATAATGACACTTGGTGCAGGTGTCATATTAGGAAATGTAATAATAGGTTAAGTGTAACAATAAAATCTTTATGACTACACTTAAAAATGTCATGAAAAATCACATATAATGTCACTAAAAAGTGTCTTAAAATGTTTTCTAAGACTACACATATTTATAAGGACGAAAATTTATTAAATATTTGTAAATTATATTTTTATACTTCAAATATTTAAAGTTACATTTTCTTCCTTTAAATTAATATAATTACATTTTCACTATTCAACATAAAAGTAAGGAATTCATATTAGCTATTAATAATCATCCAACAAAAAATAATGAACGACTCATTAAAAAAAAATACATACAAATTGAATATAAAGAGATCCAAAGCGTGTGTTAAAGCTCAATTTATTCCCTCCGTCCCGCAAAGCTCAATTTCTTTTCGGCACGAGTTTTAAAGAGTTGGTATTTTGTGTGTTAAATGTGGTGGGTGAAAAAGTGAATAAAGAAAAAAAAATTGCAAGGAAAGTACTCAAGTTTCGCGGGACAACCCGAAAAGAAATACTGCTCAAGCTTCGCAAGACGGGGGGAGTAATGTATTCTTTAAGATATATAGAAATATGTATTGAAGATGAAATGAGATAGATTTTTAATCTATATCTAATGAATTGATATATATTCTTTTAAATATATTTTATTGGTTAGAGATATTTATTTATAAGTCATATCGAATTGCTATAGATATATATCAAATATATTTAGTGTAATATCTAATGAATTAATATAATATATATTTTCATATATACATAATATATTATTTATAAAATTACCCTTTAAATAAAATACTATGTAATAGGGAATCTATATTTTGTGACCAAATCAAGAGAAGACAACAAAGAGAGATTTGAAAGCCAATCGAGATTCTCAGTCGTCAAAGAGCTATATACAAGTGTTGTAATTGTTTCATGGAACCAATGAATGCTGGGATAGAATTGCCTCCAAAAATCATTGCAACTGAGATCAAGATAGTTTAAATGATGCAACTCAAGAAAGGAAGAACCAACCTTGCCTTGCAATACACCTTCCAAATCACAAGCATTAAGTTGGAGGGCGATGACATGGCGAGTCGTGTTGCTGCACTCAACACCATACCATTCGCAGCATTCGTCACTTCGCCGTGACGAGAGAATACCATCATCGCTGATGAGGCCATTCTTGTAGCTCAGAAGAGCTTCTCTCTCCCTCGCAATGCATCTCACTTCACTCAAATTTCTTCTTTTTCTTCTACTTAGGGTTTCTGTTAACAGAAACCCTAAGTAGAAGAAAAAGAAGAAATTTGATTGATATTCCTTTATCAAAAATCATGCTTTCTCTATATATTGATGTGTGGAAGGGAGAGAGATATATGTTTGTGGGAAACTCCAAAACATACCTCTTTCCTAACAATGAAATTAAACAGACTTGCTTCGATTACTTGCAAATTAAATAGATGACAAGCTTCGCATGTTGTCTATTAGCATTTTTCTTGTAGTGAGCGCCACTAACTTATAATCGCAAATAATATAGAAATTGTTTGAAGATAATTCATGATAAGTTAACGTAGAAATTGGGGTGATAATTTTCCAACATAGAAATAATTCAATTTGCCGTAAACATTGGGTCAAAAATAAATGAGAAAAGGGACAAAAAAGACTAAATAGTAAAGCGAAGTTTGACTAAATTATAATCACTAAAAATCTAGATAATAAATTGAAAGTTAATTCAGTATGACTGCACATTGACATTTCTCATCAATTAAATGACGAAATAAACCATTGAAAACATTTAAACCTAGAACTTGCAATTTCTGTTATTATTTTTTTGGGGTCACAAAAGAATAAAATAAAATGTTAAATTGTTTGCCTAATCTACTTTGATTCCAATATGAATTATGAAAAATAAACTATTGGTAGTGACAACAAACCAAAAATAAACTAAAATAAGCATAAGCATCTATACTATACTAATATAAAATGAGCATGCATTTGGTACAACTTGTGGATTGCCTATTTTACCACTATTATGTATTTTATATTATATCCGATTATATTTTACTCCATTCGTCCGCGATATCGTTTCCACATTGTGGACGGTGCGGTTTTAAGAAAAGTGATGGATAATAGTGGATATGTAGTGAGTGGAATTTGGGTCTCACTTGTTGTGAGTGGAAGTTTGTGGATCCTATTTCTACAAATGGAAGAGAAAACGATATCGCGGACAGACCGAAATAGCAAATGTGGAAACGTTATCGCGGACGGAGGGAGTATATCATAGGGAAGAGATCAATAAAGAAACCTAAATATTGAACGAAACAACGAAAGCTGAATAAGTCAATAAATTTACCGAATAAATCACGCGACCGCACGACCGAAAAATGTACGCGTTTATTCAGTAAATAACTATTCGTGCGGTCGTGTGATTTATTCGGTAAAGTTATTAACTTATTCAAAACGAAATATATTTACTTTCTTCATAGATCCCAATCCATTATATTATATATTTATAAAATAAATCTATTTGAGATATATTTATAAAGAATATTTTATACCCGATATATTAAGATTAATTTGGTTAATTACAAACACTATAGATTATGTATGAACTAATCTGAATTAATCTAAGGTGATCAGACATAAGAAAACCAGATTAAAACTCTCTACTGAGGGAACAAATTAACATTCTATCAAATTCTTGTTCGCAACTCTAAAAAATATACACTATTTTTCCCTCAACTGAGATTGATCATGGCGGCCTATGCAACCTTGGTTTCTCTTATGCAACCTTGATTTCTTATGCATATCATCGATAAAATCGAGCATCATCATTCCCCTCCAATTTCAATGGACAAACAACAAGTTGAATCTCTAACTCAAATTGTTGCCTTCTTGCAGGAATTTCTTGAAGGCTATATTTCCCCTTGTGATTACAACGATGAAGCTGATCCATTCAAGATGCGTATTGTAGACGCAGCTCACGCAGCTGAAGATGGTATCGAATCACATATTGCACCCGATCGAAGCTCATGGAATGAATTTGCATTATCCATTTTGCAAATAAATGTATTTGCAAAAATATTGTTGTTGCCCTTTGCTGAAAATTTTGATTTTCAAGGTTCATGTTTAAAATTTGAAAACCCAATCCAAATAAAATTTTGGAAACATTGTGAAATGGTGTTTCTCTGAACAGGCTTGGAGCACTTCTCAGCATACCACATTCTTTCAGTCATTTCGTCGAACAGTTAGAGCGCCACATAGTTGGCTGAGATGAACTAGATTCTCATCTTCACATGTATGATTCTTTCAGTCATTTCAGTCATTTTGATTCTTTCAGTCATTTCGTCGAACACTTCTCAGCATACCACATGTTTTATCTTTCAAAATAGGTATATATCATTTTACCCCTTTTTAATTATATGCAAAACTAAAAATACTTGAAACTTGGTGTATTAGCGAAAGCAAAATTACATAAATCAGACGGTTACATCATCATAATATATATAACAAGTAAAACCGGCACACCACGAGCATGTATGTATGTACGCCCATGCATGCATTTTATTCATTACATCTTAATTAGGCTTAATTATATTTAAGGCTGCCTTGCTTAGTTGTGAGTGTCGACCTCCGCCTTTTTATCACCAGTCGCTGCAACCGCCGGCGGGGCGGGGTAACCTCCATTTCCGCCGCCGGGAAAACCTCCATTTCTGCCTCCCGGAAAACCTCCATTTCCGCCGCCGGGAAAACCTCCATTACCGCCATTTCCGCCGCCAGGAAAACCTCCATTACCACCTCCCGGAAAACCTCCATTTCCGCCGCCGGGAAAACCTCCATTACCGCCGCCCGGAAAACCTCCACTTCCGCCGCCGGGAAAACCTCCATTACCACCATTTCCGCCGCCAGGAAAACCTCCATTACCACCTCCCGGAAAACCTCCATTTCCGCCGCCGGGAAAACCTCCATTACCGCCTTCCGGAAAACCTCCATTTCCGCCGCCAGGAAAACCTCCATTACCGCCGCCGGGAAAACCACCATTACCGCGGCCCGGAAAACCTCCATTACCGCCTCCCGGAAAACCTCCATTACCGCCGCCGGGAAAACCACCATTTCCGCCGCCCGGGAAACCTCCATTTCCGCCGCCGGGAAAACCACCATTACCGCCTCCCGGAAAACCTCCATTTCCGCCGCCAGGAAAACCTCCATTACCGCCGCCGGGAAAACCACCATTTCCGCCGCCAGGAAAACCTCCATTACCGCGGCCCGGAAAACCTCCATTACCGCCGCCGGGAAAACCCCCATTTCCGCCGCCCGGGAAACCTCCATTTCCGCCGCCGGGAAAACCTCCATTACCGCGGCCCGGAAAACCTCCATTTCCGCCGCCGGGAAAACCTCCATATCCACCTTGGTCTTTGGCCGCATCTCCGTTGGTTTTCTCAGCTGTGTTCAAGTAATCAATATATTATATCAAGGAATACAATCAAATATTACCACAATATAAAAAAATGGATGATACCAAATTGCTGAAACTTGTGCTCTCTATTTAATTAGTTTTAATTTGTATCAAAATAAACACACATATATGTATGTATATATATATATATTATTGAAGAAATTGCTTACATGGATCGACGGCATTAGTTTTCTCAGCGAGTTCTCTGCTGGCTGAAACTACTTCTGAAGAAACTAGAAGAGCTAAAAGGCCGAGAAGAACAATCGGTTTGGAATTCATTTTTCTTCGAGTTGTGAAATAGTTGTATTTTTTGTTTAGGATGAGAATGTTGGTGGGATAGATCCTGTATTTATAGACCAATCTTGAGCAGCAAATGTGTTTATCACGTACTTCTTCCGTCCCACAAGAGTGTGCATATCATTTTTGACGGCACGAGTTTTAATAAAATATTAGATGAATGTATTGGGAGTTGAAAAAATGATTGACTTTATTAAAAATAAAAGTAAGAAATAAGGAGTTAGTGGTTGGGTAGTGTCCGAAAATGGCAATGCACACTCTTATGGAACGGAGAGAGTAATAAATAGGCCATAACATATCTCTTTCCTCACATTGCAAATGTCACTCACTTTCAACAAATTCTAATTTTTTTCACGAACTTTAAAATTTGAAAAAATAAATAAATAAATAAATAAATAAACATTCTTTCAATTTTTTTCTAATTTTTCCCCACCGGTATGAAACATCCCCAAATCGAAGCTGATTTTAGAGTTTTTGACATAGATTTTTTAATACTTAAGCGACACTATCTTTCGATTTTTTCTGATTTTTCCCACAGGTATGAAATACCCACAAATCAAGCTGATTTTAAGGCTTTTGACTTAGTTTTTTTTATACCTAAGGATAATAATGGTGACATAATAAAGTTGATGTATCTGTGAATTGCAAAATCTCTCACGCTTAAGTATCAAAAAATTTAAGTCAAAAGCCCTAAAATCAACTTTTATCTACATGTATTTATGCTCGTGGGAAAAATCATAAAAAAACGAAAGGTGGTATATATTTGTTAAAATTTTGAAGATCATGGGAAAAACCAAAATTATCATTTAAAACCACAATTTCTATGTTGGTTATCTTCAAACAATTTCTATATATGTTGTTTGCGATGATGACTTGGTCACACTTCACTTCACTAGTTTGTTTCTATATTGGAAAATTATCATGTGTGCGTGCGTGCATTCAAACTCGATTAATTAGATCCGATCACCTACCTACAGGGGCGTAGCCAGGGGGGCTAGGGGGGGCTGAAGCCCCCTCCCAAATTTTGAGTTTTTTTTTTATAAATATATAGATATATGTTTATATTATAAAAGAAATTTGTTTTATAAAAGTTGATTAGCTTGTTATATTCTTCCATTTATAATTAATTTAAGGATAATTGTGTTATTTAAAACTATATAATCTATAAAAATATTATACATTATTATCACTATTATACTTGTCTTTTAATAGAAAATGTCTAAAATGGATGGAATGCCGAAAAAAAATTAGTTTGCTATTATTATTATGCTTGTCTTTTATTATTATTGATTCTAGCTTGTAATTTAATGAAAATATATAATTTATGAAAATATTATTCGTTATTATTGTTATTATGCTTGTCTATTAATAAAAAATGCCTAAAATGTACGAAATGACAAAAAAAAAAGTTTGTAATTTATTGAAATTAATTTGTAATATATTAAAACTATATAGTATATGAAAATGTAGTTATTTATAATTACTATTATGCTCGTCTTTTAATAAAAAATGTACAGAATGCCCCAAAAGAAATTGTAATGTATTGAAACTAATTTGTTATATATTTAAATTATATAATCTATGAAAATGTTGTTCTTTATTATTACTATTATGCTTGTCTTTTAATAAAATAATGCCTTAAATATACGGAATGTCCAAAAAAAATTCTCGGGGGCTACCGCCCCCGAACCCCCATGTACAGCCCCCTCCCAAATTAATTCCTGGCTCCACCACTGCCTACCTATTGTGGATAAACAGAACGAGTTCACCACTAATTTGACAATTTTAATTAAGATAGAGAATTAACATACTTTATTTTAATTAAAATTATCACGTCAGTGGTGGACACATTATGCTTGTCCACGTGATCATTTATGCAAACTCAATATATTAAATATAGTGATACAATTCCTAACAATGAAATTAAACCGACTTGCTTCGATTACTTGAAAGACAAAACAAGAAAGTCGCGCGATATAATTTTCCAACATAGAAACAAACTAGTGAAGTGTGATGTTTGAAGATAATTCAATTTGCCGTAAACATTGCGTCAAAAATCAATGAGAAAAGGGACAAAAATAGACTAAATAGTAACGTGAAGCTTGACTAAATTATAATCACTAAAAATATAGATGATAAATTGAAATTTAATTCATGATGACTGCACATTGATAGTTTAAACTTAGAACTTACTAAAAGATTTTCTGTTATTATTTTTTTGGGGTTACAAAAGAATAAAATAAAATGTTAAACACAAATTCTTGCGCGAGCTCCACACAAATTGGGAGCTCATATATGAGCTCCACTACAATTCTCGTCAGTGTCATTTGTATATTCGAAAATTATCATGTGTGAATGCGTGCATTCAAACTCACTATATTAAATGATACAATTCCTAACAATGAAATTAAGCCAACTTGCTTCGATTACTTGCAAGTCAACTTGAAAGACAAATTAGAATAAGAAAGTGAAGCGTGACTAAATTATAATCGCAAATAATACAAAAATTGTTTGAAGATAATTCATGATAACGTAGAAACTGGGGTTTTAAATGACACGATAATTTTCCAACATAGAAACAAACTAGTGAAGTGAAGTGTGACCAAGTCATAATCGCAAAAACATATATTTTTAAATTACAGTAGTTTTTAATGCAATTGAGGAGAAGGTAATTTGTATTAATTTTAATATGAATTTGTAAATAAAAATTTAGTTATATGTCTTAAAATTAGAATATATATTACTTGTGTAATTTAAAAAAAAAATCAAAGAATATGAGATGCAATATTTTGACATTTTTGCAATAACGAAACCACATTTGTTATCCTTGTAGTGTTACAGACACACACACACACGTAGTATTCTATAGATAAATTATGAGGAGAGAGAAAAATTAAAGGTGGAAAATTTCTCTTTTATAATTATATAAAGATTTCAAGGAGGCAAAATAATTAAGAATAATATATTTAATTTATTGTTCTTTAGACGATTTGATCATTACTTTTATCATACGGTTACTTATTGGTTACACAAAAGTAAGGATAATTGCTAACGAGACCTAGCTGAAGTGGCAAAGTTGAGACATCCAAATATTCTCATTTGCGAGAAGTTTTGGGTTCAATCTCACTTGCGTGCGAGTAATTTATTTTATTATATTTAGATAGTTCTTGTAGTAATTTCAATGTGTAATCCTTATGAATATACTACTAAAACTCAACCAGAAGAGGCCCAATCGAGTACTGTGCATGTTGAGGAAGAGCCCGAAGGCCCGCACGATATGCTACTTAAATGGGCTGCTATTTTTTTGCTTAGCAATTTTGTTGGGCCGTGCTTAGGCGACTTGCAAGTCAACTTGAAAGAGGAAATTCAAGAAAGTGAAAGGCGACCAAGTTATATCACAAATAATATATAATTTTTTTTAAGATAATTCATCATAAGTTTATTTATTTTTTTTCTAGGAGAGATTGCAGTGTGACTAAGTTCTAAATAATATTATTCCAGATAACGACATTTCATGATAAAATGCCGTAAGAATTGCGCCCAAGTCCCAACAATTAAAGAAAAAATTGACAAAATAGTAAAACAATGTTTCACAACAATTAAATGACGAATTTTCTAATATGTTAACGAGAAAGAGCAAAGAGTTTTTTTTCCCTAATCGAAGAAGAATAAAATAAAATGTTAAATTGGTTATATAGTCTTCTTTGTATGCAACGCGATAATGATAAACGAAAGTAAATCAAACAAGAACACAGAATTTACGTGGTTCGGCTTTCGCCTACATCCACGGGAGAGTCAATCGGAGGAGATTTATTGATCAACAAAGAAATTCCAAAATACAGATCGAAGAATGATGTATACTACGAGCGATAATATATATACTACGCAAGTCAGTCCCCGCAGCTTCAACCCACTGTCACACATACAACATATTCAATATAACTTCATCACTTAAAAATTAAAATACATGCATGACAAACAACGATAAAAATAAAAAATAAAAAGTAGGAAAAACACTTGATTTGATGAACAGTGACATAATTAAAGTATTAAGAAACACATAATAGGACTATATTTATTAATTACTAGCAACACTTCTTCCACATTTCTTCATGTATCCACGAGCTTGTCCGCCTCTATTCACAAAGAAATAAAGATTGAATAATATCTTAAGAAAACTGAGAATGGTAAAAAAATATTGATGTAAAATGTAGTTTATTACCAGTATTTCAGCTTCGTCTCCATTTGGATACTAACACAGCAATCGTAGAACCAATCTCCAACATCATCCCAGAAATTGAAGTATGCAATTCTCCATGATTTCTTCAGTATGAAAGTTCCAACAACTCCCCAAAATCCAAATATAAAACCAAAGCCCAATGATATGCAGACTTCTTGCATAAAAGAGAGGCTGTTGTCGTCTTTCTCATTCGGATTAGTGGTGGATGGCCTCAAGCTATCTTCGGGGCACAATGCCGGCAGAGGGGGCCCACAGAGTCCGTCATTCTCATCATAAGCAGATGCGTTGAAGCTCTGAAGTTGAGTACTCGTTGGAATTTTACCAAATAAGTCGTTGTTCGACAAGTCTAGAACAGCCAAGTACTGCAACTGTGCCAGGCTTGTGGGCAATTCACCGGAAAATTGGTTGTGTGATAGGTCAAGACATTCTAACATCTCCATCTCACCAATATCTCCAATTATATTTCCTGTCAAACTATTTCTTGATAGGTTCAAGGAAATTAATCCAAGCATACTGGAAAATGATTTGGGAATGTTTCCGGTCAAACTATTGCTTGAAAAATCAATGAGTTTGAGAAACCTAAGATTTTTCCTATATTTGGATTCTTGACCTTTCCATTGAATTGCCGAATATTGATAAACAGGTCGAATTTCCTCATTTGGAAGATTACCATTGTATTTGAACCAGAGGAAATAACCAAGCCAATTATCTAGTATGGTATTCTTTTGAGCCAACGTAGTAAAATTGTTGAAGCAATCAGGTATTTTTCCAGATAAGTAGTTCATCGACAAGTCCAGAATTCGAATATGAGTGAGATTGCAAATCTGAGGAGGAATATTGCCATGCAATTTATTCCCGTGAAGGTTTAGAAATGCCATGTTATCCAAGTCGCCAATCCAAGTGGGGATCTCTCCTGTTAACTCATTCCCTCCAACATCAATCAACTCCATTTCTTGGCAAAGTCTCAAAGTGGAAGGCAACTCTCCAGATAAATTATTACCACGCAACTGCAGTGCATTGAACTCAAGCAAATTAGAGCCCAAAGAGCGAGGAATTTCACCCGAAAAACTATTGTCAGCCAAATTGAGAGAGAATAAGTATGGCATTTTCTCCCAACAGTTGGGAATCTCTCCTGCCAACTTATTATTGGATAAGTCAAGACTCCAAACCAAATTTTGGGGAAGTTTGCAAATAGATGAAATTGAACCGGAGAACATATTTCCATTCAACTGAATAAAATGGGCATTGGCATAAAATAATGGAATAGGACCTGAGAAATTATTGTTACTAAGATCTAAGTATGTGATGGAAGTGGATGAGAGATTAGGAACATAACCAGTAATTTGATTGTCAGAAAGATATAAGGCCTCTAATGAAGGGGATATAGTCCACAACCATGTTGGGGCTTCATCTCTTATGCCAGCCCTAGAGAGATCAAGTAATGAGAAATTCCTCTGAGTTTGGATCCATTTTGGGAAAGATGGGCCCACATTGCATCCTGCTAAAATTATAGCACCCAACTGAAAAATAGGACTCCAATCAGGGGCAACATGCAAGATCAATGAATTGAAGGATAAATCCAGTACCTTCAACTTGTCAAGCTTCATGAAGTGGGATTCAGAGACTGAACCTTCCAAAGAATTATTAGAGAGATCTAGAACTTGAAGCTCGGAGAGTTGGCTGATACTTAGAGGCACGGAGCCTGTAAAGTTGTTCCCCCCGAGGTACACTTCTGTCAATGCCGAAAGTGCTCTCAAGTCTGGCACTGAACCATTCAGTTGATTCTTAGCCAAGTCTAGAATTTGGAGTGATTCCAATATTCCTTTGGCGGATATATTTCCAAACAACTCATCAAAGTCTCCTCTAAAGTCATTTTCATAAAGGACTAAGACGCGCAGACGATTGAGATTGGACAAAGATTTTGGGACTTGACCTTGAAGCATGTTACTAGAAAGATCAAGATGCTCAATAAGAACCAAACTCTCTATTAGCGCATTAGGAATCGGGCCTACAAAAGCATTGTGTGACAGGTCTATTTTCACTAGACTTGTGTTTAACTTAGATAACCAGTCGAACGAGGAAAGAGTGAGGTTATTATGTGACAGATCAAGGATGGAAAGAAGAGATGTGGAAGAAGAATTAGAAGAAGGTTTATTATCCTTGAGGCCACAAGATTTCAAGTGCAATTCATATAGGGAATGAAGACTTGGGATATGCTGCAGCCAATTGGTGTGACTTAAGTCGATTTGACTCAAATCAAGAAAAGACAACAAAGAAAGATTTGAAAGCCAATCGAGATTCTTAGTCGTCAAAGAGTTATGTGAGAGATCAAGGGAGCGTATGTTGGTAAGGTTACCTATCTGAGGAGGAATGATACCAGAAAAGTGAGAACGCCTGAGAAACAAGTGTTGTAATTGTTTCATGGAACCAATGAATTCTGGGATAGAATTGCCTCCAAAATCATTGCAACTGAGATCAAGATAGCTTAAATGATGCAACTCAAGCAAGGAAGAACCAACCTTACCTTGCAATGCACCATCATAATCACAAGCGCTAAGTTGGAGGGCGATGACATGGCGAGTGGTGTTGCTGCACACAACGCCATACCATTCACAGCATTCGTCACTTCGCCATGACGAGAGAATACCATCATCGTAGACGTCGATGAGGCCATTCTTGAAGCTTAGAAGAGCTTCTCTCTCCCTCGCTATGCATCTCACTTCAGCATCATCTCCTGAAACAAAGACACAAACTAAAACAAGAAGAAGAAATTTGATTGGAATTCCTTTATTAGAAATCATGGTTCCTCTATTGATGTGTGGAAGAGACATATGTTTGTGGGATATGATACTCCATAGTCTCAAGTTGGATGGTTTAAATAGGCCTAAACATACCTCTTTCCTCACTTTCCTAACAATGAAATTAAACCAACTTGCTTCGATTACTTGCAAGTCAACTTGAAAGACAAAACAAGAGAGTGAAGTGTGACTAAGTTATAATCGCAAATAATATAGAAATTGTTTGAAGATAATTCATGATAAGTTAACGTAGAAATTGGGGTGATTATTTTCCAACATAGAAACAAACTAGTGAAGTGAAGTGTGACCAAGTCATAATCGCAAACACTAATATATAGAAACTGTTTGAAGATAATTCAATTTGCCGTAAACATTGCGTCAAAAATCAATGAGAAAAGGGACAAACTAGACTAAATAGTAAAGTGAAGTTTGACTAAATTATAATCACTAAAAATATAGATAATAGAGAAAGGTTCAACAGAGAATACTAAATATTTAGAAAATAGAATATTCATGAAGCGAAAACGAATAGATCTATAAATGTACCACATGAACAGCATTTTGCCCCATATTCGAATGTTAATGGTGGCGAGTTTTTCTCTATTTATACTAAATACGTTTGTTCATTAGTTATGTTGATCTTTTCATAAAATGTATAGATTTGTTCATTCTCTCGAAAAAGATAATTCTCTATGAAACTCAACTCTATGAATTATTCAAAGTAAACTATTGATAGTGACTACAAACCAAAAATAAACTAAATAAGCATAAACAGTAGGATCAATATCTCATATACATTTTTCAAATTTAACCCAAAAAAATATATACATACACGTATTTTGCACGTGCATATTGCTAGTTTAAAAAAAAATAAACAATACTATTGTGATGTCCAAAATATTTTAAAATTACCAACTAGGCCAGCCCCAATCATCATACATATTCAAACACATTTGAGAAATTCATGGTAGCCTTACAAGTAAGATAATTAAAATCTAAAGGCTATATTTACTAGGGTTTTTTCAAGGTAGAAACTCTACATTACCTTCACCCTCACAACATACAATTGCAAGAGAGCCTTAACAATACATCAAAATTCTACATACTTTGTGCAAACAATCAACGAATGATCGGCTCATTTTTTCTTTGGTGTGGACGACGGGTTAGGTGCCTCTTTGAAGGCCGACGGGCAAAACCCACTCACTGCGCATATGCCACAACGCGGTCTAAGCGGAGTGCACACGGTCTGCCCAAAACCTACCTATTTTGAATAAATGCAGAAAATATGTTGAGAAAATAAACAAATAAAGTAAAGGATTAATTGTCGGAAATAACACAACGTTTACCATTATCAAATTTCGTGTGACGTTTAAAAACGTTGCAACGACACCACCATCTTTTAAGTTTTTTTGCAATTACAACCTCCCAAATTTTTTCTAGCAAAGTTTGTCCAATGCATACTCTAAAATATCGTCGCTAAACCAATGAAACGAGGTAGTTGTATTCCCTAAAAAGTTTAGAATGTTGTAATTGCAAGCAAAAAAAATGAGGTTATGATTGCAACGTTTTAAAAATCATGTAAACACTGCAAATTCGGGTGATCGATCGCTACATTATTTCAAGCAGTTCAACCTAAAGTAAAAGCATCATCTCTCAATTGAAAAACGACGGCATCACACAAAACATACCAAAAGAGGATTGATGGGAACCCATTCCTCCTTAGGAAGCCATAGCTGCAAAGATTCTCTCGTCTGCTCGGGCGTTGAAGTTCTCTAACAAAAAAACAACAAAATCCATAGGTTATTTTGCTCCATCTTATGAAAGACTAATTTGTCATTGTGTGTGATGAGTGATGACCAAGGGGACATGAATATTACCTGCTTAGTGCCCGGACGTGAAACCCATCCGAGGCGATTACAAATACGGTGCACGTGAGTGTCTACGCATATTCCTTGTACATTGTTCCATCCCACATTCATGACCTAGGGAAATAAATATGTATTTTTGTAATAAACATTAAGATAAGCGATTGCATATATAGAGTAGATCTTTTCTCATACCAGATGAGCCATTTTGGGGCCAATCCCGGGAAGCTCAAGCAACTCCTCTAATGTGCTAGGAATATCTCCATTGTACCTGTCGAGACAAATTTTTGCGACTTTTCTCATGTTGCTTGCTTTTCTTGAATAAAAACCGACCTGCTAATGGACAATGTCAAATGAGGAGATAGTTATTGAGCATACAAGGTAGAATACTTCTTTGGCTAATATACGAATGCTTCGAATAAATTGCTATTACGAAATCCTAAGAAAAGGAAAGGGGCGTACAGGGTGGATTAATTCCTTGATGGCACCTTCATCAGCTTTGTCGAGGGCTTCTGCTGAAAGTAAATCGTTTTGAAGAAGCCGCTGAATAGCTCCTGCAAGACACGATCAACCATAAAATTCACAGCCAAATTAGAGTATTTCTAATTACGATAAGAGTTTACGTTTCACACAAAGATATGACTTGAAAACCTTCGATATATTTCAATACGACCCATTAAGAAAACACTAGAGAAAAAATCCAACAAAATACATCTTCGAAAATTGATTCTCGCCTTGAATAATCATGCCCGTTATGTACTCCCTCCGTCCCATGAATCATTACCCAATTCTTTTCGGCACGAGAATTAAGAAATTGGTATTTTGTGTGTTAAGTGTGGTAGGTGAAAAAGTGAAAAGGGTAAATTGTTTGTCGTTTTTAGAAACAGGTCAAGCTTCGTGGGACAAACCAAAAAGGAAACTGGGTCATGCTTCGTGAGACGGAGGGAGTACATGGATTGGATATATATTAGACAGGGTGAAGTAGTTCAAAGAATGTGACTTGCCATGAGTAACTTGATCTTTCGTTTGGCTCGACAACAGAGAAGAAATGAGAACTGCGAATCTCCTTTCCTGAAAGGAGGGCAGGGGTTGTTGAAATCATAAGCAACGAGGATTTAGAAACAAAGATGAGACTAATTCAAACACACGCATATAAATACAAACGACATCGCAACATATAATCATCGTGTAAGAACCACCTTGGGAGGAAGTGAAACGCCGGCTTTCTCACACCCCATCGAGTCCACAGGCGCATCTTCAGAAGACCTCATTTTGCGAATTCCTTCAATGACCTTTTCCCAGTCGGAAGGAGGCTGTACTTCATCTTAAAAGGAAAAAAGAAAATCGGACTACATCAAGTTCGGCCGAAAAAATGAAATCATAAGCCCATTAACTACATATACGATCCTGCAAACAAGAGAGCTTTTATCTAGAGTCGTATCTCAATAACACACTATAGAATGCAGGCTAATCATTTTTAAGAGAAACAAAGGATCACTATTCACACATATAGGAGCAGTAATGTGGCCAAATCATACAATTCCTTATATGGATTAAGATGATATATAATAAATTAAGATAGAAACGTACTCGAACGAGAAAAACTGCTTTGCTTCCCATATGCAAAATCTTCAATTTCAGGTAGGCTGCAAGGCTGCAATTCATCAAACACTTAATGTGCATTCAATGTAAGAGCAAAGCTGCTACTTACGCATATTACTTCATTTAGTTCAAATAAAGTGTGAATTTTGTTTAGATTAGAGAGCTCATAGTCAACTAATCATCACCATAAATGCAAAAGGAATTTAACCACAACAGCACTCCTTAAACTAGAAATACCTCAAAAGCCACAAATACAAAAGGCATTGAAAAATATAAATTACCTTTTGATCAAAAGTTTCAGGCTTAATCGCTTCAACTATAGCTTGAACGGTTTTTTTAGCTCTCTTTTTCCTTACAAAGACACGAAGTTTCGTTACAGAATCATCATCTGCGAGTTCAAAAAACAGTAAATAATTATCAAAGTTGAAACTTTTTGAGCCCTTTTGTATTAATCAACATTAATAAATCGTTTCTGACAAATTTCTGACCTGGGTTTTTCGATTCAGCTGATGGGTCTATCTCCCTTTTCGCTGCCGATAATCTAGTTGTGTGCATTTTGCGGAATGAGGGAAATGATTTTGGGGAAATTAAATGTACAATTGCAGAAAAGTTCTTGAGTGGAAGGGACATTATTTTTGGTGGAAGAGGAAAAATTAATTTAAGGCTTTGAAATATGTGGATTTATTTATCTTTATTTTAAGTTTTTATTATGAATGAATTATATGGGAGTTTGATATAGAAATTTTAGGGGAAAAAAACTAAAGAAAAATGTCGCTTTGGTATTTAATGATGTTAGGTTGGCTTGAATTTAAGATTATATTTAATTTCATTAAAACTAATAAGTTGAAGATTTTAAAATGTAAAAATAAAAAATGGGCTGGGTTTGGGTGCATATTTGGGCCTAATGGGCCATAAAATCTTTGGATCGAATCATTTTTGACAATTCTACGCGTAATGTAGACTATATATATAGATATATTAGAATATTTGCGATACATCAATTATATTAAATATAGTTAAATTATCATATCACATCAATGTTAAATAAATATAATTTTTTATGATGCACAATAACATGGAAATAATGTATTTAGAATTATAAACCCCTTAAAATTAAAGGGTTTCCTCACACAACTATACATTAGATATTACAACTCTATTGCACAATTTTTTACAGCACGAAATTACTTTAAACAAATACTAATATACAACATATTGCAGGAGATTACAAGTGGATTTATAGTATGACACGTATTTTGTAAATGGTTATAAAATTCACAATAAGGTATAGTAATTTCACTAACACTTTCTAAATATTTTCGCTAGTTTGAATTCCACTAACACTTTCTAAATGGAGTTTATTACAACAAACTCGTATCATGTCCTTAGTCTCTCTTATGTTATTCACATACTCCCCCGATCCCTCCGTCCATGAAATGAGTACTCATTTGTGGACGTCGCGAGTTTTAAGAAATGTGTCGAGTGTGGATTGAATAGAATAAGGGTCCCACCTTTTTTCAGTGTATTAATTAAAGGGTTGTGTGGGATACACTTGCCAAAAAGGGAAATAGGTACTCATTTCGTGGACGGACGAAAAAGAAAATATGGATACTCATTTCGTGCTTAATTCACTGAATACAAGCTCTCTGTAAGAACGAGGACTTCCAACCTGCTTCGTTTACCATATATCCCAAGATTCTTCGTCTTCCGAGTAACACGATTATACAAAACCGTCTCTCCCGTTCTACTCTCCAAAATGCACTCGCACTTATTCCAAAACCCTAGCACCTTCTCGACTCCCGAAATCGGGCCGATTCTCGTCAACTTACTCCACGCTTCAACTCCTCCTCCGATCTCGTTCAAAATCCACACATCAAAAACCTTGTCATCTTCCAATTGTCGATACACAATCAAAGCAAGTGATTCTTTTAGTGGCATAATAGCTCGAGTGGTCCTATGTTGCCCTCCTAGTGGCTCAATGTCGGAGGGCAATTGAGTCATTTCAAATGCTTCATCAACCATATTAAATGAAAGAATTACCTCAACATTATTTTTATCTTGGGCCCACCAACAGAAATTTTCATTCTTGTACACCATGCTCCATAGATTATAGCACATGATATTTGCTGGCATAGAAGATTCCAATTTCTTCCAAGAATTCATTCTTGATGAGTATATCTCAACTTGATAAACAATTTGGGAATCCATTGAAACGCAAAATAAGATCTGCAATACCTGCATGAAAATAGCAACATGGCTTCCTATAAGAGTTTAAATAACAATTTAAATAAAGAAATACGTCTTTCAGTTTAAAAAATCATATTAATATTAATTTTGGATCATATATGTTCTTACATGTCTGAAATTTGGGCCAAGGAAGATTTTGGGCCGGGCCAAGTCAAAATTTAATTAGTCTTAAATTTTAGGGGTATGGGCCCATTTGATGGTCGGCCTTTTCTGAGTCGAGTGCGGGCCCATACCTTATCTCGTCAAATGGGCCAAGCCGACCCATTTGACATCTCTAATTTGGACCATTTTCTTACATATCTAAAATTTGGTCTATACCTTATCTTATTTGATTGAGTTATACGAGTTTTTTTCGAGTCGAGCTAATTTTGACAGCTCTATCTAACGCAACGATGATACCTTGATATCACGGGTCTTGGGGTCAAACCCGACCCCGAGATCGCCTCCCCGCACCTTGAAATTCGAGGGGCGGGGCAGCTGCGATGCCGGAAGCTTCTTGAAGCACCGGATGGCCGGGTTCCACAGCGCGATGTTGTCGTAGTACCCGTAGAGGCAGACGATGCCGTTGCAGGGGCCGACGAGGCGGACGTGGCCGAACATGTCGTTGAGGAACGTCGGGAGGTCGTGGTCGACGACGTCGTCGGGGCTCCTCAGCAGCGAGAGGACCCGCCTGTTGGTGGCGTTGCTGCGCCGGCTGATCATCACCGCCTCGGATTCCGGCGCGGCCGAGATGGTTTGGTGGTGCTTGGAGATGAATGCGGGATCGTTGATGATGTTATGCCATGATTTGCATACGCATTTGAATCGAAGGAGTGGTGTTGCCGGTATTCTTGAGAGGATTTCTGTGATCACATCTTCCGGTAAGCTCATTCTCTCTCTCTCTCTTGATTGTGGTTTCTTGATCTCTTCTTTAATGGCAATGTGATGTGATTATATGCATCTCTTTTTGATGGTAATGAGGTAGAATTTGGAGGTTTAAATCTAACCATTCTCTCTCTCTCTCTCTCTCGCTCTCCTCTTTTGTGGGAATGGGATTTTTTTCATAATTTTTTTGGTTGTGAAGGCCAAAGGGGGTTAATAATATTAGTGGATGAGATCTAGTGTTCCACCTTAACATCGTTTGATTATTATGTCTCATGTATTTCACTATTAATTTTATTTTAATATATTAAAAATTAATTAATTAACCTTAATAATTAATTATTAATTTACAATTAAAAATAAATGTATACAAAACAATTACAAACCATAATTGAATTAGTGAATTCGCTTAAAATGATATTAAAACATTAAAAAAATTAAAATTGAATGGAAAAATGATTAAAATTAAAATTTGACAAGTACAAAAATACAATAACTGAAAAGATAAAAAAATCGGAATATAAGATTTTTCCCACAACTTCTCACGAAGATATTAAAATTACCTATATATATATATATATATATATATATATATATATATATATATAACCTCTGCACAAATTTCTCACATCACAACTAAATCAATAGCCAAACACCACCGCTACCAATGGCTTCACCCAAATCACTCCTCAGTTTAGTCATATTCATTGTCTTCCTCCAAATGCTAAAATGTTACTGCTTCACCGGAAATTGTCTCGCCGCGCCGGCACGAAACTAGCCATGTCACCAGGTTTGCAACACAAGAATAACAATAAGAAAAGAATAATCGGCTGAATGACTATCTCGAGAAGGTCTCGAGAAGCCCGATTCTCGAGACCTTCTCAAGATAGTCATTCAGGCTGCCGCTCAAATTATTGCTATTCATAGTTGCGTATGAATCAAATCTTTAAATTTGTGAACACATTTATTCCATGAAAGCTAATTAGAAGATGGTTACAGTTGAATCAGATATTATTGTGGAGTATAAGTTTTGGACAATTTCAAAGAATTACGATATACTATTATTGTCTAAACAAGAAAATATTCAATGGTCTAATTGTAAAGCAAATATTGATCGGACACTCTTTAAATTTGACCGAAAATGAAGATTCTAAACTTAACCCCTGCACAAATTTCTCAATCGGTAAACAATAGTCAAAAAAAGAAAAAATCAATCGGCAAACACCACCGCTACCAATAGCTTCTTCACCCAAATCACTCCTCAATTTAGTCATACTCATAATTATATTTTTTAGAAATTTCTATCGATAAATATTAATGTTATAAGACATTTATGTATGTAAGAAGAAAATTTTATCCTCTAATCTAATCTACGAAATTATAACTATTTTAGCTGAAAATATCAAGCAAATAATTTTAGGGGAAAACGGTTTATATTCATTATTCATCAAAGTGGGCAACGTTACAACTCATTATTCATCAATTATTTTGTTTTATTTTTCTTTTACCGACCTTTTTAGATGTTTTTTGTATTTTTTTGGGGCTCATATTCTTATTATGATTACACGTGTTGTGCGTGTGTATGTAACGAGCTAGGGTTCTTGTAGTAAAAGTGAAGACGTGGAATATTATTACACGAAACTGAATTTTGTGTAATTTAATTAATGAATGACCCAAATAATTCTTTATTCTTCTTGAGTTGGTGCTGTGTCACAATCTCCTTGAAGCTTCTTGAAAAATTTGATCACAGCTTTCTATTTTTCCCCTATTTTTCCCATGTTACGTTAGTGCTCTATTTTTTCCCAACCTTAATGTCAGAGCACGAGTTTGCAGTCAGAACAGGTTTGCTGTTCAAAAGCGTGTCATCTAAGTAGTCAAGCTGTTTGTTAAAATGTCTCAATACTACTCAAATTAGGCAAATCCGTGTTAAAATGTCTCGATACTACTCAAAGGAAAAAACAAATGTCGTTGAAGGATTGAGGAGTGATTTGGGTGAAGATTGAAGAAGCTATTGGTAGCGGTGGTGTTTGCGATTCATTTTTTCTTTTTTTTTTACTATTGTTTGCCAATTGCGAAATTTGTGCAGGTGTTAAGTTTAGAATCTTCATTTTCGGTCAAATTTAAAGAGTGTCCGATGAATATTTGCTTTACAGACCACTGAATATTTTATTGTTTAGACTAAGTCTAAACAATAAAATATTCAGTGGTCTGTAAAGCAAATATTCATCGGACACTCTTTAAATTTGACCGAAAATGAAGATTCTAAACTTAACACCTGCACAAATTTCGCAATTGGCAAACAATAGTAAAAAAAAAAGAAAAAATGAATCGCAAACACCACCGCTACCAATAGCTTCTTCACCCAAATCACTCCTCAATCCTTCAACGACATTTGTTTTTTCCTTTGAGTAGTATCGAGACATTTTAACACGGATTTGCCTAATTTGAGTAGTATTGAGACATTTTAACAAACAACTTGACTACTTAGATGACACGCTTTTGAACAGCAAACCTGTTCTGACTGCAAACTCGTGCTCTGACATTAAGGTTGGGAAAAAATAGAGCACTAACGTAACATGGGAAAAATAGGGGAAAATAGAAAGCTGTGATCAAATTTCTCAAGAAGCTTCAAGGAGATTGTGACACAGCACCAACTCAAGAAGAATAAAGAATTATTTGGGTCATTCATTAATTAAATTACACAAAATTCAGTTTCGTGTAATAGTATTCCACGTCTTTACTTTTACTACAAGAACCCTAGCTCGTTACATACACACGCACAACACGTGTAATCATAATAAGAATATGAGCCCCAAAAAAATACAAAAAACATCTAAAAAGGTCGGTAAAAGAAAAATAAAACAAAATAATTGATGAATAATGAGTTGTAACGTTGCCCACTTTGATGAATAATGAATATAAACCGTTTTCCCCTAAAATTATTTGCTTGATATTTTCAGCTAAAATAGTTATAATTTCGTAGATTAGATTAGAGGATAAAATTTTCTTCTTACATACATAAATGTCTTATAACATTAATATTTATCGATAGAAATTTCTAAAAAATATAATTATGAGTATGACTAAATTGAGGAGTGATTTGGGTGAAGCCATTGGTAGCGGTGGTGTTTGCCGATTGATTTTTTCTTTTTTTTTACTATTGTTTGCCGATTAATGAATGACCCAATTAATTCTTTATTCTCTCTTCATACTACAACGATCTCCCGTGCAATGTACGGCGAGTATCGAAATTAAACGACATCAATTACTCAATAAAATTATGAATTTGAAAATGTAAATTTTCAACGTATAAAGTGTAATGACAATTATAGTTATTAAATAATTAATAATTATTTGATAATGAAAATTAGCATTATACTTTATTATAATTATAAAGTATGATGTGTCATAATAAATAAATAATTCACAAATATAAAAAAATATTTGAAATTATATTTTTTAATATATATACTAATTTCATCTAGAAAGTTATATTAACATTAATACAAAAAAATTATTTTTAAAAAAGAGTTATAAAATGAACCAATATATATTCCTTCACCTCTATTACATTTAAACTATTATAATTTAAAAAAATATATGTAAAGCACCTAACGTATCTTGATCTGATCTGAGAAAGCGTCTAGAGACTTTGAGGTTGTCATTTTGCGGGATCAGGGTTGTCAGATCAGATCAAGATACGTTAGGTGCTTTAATGCAGCTCAGATAAGATCAGATCAAGATCAAGATAAAGATACGTTAGGTGCTTTAACATGTGTAAGGAAGAACTAATATTACCTCTCAATACACCACTGTAAAGACAAGCATTAAGTTCGAGTTTGATTATATGCCCAGACTGCCCAGTGGTGTTGCCACACACAACACCAAACCAATGACAGCATTCATCACTTGTCCAAGAAGAGAGAATGGAATCCTCATCCATGAGCTCATTCTTGAATCTCTGAAGAGCTTCTCGCTCTTTGGGACTGCATTTGACTTTTGGATCATGATCTCCTGAAACAGAGATACAAACTAAAACAAAAAGAAGAAATTTTATTGATTTTCCTTTATAAGAAATCATGCTTTCTCTGTTGATGTGTGGAAGAGATATATGTTTGTGAGGGAAAATCCGACAAACCAACCAATTATTCTTTTCTTACTGTTATTCTTGTGTGAGAAGTGCCCAGAATGATTGATTGATGTTGCCGATCTGCATATTCATCATTTCAAGGGAAAGAGTCAGAAATCGGAATATGGGAAAAATCTCAAACACTCGATGAAATTTTGAAGCAATAGATTGACTGGAAATTAACATTTTCTAACATATGTATATATAGTTTACATAATATATCATTCCAACTCTATGGTAAAATAGAAGTATAGTTTGTCAAAAATATATAATCTGCTGATTTTGACATAACAACTATTTATTTCTTCTCAAAAAACAAACCTAATAACTTTAAGAATTATTGTAACACATAAACAGCATAATTCGCTCAACTAAGCCGGAAAAAATGGTGCTAACCTCTTCCGATCCGGACATCTTTTGGCAGCTGCCGCCGCGGCGGTGGAGGAGATTTTTGGAGAAGGTGTTATGGATGAGCACTCTTAGAGATCGGCGGCGACGAGCTAGGCGATTATTCTTGTGTTGCGAACAAGGCTAGTTTCCATGGTTCAAATGCAATTTTGATGAAATAGAGTAGTGATTTGGGTGAAGCCATCGGTGGTTGTTTGCCGATTGAGATAATTTAAATACTGCAACCCAGCAATTCTAGTGAGAGGAATGAGAGATTCATGTGGAGGAATATGTGCTACTTCCCAACGGAATTTAATATTAGTATAGTAAAGATAATTAGATTTAATCAAAGACACTAAAGAAGAGTTAAATTCCCATTTAATCCAACGATCACTCTCAGACTTGGGTTGGGAAATTCAATTTCGAAGCTAATTTTAATGAAATATTAGAATAAAGATAATTTTAGGCAATATACATAAAACAAATAAAAAAAAAAGAATTGTATTCGCTCTCCAGATTTTGCCAAAAATCGACTTAAACCTTACTGATCTAAAGCGTGGATAGCAAATAAGGAGTTTCTGCGGGAAAAAAAAGGTGAAGGTTTATGTAACAAGAATGACGAAATTACCCCTAATGATCGGAAGAATTTACATTTCATATCCCAGAAAGCCACCGGAACAGCTCACCGATCTCCTCTCCGACGCGGTTCACCTCCAGATCGTCGACGCCGGCGGCGGCCGGAGAAGAATCTTCCAGAGCTTCTAAACGACACTGATGCCAATCTGTCTAGAGTGATGAAGGTTTATATAGTGCATGTGAGATTCTTCAAATATTGTTGATGATTGTATCTTCACGACGTCGTTTCATGTAATGTGTGTTGTGCGTGAAAAATAGAGAGAGAGGGAGAAAGATAATGTTTGATGAGATGAGTGAGAGAGTAGCTAGAACACGCATTTGCTTGATTTATACACGTAGGTAGGTAAGCATATATATTACATACATATTTAATTAATTAATTTCGTGTCGCATTTATTTTGTTGTAGGTGGGGGGAATTAGAATCTTGTTTTTGTTTTTGATTCTTGAGATAAATTACATTATTCGTGTTATGAAAGAAGTTACGCACAACTAGAATTTTATGAAAAAAATCGGACTACAAAATGACTGCATCGATTTTACTTAAAAAATGTCAATAAGGCATTGTTTTAGTGGCAAAGTTGCGTACGGCGATGTTTCCGGTGTTGTATTCCTACATGAATGCGGTGTTGTATTAGTGTTGCGGTCCCACACGCAGTGCGTTTCTATGTTGTCTTCCCGCCGTTGGGTGGCGATGTCCCGTTTGCGTGCGGTTTGCATAATTAATTATATTCAAATACCTCCTTTAATTTCAAAAAAAAATTACTTAAAAATTACTTAAAGTTCTCAACAATCTGAGGAAAAGATTCTTGATTGGAGGATTGGAAATTACTTGTTTTTCGAGATAAGTTTTCATTTGATTTGTTAAAGTTTTCTTTATATATAAATATCTTATACCTAAAATACACAATCTAGCTCGAATCTCACCATCACAAATTCATAAACTCAGTTGGTGGGTCTTGTCACATTTCCCTACCGCTACAACAAATTAAGTTATAGGAGTATATAGAAGGTTTTTATTTGAATATATAAATATATAAAAAAATCTATTATTGGCAGAATATTCTAAAAACAAAATTTAATTTCAATCTTTTCCTTAATTTTTATTGAGGCTAGCTAATCAAGTAAAATTCTAATTACATTAATTACAATTTTTTTTTTCATATATAGCAAATTGACATTATTGCCCCAAAATATATTATGTTAATTTATCACTACTCATAATGAAATATAAAAAAATTTCGAGATGATGATCTCCGAATGAAATGCGAGAAACTTTTGGGATGAATAAAATTGTGAAAACTTATATTGCACAATATTTTCTTGTTTAGATGATTGGGCGTATTTATACTCGGGGGATTTTAGTATGATTTTTGTGTTTAATTCGTGTTAAATATCATCTTTAGGATATGATTATGATCTTATATGAATTTTGATGGTATTTGTCTATTTGATAGGTTTTGAAGAAAATATTTTGGTTTTGAGAAGAATTTTGAAAGCTTGAAGTTATGAAGGATGGAGGTTTTGCTGAGCAGAACACTTACAAGCTGAAATTTGAGCTATTTGGAATTGCTAAAGTGGCGAATATAATTGAGAAATGTTGAAATACCTTAAGCTTGTTTTGTGAGCTATGTAGCGTCATATTTTTTGGTTTAAGTTAATTGGACAAGTTAGTTAATTTGTTAGTGGGCCCATGCGCCACTTTTTTGTTAAGTTATGTTAGGTTAGTTGTTTGGGCTTATACGCCACTTTTTGTTAAGTTAGTTTAGGTTAGTATTTAATTTACTTTTCCTTAGTTAGAAGCAAGCGCCACTTTTGAGAAGCAGATCACATTCCAGACGCATTGTTTTTGAAGCAGCAGAACTTAGACGCAATTTGGAGCTTTTCAATTCAAGTTTCTTTTTCTTCCATTATTTTCGTAATTTAATTTTTATTTGTTTTGTTTAATTATTATGTTTTCTAGCTAAATTCGTTTATTCCGGCAACGATTAGGGAAGCACTAGCGAAATTATTCTGTGAGATCTAATTGTTCTTATACTTTATTTTATGCTTGCATCTGCGATTCTCCATGTTTAATGATATTAATTGTTTTAATCCATTAGATAGTTGCAAATATTTATTGGGTTAGAATTAATTATATAGCCAATTGAATCCGTCATCCGTAATTGTGGTTCTGGTTTGATTAGTGGTAAATTGACACATCAGGGTCAAGGAAAAAGCAGTCTTAATTCAATAATCCTGCGTCAGAGTTTATTGGTTTTGAATCGGGTTTCTCTAGATATTAATGATGTCGGCTCATTAAACCTATAGAGCGTCTCTTACGGTTGTCAGTCGATTAGGGTAGTAATTAGTGAAGCGTCTTCCTGGTTACCGAATAATTAAGGAGAAATAAGATCACGTCAGAAGCGTCTTCGGTGGTTATAACTGGTTTGCTTGCATGATTTAAAGTTATTTTTGCATCGATGATCGGAATAATTGAGCTAGGGTGGACTTAATTGATTGCTGGAATTCTTTTATTAATTGTTGGAATTTTGATTCATCTTTTGATTAATTGGAAAAATTGGTTTATTTGGATTTTATTTATTTAATTTTAAGTTTAGTATTTTCTATATTTAAATCTCAAATTTCGTGGGTTACTTGCAGGCTTTAATTAGAGAAATTCTCGCCAATCCCTTGGGAGACGATCTTGCTTACTACTGTCTGCGCAATGTGTGCATACCGGCTGACTGCCGGATATTTTTGGTGTAAAACGACGCACCATTAGACAATAATAGTATATCGTAATGGGTTGAAATTGCCCAACATTTTCGATAATACTATTATTGAGAAGCCATAGACCAAAGATTCAGCAGAAATGAAAGGATTTATATGAATACCTTAAAATTTACGCAGATTATTGGGTGCGACCGTCGCACAGGCGTGTAACGGGTCGACCCGGCTCCAAACCCGCCCTCCTGACCCGGCTTCAAAGTTTGTATGTCCAAATAAGCCATTAATTAATTATTATCAACACACAATTAAACTTAATTGTGGACATAATAATTTATTTATTTTTTTGGGAGAGAGTGTTGTTGAATGATATTGTTGAATGTTGTAGTGAATGAGATTGTTGAATGTTTGAATAATTTATAGGCGCCGGGGTGAACGTTTTATAGTAGATGAAAAGTAGTGAATATTATAACAACAATTAAACATAATTGAAAAAAAAAACATATATAGGGGCAAGTATGGAAATAAAGGAGTTATCATATAGTAGTTGAAATCCGTCACCATTTTATTAGTCTAAAGACTCTAAACTGCAATACTACTCAATTAACATTAATATTTATCGATAGAAATTTGTAAAAAATATAATTATGAGTATGACTAAATTGAGGAGTGATTTGGGTGAAGAAGCTATTGGCAGCGGTGGTGTTTGCCGATTGATTTTTTCTTTTTTTTACTATTGTTTGCCGATTGAGAAATTTGTGCAGGGGTTAACTTTAGAATCTTCATTTTCGGTCAAATTTAAAGAGTGTCCGATGAATATTTGCTTTACAATTAGACCATTGAATATTTTCTTGTTTAGACAATAATAGTATATCGTAATTCTTTGAAATTGTCCAAAACTTATACTCCACAATAATATCTGATTCAACTGTAACCATCTTCTAATTAGCTTTCATGGAATAAATGTGTTCACAAATTTAAAGATTTGATTCATACGCAACTATGAATAGCAATAATTTGAGCGACTCATTCACAAATCAAAAATTGAAAATCAAATAATGAGAAAATTTTCAATTGAGCTGCCCAACTTACTCATTTTCGAGTCAATGCTATTGAACTCGAATTAACCCAGTCAAATTGTGAGTTATTTAATTACGGGATATTTGAATTGTAATTTTTTTTCATATTATAAATTTTAGGCGTAATTTTATCAGATAATTGATGTATTTCGATCAATTCTTAAATCTTGGGCTAGATTGACATCCCAATACTAATAGCAATTATAGTACCACTATCTGATGCATTAAATAAACCACATTAATTCGATCGGAATAACATGATTTATTCGATAAATATTTAAATGAAATCCGTGGAAGATTATTGGACCAATAATTAATATAAATAGTGCAGTGCACATGGGGGTAGCCTAATTTTAAAAATCTTTTATTTTTGGAACATTTGATTAAATAAAAGCAAATCCATTTGGTTAAGTTTCCTTGTGCTTTCCTCATTGCAGATTTGATGTCATTTTCTTTCCTTTCATATTTCCTCGTTAAGTGTTGTTGCAATGTTTTGCTTCTCTTCACCTTATTATTGATTTGATGTCATTTTCTTTCGCCTCAAATAAATAAAGATATATGTATATATAATGTAGACGTTAACCAAACTAATACTTTGAATTCATTTGATAATAGTAAGAAAAACAGTCCTAGAGGTGGTTGAGACAAGAAACTCCAGTGGGATTATTCCTATTTCCACTCTTTTACAGTGGAACCCACGATGTTTGTTATACGTATTTTGTTTTGTTGGTATTTTCTCAAGATTTTAATACCCCAATAAAACAATGGCTTCCCTTGCACTTTTTTGAAGTTGCTTCGTACTTAACAGTTTTGAGCTTGCTAGCCTTTTCCTTCAATCAGCAAATATATTTGCTAGCTGTATTCTTTTTTTCATTTTCATTTTAATCTCCCTCTCGCAGCCCAAATACTCCAATAAAAATAATTGCTCCTCTCTCTCTCTCTCAGTCTCTGTGTGTGGTGCTGCAGTGCATATGTAATATCCGAGATTTACTTTTAGAATTCCTGTTTATCTTTTCTCACACAGCAGCGTAGCTAGATTCTCCACTCTCAAGCCCTCACAACCCATCTCTGCACCTCTAAACCACGCCGCCGCGGGGCGGAATGGGAAGAGCTGCGCGGTGGCTCAAGGGCCTTTTTGGGATAAAGAACAAAGACAAGGAATACCCCGCCGCCCGCTGGAGTTCCGGCCACCTCTGCCACCCAACATCACCCCCGCCGAGGCTCAGATCCTTCTACAGCGACAACGACAAGGAGCAGAGCAAGCACGCCCAGGCCGCTGTCGCAGTGGTCCGCCTCACCAGCCAGGGCCCGGTGGGAGCAGGGAGAAGTGGGCCGCTGTCAAGATTCAATCACTGTTTCGTGGATTCCCGGTACTCTTTATTAATTAATTTATTTTTTAGCTCGATTTACGTAATCCATTTTCTTATTACATAGATAGTTAGATGTCACTTCACAAGTCATTCGTATTTGTTAATCTAATTCTTCGTGTTTTGTGAAGGCCCGAAAGGCTCTTCGGGCCCTGAAGGGGCGCTGGTGAGGGGGTTTTTGGTGCGTAAACAAGCGGCCGCCACTCTTCAAAGCATGCAAGCCCTCATAAGAGCCCAAGCTAGTGTTCGGGCCGAGAAAATGCCAACGACGACAGTTTCCCCCCTCACTACCAGGCCCGAATACCCCTGGTCACTATCCAACCCCTCAAAATTCACAATTTTCCCCAACAATTAATTCATAAATGATGGATTAATTATAAATTTCAGGAAAGGTACGAGGATGAAAGAAGCGAGCATCCGTCATCATTCCACAGCAGAAGGCATTGTATGCTAATGCAACATTCCATACCTGTTTTAATTTACTGAATGTGCAGGAAGAAGGCAGAGCTGAGAAAGATTTCGGGCGATTCGACGCGAAAACTGTGTTCAAGAAGATCTACATATCATGTTCACAGCAAGTGAGCTCCAGGTGGCCTCAGAGGATCAAGAAATCATGGATTTGGTAGACGAGTCTGCCCCGTTGCCCGCCTGGTTCACCGAGGAAGATCTCCGAGTCTACGGAGAGCTGTACGAGAAATCCGGTTACCAGACAGCACTCCAGGTTCCCTACAGGTAAAAACACCGGGGTTTTCTCTGCCATCGCTTGCGTTTGTGTATGTTACATATCTCATGTTTCGCCTCTGCGCAGGGCATGGCTGGAAGGGTATGGAGTTGATGAGCTGAGAGTTGAAGCCCCGGGGCTGTTGATCATGGGAGAGGAGGACTATGCCTTGAAATTTGCAGGATTTGATCAATACATCAAAAGTGGAATGGTGAAGAAGCATGTTCCTGATTTGGAGGTCATTTTCTTTCTTCTTTTTGTTTTAGTTTGTATCTCCGTTTCAGGAGATCATGATCCAAAAGTCAAATGCAGTCCCAAAGAGCGAGAAGCTCTTCAGAGATTCAAGAATGAGCTCATGGATGAGGATTCCATTCTCTCTTCTTGGACAAGTGATGAATGTTGTCATTGGTTTGGTGTTGTGTGTGGCAACACCACTGGGCAGTCTGGGCATATAATCAAACTTGAACTTAATGCTTGTCTTTACAGTGGTGTATTGAGAGGTAATATTAGTTCTTCCTTACGCATGTTAAAGCACCTAACGTATCTTGATCTGAGCTGCATTAATTTTGGGGGAAATCGACTCCCAGAGTTCATTGGTTCAATGAACCAATTAAGACACCTATACCTAGCCAAATCCAATTTTTCTGGGATTGTTCCTTTTCAGTTAGGGAACCTCACCTATCTGATGTCACTGATCTTGCTTACAACAATTTCGACCCCCCTCAAAATCTCAATTGGCTTTCGAGTAAATCTTTGTCTTATCTTGCTTTGAGTGGAATGAACTTACGTGATTCCAATTGGTTACAGAAAATCCTAAGTCTTAAGCGTCTAGAGACTTTGAGGTTGTCATTTTGCGGGATCAGGGTTGTCAGGCCTTATATGTTTCAAGGTCAAAACACAAAATCTTTGGGCGATCTAAGTCGTATGCGTGTCTTATACCTTGATAATAACGACATAGGAGGAACCTTTGAAGAGTTGTTTGGAAATATTTCTGGAGAAGTCCAGAACTTGAATCCTTGTAAGATTGCATACCTCTATACGAACAGCTAAAGAATTATTTTCAATGAAATAGCTAAACTACGTAACTTGTAAAGCTTGTTCAAATGAAATTCAGAAATTGAACCTTCCAAAGAATTAATTTCGAGACGTAGAGATTCAAGCTTGGAGAGTTGGCCAATACTCAGAGGAATGAAGCCACTAAATTCATTTGACCCAAGGCGCAAATCTTTTAATGCAGAAAATGCTCTTAGATCTGGCACTGACCCATTCAGTTTATTATATGTCAAGTCCAGAATTTGGAGTGTTTTAAATATTCCTTTGATATAAATATTTCTATCAAATGAATATTTCTTTGGGCGATCTAAGTCGTATGCGTGTCTTATACCTTGATAATAACGACATAGGAGGAACCTTTGAAGAGTTGTTTGGAAATATTTCTATCAAAGGAATATTTAAAACACTCCAAATTCTGGACTTGACATATAATAAACCGAATGGGTCAGTGCCAGATCTAAGAGCATTTTCTGCATTAAAAGATTTGCGCCTTGGGTCAAATGAATTTAGTGGCTTCATTCCTGTGAGTATTGGCCAACTCTCCAAGCTTGAATCTCTACGTCTCGAAATTAATTCTTTGGAAGGTTCAATTTCTGAATTTCATTTGAACAAGCTTTACAAGTTACGTACTTTAGCTATTTCATTGAAAATAATTCTTTAGCTGTTCGTATAGAGGTATGCAATCTTACAAGGATTCAAGTTCTGAACTTCTCCAGAAATATTTCCAAACACTCTTCAAAGGTTCCTCCTATGTCGTTATTATCAAGGTATAAGACACGCATACGACTTAGATCGCCCAAAGATTTTGTGCTTTGACCTTGAAACATATAAGGCCTGACAACCCTGATCCCGCAAAATGACAACCTCAAAGTCTCTAGACGCTTAAGATTTAGGATTTTTTGTAACCAGTTGTAATCATGTAAGTTCATTCCACTCAAAGCAAGATAAGACAAAGATTTACTCGAAAGCCAATTGAGATTTTGAGGGGGGTCGAAATTGTTGTAAGCAAGATCAGTGACATCAGATAGGTGAAGTTCCCTAACTGAAAAGGGAACACTCCCAGAAAAATTGGATTTGGCTAGGTATAGGTGTCTTAATTGGTTCATTGAACCAATGAACTCTGGGAGTCGATTTCCCCCAAAATTAATGCAGCTCAGATCAAGATATGTTAGATGCTTTAACATGTGTAAGGAAGAACTAATATTACCTCTCAATACACCACTGTAAAGACAAACATTAAGTTCAAGTTTGATTATATGCCCAGACTGCCCAGTGGTGTTGCCACACACAACACCAAACCAATGACATCATTCATCACTTGTCCAAGAAGAGATAATGGAATCCTCATCCATGAGCTCATTCTTGAATCTCTGAAGAGCTTCTCGCTCTTTGGGACTGCATTTGACTTTTGGATCATGATCTCCTGAAACAGAGATACAAACTAAAACAAAAAGAAGAAATTTTATTGATTTTCCTTTATAAGAAATCATGCTTTCTCTATTGATGTGTGGAAGAGATATATGTTTGTGAGGGATACTCCATAGTCTCAAGTTGGATGGTTTAAATAGGCGAAAACATATGCCTCTTTTCTCACATTGCAAAACGTCACTTTCAAAAAAAAAATTTGAGGCGAAAGAAAATGACATCAAATCAATAATAAGGTGAAGAGAAGCAAAACATTGCAACAACACTTAATGAGGAAATATGAAAGGAAAGAAAATGACATCAAATCAGCAATGAGGAAAGCACAAGGAAACTTAACCAAATGGATTTGCTTTTATTTAATCAAATGTTCCAAAAATAAAAGATTTTTAAAATTAGGCTACCCCCATGTGCACTGCACTATGTATATTAATTATTAATTGAGTAGTATTGCAGTTTATAGATAATATTTTCTTCATGACTAATTAATCAATTTGAGTAGTATTGCAGTTTAGAGTCTTTAGACTAATAAAATGGTGACGGATTTCAACTACTATATGATAACTCCTTTATTTCCATACTTGCCCCTATATATGTTTTTTTTTTCAATTATGTTTAATTGTTGTTATAATATTCACTACTTTTCATCTACTATAAAACGTTCACCCCAGCGCCTATAAATTATTCAAACATTCAACAATCTCATTCACTACAACATTCAACAATATCATTCAACAACACTCTCTCCCAAAAAAAAAATTTATTATGTCCACAATTAAGTTTAATTGTGTGTTGATAATAATTAATTAATGGCTTATTAGGACATACAAAATTGAAATATCAATTTTTATTGGATTAGTGCATGGGTAAATTTCATTTTACATAAATTATGTCTATATATAATTTTATTATGTCTACAATTAAAAATATTTACTTGATATTTTCAGCTAAAAATAGTTACTTATAATTTCGTAGATTAGATTAGAGGGTAAACTTCTCTTCTTACATAAATGTCTTATAACAATCAATTTTATCGACTTAAAATTCTAAAAAATATAATCATATAGTATTATTTTTAATTGTTAGTAACATTGGCTGTCGGGTATATTTCTATGAAATTAAAATAAAATTTCCATTTTATTCTTTTATCAGGGAGTAATATATAATACTTACTAATTTTCTTACACGAGTTGATTATTGTTGCAATTTTCATGGTTTCAACATGTTTGTTTTTCCTTTTCTCATCTTGAACTAAATTTTTACTACTGTATTATGTATCCTATACATTCAATGTGTGTAGTTTAAATTTTAAAAGATTTTAACAAGGCTCGACCCTCTGTATGTCTGATCGATTAATTTTATTGGGTTTCAATTATATTTTCTGTTTTTCTTTAAATTTGTTCAAATATTATTACTTTTAATTGTAAGTAACATTTTGCAGCTATGCAATCCCCTAATATGCAAGGAGATTGCCCATGTGCTACAACTCAAGATTGCATTTTATTAGGATGTGGAGAAGTTTGTGTTAACAATGACTGTGTGTAAACATCCTATTGAATTAAAATAAAATGTCAATTTTATACTTAGCACATAATAATACTTACTAATTTTCTTACACTAGTTGCATAGCTCTCCACACCATGATGCCCACGACAATAAATGATTAATTTCATCACAAAATTAGGGAATAGGGAACACATGGTTATATTTTTTAGAGTGAAAAAAAACTCACATTAATTTGCTCGTTAATATGTGTGTAAAAATACCTACTTTGAAAAAACTCATCCGAAGGAGAGGGATTCCAAAAATATGTTGAAATGGGACAACATATTCAAAGAGAGCTTAAAGAATTTGATTGGGCTACCATCTTTCCTGCTAGCTACTCGCCTAGTTGGATTCATCGGGGACGGCAGTTTGATGGCGGATGAGCTGAGACGAGGCGCCGCTGTAACCCTAGGCTTTTTCTTAATAATGAAAATGTATAGGTAAAATACTAAGAATTCTAGTAGGAATATGACTTCTCTTAGACTTATAATAAGACTACCATTCTTCATATTAATTTATCTTCTTTTCCATGCATGATAATCTCATATAATAAGACTACAGTCCCATCTTTTTCTTAATTTTATCTGTTTTTACAAATCATATACATAAAATAAAAGCTCTTGTCATGATTTTAATTCTAATATATATTGAATATTTCATTATTTGTTAAATTATAAAAAAAAATTGAAACAAAGAAAAGAGAGAATAAAAGATTAATAAAATAAAAATTGTCACGTTTCATCAATGCACTAGTGGAATTAATTATATTAATTTATGGAAATAAAATATTTTTTAATCAATGAAAGGTGAGCTTTTTCCTTTTTGAATTTGGATTTGAAAATAATAGTATCACTTCCTTAATTACCGAAGGGGTAACTATGTAAAATAAAAAATCAATTAAATTCCGTATAAACTTTCGAATATTGTGGAAAATGACAAAAATATCCCAATTATGTATACACATATTATGTAAATTTATCACTACTCATTTAAATAATGCAACTCAAACAATGGAGAACCAATTTTACCTCTCAATCCACAACCATTATTATTAGAGCACCCACATTGGGCTACTCGATGGGCTTACTCGAGTAAGTTGTCCATCGAGTAAGTCCACTGTAGCTCTCCCTTACTTGAGTGTTACTCGATTTATCAAGTAAGACGCGATTTTTGGTCTTGTTTGGCGCTTGCTCCCACGCGTTGAGTCGTTGACATTTAAAAAAAAAAGTTAAATTGTTTGGCTCTTTGGCCGATTTTTTTTTTTTTTAATTGTTTGATTCATCCATAATTTTCATTTTTGTGACATGTGTCGTATTCATTAGGTGAATAATTTTCATTTTTGTGACATGTGTTATATTGCATGCATGTAACTTTTCATTTTTGTGACATGTGTCATATTCATTAGGTGAATAATTTTCATTTTTGGCCAATTTTACCTCTCAATCCACAACCACTATTAGTTGTATTAATTAGAAGAGCTTCTTTCTCTCGATACACCAGCAACATTAATGGCTGCTGCCATTCTTTACTAACAAAGTTTGCTAAGATAGAATTTATTACTCTTTCTTTTCTTTCATCTGTAGAAAAGAAAACACCCACTTTAGGAAAATTGAAATAAATAGGTTTCATATTGTAATGTAATCTACTAAATAGGCAATACGGTCAAATCCTTTTCTTTAAACAATTTAATTATTAATTTATTCATATAATTTATTGATTTATTCGTTATTTTTCACTCTCTCAATTTATAGCATTTTTCAGGGAACCACACCCTATAAAAAATTATTATAGCATTCTCTCAATATATTGCATTATTCATAGAAATTATTATTAATGTAAATCAAATTTTAAATTTTTTTAACAATGCTCGACCCTTTGTATGTTTGATTGATTGATTAAATTTTTTGAGTTTCAATTATATTTTCTACTTTTCTTTAAATATAATGTCATCCTTATTATGCCAACATTTCAAATTACAACGATGATCCCATGTAAACAAATAAAGAGTGAATAAATGCATTCACATTCGTTTGGTACAAATTAATTGTGCTACCTCCAACAATTTATGCTATATATATGTCACACCATTTTACACATAAGGCATCAATATATTACTCCATATATCAACCAAAACTCAAGCATGACCAATATTCTTAGAGTTCTTCAGTTCATTCTTGTTGCATCTTTCATGGTTTCAACAGGTTTGGTTTTCCCTTTTCCCAACTAAATTATGACTATATTATATATCCTATATATTCAACGACTATAATTAGTCAAATTTCACAATTTTAGAAAGAAATAAAACAAAAAAATAGCTTAAAACATAAACATTCAGTATTTTGTTATAATTGCAAAATTCTCACTCAATTTTGAAATTGATTTCCAATTTAAAATTTCATTTTTAATATATTATAAACTTGTTGAAATATTAAATGCCGATGAGGCCTAGCCCAAGTGGCAAAGCTGAGGCATCCAAAGACTTTTCTTTATGAGAGGTCTTGGATTCAATCCTGCCTGCATGGTAATTTTCTCACTTTTGTGTGAGTAGTATTCCCACCTTTCGTGTCATCTCTTATAATCCTCAAAAAATATACTATTATTTTTAAATATTAGTAACATTTTGCAGTTATGCAATCAACTAATATGGTTGAAGCAAGAGAATCGCAGCAAGGAAGAAACTTGCAGGAATGCCCCGATCCATGTTTTGACCATCAAGATTGCACTGATTCCGGTTGTGGAGTTGCATGTATAAACAGAGGTCGTACGAGGGTTTGTGTGGGTCGGCCGCAGGGTAAATTTCCTTTAAAATTAAAATAAATTGCCCGTTTTATTCTTATATCAAATAATAATACTCCCCCGTCCCGAAAAATTATGGATTTTATTACTATATTAGGACATCCCTGAAAATTGTGGTAGTTTCTTATTTGAAAATAACCCACAAACTTCTCTCACTATTTACAAAAAGGTGTGGAACAACATCATATTTTTTTTAAAAAATGTCATCAGTTTTGGTCCACAATTTTTAAACTAGTTGATTCTTGTGGCAATTTTTCATGGTTTCGACATGTTTGTGTTTACCATTTCTCATCTCGAACTAAATTATTACTAATATATTATATATTCAATGACTGTGGTTTAAATTTTTAAAAGATTTTAACAAGGCTGGACCCTCCGTATGTTTAATCAATTAATTTAATTGGGTTTCAATTATATTTTCTACTTTTCTTTAAATATAATTTCCTTTATATATAACTCTTGAATATAAACTTGTTGAAATATTATTATTTATAATTGTAAGTAACATTTTGCAGCTATGCAATCACCTAATATGGTTGAAGCTAAAAAATCGCCACCATCGCAAGGAGATTGCCCATGTACTACAACTCAAGATTGCATTTTATTAGGATGTGGAGAAGTTTGTGTGAAAAATGACTGTGTGTAAACGTCCTATTAAATTAAAATAAAATGTCAATTTTATGAATAATAATACTTACTACTAATTTTCTTACACTAGTTGTATTGCTCTCCACAACATGATGCCCATGACGGGAAATGATTAATTTCACCACAAAAGCAGGGGAATAATGCAGAAAGCAAATCAGTTTCAACTAAGTTTTTTATAAACAACAGAGAATTATTTGTACACAAAGACACATTATAAAAACAGCTGAAATTAGCTAGCAACTTGAGCAACACAGTTCTTGAGTAACATTGATATATAGAAACAAAAGATATTGGAATTTGAAATTAAAAACATAATTAATGCATCAACCAAATATTTACAAAATGATAAGAGTTTCAAGTTTTGAATCCAACAAACACCCTTGCTAAATCTAAAATTGTTAAATTCAAACAAAGCTTAGACTAGATAACTTAAAATCTGTCTATCACATGCTTTTTTCTGAAAGCTCAGTAAATACTTCCCAAAGATGCACATCACCACCAGCTCAGTATCACTATCCTGCCACACATTATTTCTTCCATACTACACCAAAAAACAAATTTAAATAATTAAATAAGTTCGATTATAATTTATATAAATTGAAATTTAAAAAAAAATACCTTCTTTCCATGGATCCACATACGAGTGGCCATATTTCTAGCTTCCTTTATAGCCGTATAACTCAAATTAGCCTTCATGTGGTTAGTTGTCCGGGCGGAAGAGGAAGAGCGCGATGGCTCATTCTCATAACAGTCTAAGGCAGGCCCAAGTACAGCGGCACGCAAGGGAAAGAAAATAGTGGGAAACGCTGAAAGCTCTCTGGACATGTCTGTAAGTCTAGATCATCCCAACATACTTCTTTGTTCCGTCACCGACATGTTCGGATCTAGGACAATTATATATAGGGATTATGAGTTTACTCTTAAAGATTACATTGAGGGATATATTAACCCACTTGTAAACACATTCACCATCTCATTCAACAAAAATGTCACTCATCTTTTCCATGGCCTCTGTTTACATTGAGATGAGTGACATTTTTGTTGAATGGGATGATGAATGTGTTTACAAGAGGGTTAATATATCCTTCAATGTAATCTTTAAGAGTAAACTCATAATTCCTATATATAACTGTCCTAGATCCGGACATGTCGGTGCCGGAACAAAGAAGTATGTTGGGATGATCTAAACTTACAGACATGTCGAGAGAGCTTTCAGCATTTCCCACTATTTTCTTTCCCTTGCTGCGACTCATGTTTTGAGAAGAAGAGAGAGTTTTGTTTTATGAAGAAGAAGAAGAAAAGAATAGCTTTTTTTACTAACAAAAATTTCTCCAAAGGAAAAGTTGGTGGACGATCAAAGAAGAAGTTGGTACGCTTGAGTCAAATATATAATGGGAATTCTTTTTTATTTTTTATTTTTTTTAATATTTAAATTAAACATGTTCAGTCGAATACTTGCACTGTTCATTAATAATGATGTGACTTAAACTAGTTCGGTTTATGCCAAAAAGGCTGCTTGCTTGCGTACATAACGAAAGTGACAACACATCTTCAAAATCTTCTTACACAAAAATCTTCATCCGCTGATTTTAGGACAAGATTTTCGGACACAAAATTGGTTTTTGCTTGATATTTAATTTGACCGATTTTTTGTTATTCCGTGATTTGTCTAAAATGTTATTTTCAAAAATATATTCAACCGGTTTTATTATTATTTTTTATTTTTATATTTTTTTAATATTTTTTTTCCAAGTTCACTAATTTTTTATATAAAAATTAAAAATAATAACAAAATCGGTTGAATATATTTTTGGAAATGATATTTTAGACAAATCACTAAATAAAAAAAATCAGTCAAATTAAACATCAAGCAAAAACCGATTTTTTATGAGGGTGTCTAAGACACCTGGTGTCCAAAAATCACTCCCCCTGAAAATTGGGTTTACATATTACAAATTGAACAACTTCGGTTTTCAAGATCAAACTTTGAAAGTTCAAGTTCGATTAGTGGAAATCAAGATCAAATTTTCCAAAATCCAAGTTAGCTAGATTAGTGGAAATCAGGATCACAATTTCCAAAATCCAAGTTATATTAGTGGAAATCAAGATTAAACTTTGAAAGTATATAACCTAGATTAGTGGAAATCAAAATCAAACTTTGAAAGTTCAAGTTTGATTAGTGCAAACAGAAAATGGGAACAGCTTTTCACAGTTGGGATAAATGGTAATGCTTCCCACACATTCCCATAAGTAGCAATAGTTGAATGTTTCCCACACGAAAGCAAGCCAAATGTGTTGTATTCAAATTCAAGTCAAGAATCCATTGGCTTTTACCCTTGGAGTAAAATGGGTGGTTTTGGGTACATCTGACGGTACCGTACAACCGAGTTACACTTTTACTTAAATTTTGATCCGTATTTTAATTTGAATCTATATCCTGATCCAATCCATATGAATAATACTCTCTCCGTCCACCAAAGATATTCTGATTTGCTTCCCACTTGTCATTATTCAACATCTGATTTCTCTTATCCCTATGCTTAGAGGTAAGAAACTATACGAAAAGAAATGAAACAAAAGAAATAAATTAATTATACGCTAGCAAACAAGCTAACAGATTTTGCACAAAAGGAAATGTTAGGTGAAAAGCATATATCCTTTCATAAATACTTTCTTTTTTTTGGAATCTGCTTGCTCTGTAGCAAAATTTGAAATTGAAGAAGCAGATAGCCAAAAGGGGAATTAGGGATCAAGAAGGAAAAAAGAGGCATAAATGGGTATTAGAAACAAAGAAGATGAGCCATTGGATAGGAATAATGGATCATAGCCGTCCATATTTGCATGGTTTTCTTTTCTTTCTCAAATTTCAAGTTTGACGGAAAAAAAAAAGAAGAAGAAGATGATAACCGGATGATATCATACATAGGATTGTAAATGATACGAATATTTTTGTAAATTTGTAAATGAAGCACCAACACTATCTCTTGGGCTCCAATTTGGATTTTAGATATTTTAAGTATGAAAGAATAAATTCTATTTTTAATTTAAGATTTGATTCCATTCAGGGGCGGATCCAGGATTTGAAATTGATGGGCTGAATTTATTGATCTACGACGTCTGAAGATATTTACACGGGGTTCGGGGGCGGGAGTCCCCGAAGCAAATTTTTTTGAGCATTCCGTATACTTCATTTTCATGCATTTTTTTCACAATCTATTAATATAATCGATAATTGTTTGCAATTCAATTAATTCAACATCAAGTAGATTGAAAGTATACAAAAACATACTTTTATTTTTATGCATTCTTTTAAAAAAATATATTTCATTTTCTAAACAAGAAAACTAACTTTCATTGTTAATAATTAGTAATTTTACTTTTAACTTTAGAATGGACTAAAATTCAACATTAAAAATTAAATAAGAAAAAAAATAGGATAAAAATTATATAAATGTAAAAAATCAATGTACAATGTCAAATAATTAATATGTATAGTTGGATATATATATACTATAAATAATGTATTATATTATTTCTTCTATTTCTTATTTATATACACGTATAGACATATAAAATAAAATATATATCTATATTTAAATTATATAAAAAAAAAAACTCAAAGAATTGGGAGAGGGCAAATTCGCCACTGATTCGACTTTACCAATATTCAAGAATAAGGTTACCAATAATTAATTGCATTATTATGAAAATTCACTGCAAAGAATAAGGGCAAATGTTCCTATAAAATATGTGCTATCTTGGCCACAATTGAACTTCTCATCAAGCATAATATTGGAAGCTAACGATGCACGATTATATAGAATTCTTTAACAAAAACATTGACAGCACAGTTATGAAATTAAAGCACTGAAATTAGCTAGCAACTTGAGCAACACAACACAGTTGTTGAGTAACATCGATAGAGACAAAAGATATTGGAATTTGAAATTAAAAACATAATTAACTAACGTACAAACCAAATATTTACAAAATGATAGTACTAAAATTGTTCAATTCAAACAAAAGCTAGATCTAAAATTGTCCAAACAAAGAGCTTAGACTAGATGATGCAAAATCCTTATATTGTTTGCTTTTTCTTGGAATCTCACCAAATGCTTCCAAAAAATGCACATGACACTCAGCTCAACTTCTTCTTCACTGCACTGCTACACCAAAAAATTATACAATTAAATCAATTTGGTTATAATTTATATATGACCTGAAATCAAATAAATATAAAAAAAATATACCCCCAGATGCATTCCTAACTTCTTAGTTTTCAATATATGCCGTGGCAAATCAGTTGCCATATCACTAGCCATCTTGATAATCGCCCCATTACGAGTTGTTCCTCCTTCGATTTCCTTCGCCTTAGCATCACACCAACTTAAGACGGCAGCTCCAAACTTTGCGTCGCGTGCCTTTAATTCGGCAACCAATTTCGCCGGATTTGGCCCTTGATGATCCATTTCAGCAAAAATTGTTGCAAAGCTGGGTTGTAAATTCCCATAATATTGACTCACATAATAGCTTTTAATCACACGAACCCTCTCCTTTGTTGTCAAAACCGCTAGATGATTTAACAACAAAATATTGTCACCTTCACCGCTACAAAACAAAAAAAAAAAATCAATAAAAAATAGAAATTGAACAACAATAATAAATAATTAAAAAATTATGGATAGGTACCCGTAGTTGTACATGCATCGAGCTAGATCTTGAAGATCCCCAGGCAAATACTCTCTTGGAGGCTTATCTTCCTTATTTTCTCCAAATACCTCAATGAGTACTTTACCCAAATACATGAAATCATGTTGCGCAGTTTTCGCTCCAGTATATGGAACTAACCTCAGAAAACCAAGCTTGACTTCTCCTTCCACGACAACAAAATTATCTATACTTAAAGACTCTAATGATGATTTTTTTTTGTGAAGGTAAATTATACCTTCTATAGCTCCTCGTATTATCCTTCGAAATTTATTTGGGAGATATTCGTAAGGGAGGCGCTCAGTATCATCATTTTGAGGTAGAGGGAAGAAAATCTTCTTAACTGGTCCAAATTCTTCAATGTATTTTTTTAGAGTATAGTCGAAATCCATATATAATGTCCTAGACTTAGACTCTAACTTTTGAGTGCCGTAACAAGGAAGAATATGAGGATGATCGAAGTTTACCGACTGCTTCTGAGAGTATTCAGCTGTCTGTTGGGAGGAGGGCGACGACGACGACGACTCCTCTTTCACAAAAATATCGACTCCGGGGTTCATTTCACCTTTGAATGTATCGGCATCATAGTGGTAAGTAGTTTTGAATGATCCGAATTTATCCATTTATGGACGTCGCGAAACCGGAGAGATTGAGAGGGAGAGAAGCTTTGGGCGATGGAAAATGAAGAGGTTTTGTAAAGATTCAAGGATTTGGATTTTGATTTGGAGTAGAAATGATTCAGGGGTGGCAGCTGTCGATTGAACCCTAAAACTAGAAAGTTGCTATTTATACGGGAAATATTTTTATCTTTTTTTGTTTTATTTTATTAATTACAGTAATGTGCTATATTATATTCCAGGTAAACTTCATTTGTTTTCTATTTAAATGTACATTCGAATATTTTTTTTATTTTTTTTGAATTGTGTGATAGATAAAATTAAAAGAAAATTTGTAATGTTTGTAGATAAAATTAAAAGAAAATTCTGTAATAGATAAGTCGCACTATTTTACACATAAGGCATCAATATATTATATATCAATCAAAACTCAAGCATGACCAATAATTCGTAGAGTTCTTCAGTTGATTCTTGTTGTTTTTCCCTTTTCCCATCTTGAATTAAATTATGACTATATTATATATCCCATCTATATATATATATATATAGGGGGCCGCTCCAATGAGACCCCCTAATTTTAGTGAGATCTAGGGCACGATCTGGTGTGTTTATTTTATCAATCCTATGGCTGATATTGTATCTGGAGGGTGATTTTTTTTCGCAGGGTTCGAATCCTGGAGGAAGCAGAATATTTTAAATTTTGTTATTCATCAGTATATACTGCATTGTTCATTAGTATATACGGCCATGTTCATCAGTATATATGTCTTATTCACTACGAATTTTTTAAATTTTATTTTTCATCAGTATATACATCTTGTTCATTAGATATACGTTTTGTTCATTAGTATTATATGTCTTATTCATTGTACTCATGTTACACGAAAAATAGGGGGTCTCACTGGAGCGCGCCCCTATATATATATATATATATATATATATATATATATATATATATATATATATATATATATATATAGTAATTATTGTAATGTAAATCAAATTTTGAAAAAACTTAACAATGCTCGACCCTCGGTATGTTTGATTGATTGATTTCTTTGGGTTTCAATTATATTTTCTACTTGTCGTTAAATATAATTTCCTTTAGATATATATAACTCTTGAATATAAACTTGTTGAAATATATTATTTTTAATTATTAGTAACATTTTGCAGCTATCCAATCCCATAATATGGTTGAAGCTAGAGGGTTTTATTAGTACACAAACACGCATTAGAAAAAAGAAAAAAAAATGCCCAGCCATGGCTAACCAAATTTTTCATAACAAAAAAATTAAAATTAATCGCCAACAACAAAAAATGATCAATAGTCATCAGATATTTAATATCTTAAGCTAATGTAGCAAAATTATACACAAATACTCACATTTAATGCTGCAGATATTTTGTTGGTTGTTGTTGGTTTGCTCTTAATGATAGAAAGCTGGAAAAGAAAACAAACCAAGCAATTAAAGCTTGAAATAAGATAGAATTTGTTACATTTCCTTTTCTTTTTTTTCATTTGTAGAAAAAATGCTCGCTTTAATTAGGCGCTTTTGTGTTTCACAACGTAATCTACTAAATAGGCAATAAGCCTATTATTACGGCCAAAACCTCATCTTATTTTCTCTAAACAGTTTAATTATTAACTTATTTTCTTTAAACAATTTGATTATTAACTTATTTTCTTTAAATAGGCTCTTGCTCTTGCCTTACACACAAACACAAACATTGATTTCTAGAAGGAATTGAAGAAATTAATATACACCAACATAAATTTACAAATGAAAGTAAAAAGACTATGAAAACAAAGTGGAAGTACATAGACCTAATTTACAAAACAAGGAGAATTAAGGAAACAAAAATTATGCTTAGGCATAATAAATAAAAATTGAAAAAAAATATATATATGATTAAAAACCACAAAAACAGGGGAATTATGCAGAAAGCGAATCAGTGCCAACTAAGTTAATTTTTTTCCTAAAAACAGAGAATTATTTGTACACAAGCTTCTTTTCATTTTAATATCCAACAACTTCTCAATCCAAATATTATTCCTAACATTGTAACTGAACAAACATTGTATTAAAACCTATGCAAATTCGAAAAAAAAAATATTGGAAGGAATAGAGATATATATGTTCTTGCCTTTTGCTTCAAAATCTACTCTGCCTTCTTCGTCCTTGCCGCCTTGCCCTTCGGAATCCGGCTGAGGACACCGGCGTTCAGCTTCCGGTAGTTCTGCTCGAGCTGCCCGAGCAAGTTGTAGACGAAGGCATCGACTTGGTCGTCGTATCTCTCGTACAAAATGGGCAGCGTGTGGGCAGCAACGAAACCTTAGAAAGGCGAAAGAAAACGTGTTTTTAAACTCTCAAAGAGCAAGGTAGGGAATCGAAAAAAAATCGCATACGGAGATCAAAATCGCGGTAACTTGAGCACGAAAGCGCGTTTAGATGAGAAATTAGCGCGATTGGCTTACCGATGTATAGCACCGTCAAGAAATTGAACCAGC